>NW_025334017.1:25802500-26307500 GCF_019186645.2 Phyllostomus hastatus
GGAGAGTTGGAGGCCTGGGTGAAAAAGGTGAAGGAATCAAGAAGTACAACTTTGCAGTTACAAAATAGTCACCGGGATATAAAGCACAGCACAAGGAATGTAGTTGATCATACTGCAATAACTATGCAGGGTGTCAGGGGCATACTTGGCTTATCGGAGGATCACTACATAAGTTATATGGATGTCTAAACACCATGGGGGCACCCAAAACTAATATACTGAATGCCAACTCTAATAGAAAAATAAAGAAACAGAAATAAAAGATAAAAATTATGCTTATAAAGAAGCAATATTATATAGTATTAAGACTATAGGCACTGGGGGCAAACACTTTGTAACCTTGAGGAGGTTACAACATATCCTTTCACAAAACAGGTTATGGCTTTCTCTCCAGGCCTGTACATGTTAATCACCCTCATCCATTTCCACAATTGCTTGGCTTCAATTGTATTGATATAATACATTGAACCATCCCCCTGTTCACTGATATTTGCACTGTTTCCCATACAGTGCTGTTTATACTCAGTGCTTACACAGACATCATTGGACACATATTCCGGTGTACATGGGCTGACATTTTAATAGGATGGAACATGAAGTGGGATTGCTGACCAATGGTTCTGTGCATTCATAATTTTGAGACAGTGTCAAACTCCTAAAAGTCTGAACCATTTTTACTGCCCACAGTGATGAAGTTCATTTCCCCAGGCCCTACAATTTAGTATTATGCTTCTGTTATGTTATAACATGACCAAATTTGTACATGCATTAAATCTCCTTGGTAACTGTCACTTTTCGCTCTCTATTCCTTGCTGAGTTCATTACTGACTCTCTTTGCTTTGCCTTTCTGATGCCCATAACGGCAATATCAACAGAATTTTTTTTGCTTGGTATTAAATAATGCAGTGTCAAATGTTAGCATTGCATCTGGCATAGTAAAACAGTCAGCAAATGCTCCAGTGCCAACTGTGGAGGCGGACTGCTCGTGTTCCTATTCCCGCCCGGCAATTTACCAGCTGTCTTGACCTCTCTGTGTCTCAGTTCACTCATTTGCAAAAAAGAGGAAATAGTTGTACCCACCTCCAGGGGTGGTTGTGAGTGAAGTCAGAATACACAGTAAGAGTTTCTGGCACTTAGAACACTCTTATAGTGATCAATTAGTGATCAATTGTATTATTATTTTAAAGTATAATTATTCAATGTTCTCTCATTTCTCCATTTTTCACTACTGTAAAAATCATTGCAGAGACATTCTGTGTAAATTTTGGCACACATTCCAATTATTTCATTAGTATAGAACCCTGGGAGTGACATTTTTGGATCAAAAAGTATACAAGAATATTTATTATTTGAGGGCTCTTGAGAAGTTACACTCAAAATTCTTTCAGAAAATTTAGTTATTGATTCATTTTTACCAATTTATACTCCCACTGGCAGTGAACAAGCCAAGGCTAGCTCAACACAATCCTGCCAGTGTTCCAAGAGACAATATTGATTTTTATCTTTTTAACCTAATAGTAGAGTTAGTATCTCATTACTGTTTTTATGTGCATTTCTATAGGTAGTAGAGAAGTTTAACCATTTTTCTTTCATATGGTTGTCATTTGTATTTTTAATGAAATATTTATAGTGTTTACCTAGTGTGTAATACAGTTCTAATTTATATTTACTAATTTCACAATGGATTTTTAGACATTACCCTGGGCCCTGGCAATATTGTATGCCATAAATATTCAATCATACCTTTCTAGAAATTCTTTATGCCCCTCTGCAAACTGCCAAAATTCTTCACTTCCTTGGTTTTATATTCCTGCGAGGGTGCTCTGGCAGTCAAGCTCATATTTTTGAACCTAATGATGCACTCCAGACTATAGAAGAATATGTATCTTATAAATCCTATATTCTGATTCACCAATGACGGCCAAGGGAAAAGTGATCACATACTACAGAGGACAACTGTAGACACTTGGTTGTTTGTACAAAAGGTAGCTTCCCTTACGTGGGAAATATGCGGGCCATAAAACACATTTAGTTTTATATCACACAGATTTTATTTTTCTGAATAGTCAATTTTCTGAACATCTTCATTGAATTATTTACTTCTTTCTCCCATTATTTATACACCTTTATCAAATATTAACTTCTTCTACACACTAAGGCTTATTTTGAGGTAATATATTCTATTTCATTGATCTATCTGTCAATTCTTATGCCAGTTACATGTTTGGATTATGTTTTAGTTTCTATCACACAATCTGGATTTTGTTGACTGCATCCCTGTGACCTAATTTAAAAGGCTCCTCTGTCCTCCATTTCCCAAAATTTTGTAATTAGATAGAAATGCTTGATCAGATGCATTTCTTTTTCAAGCACAATGGCTTCCCTGGTGGGGGTAAGTTCTCCCATCAGGAACCGCATGATGTCGGTATTTCATCAGGAGCAACACAACAGTGATATCGTTATTTTACTTTACTTACTTATTTAACTTTTATTTTTAAATTTTATTCTATGTTATTTCATAATTTTTATTCACCTATTGACTTTCTTTTTATAAAGAGAAAATTTCCCTCATTTTTCCTTTGATTACCTTGAGATGAAATATATATAAGAAAATCATGATAAATACTTTTTTATTTACTCTGTCACTATTTTTGGTCTGTTTAAAAAGTAAAAGTTTGAGTGAGACTTTAAAGTCTGTGAAGATGGTACTTCTATACACTTTTAAAATTTTTCTAACAGCTTTTTTTTTATTTCTATGGCACTAGTAAAGTACTCTTCATCTGTCATCTGTATTTCCTGTACTTGGATAATTAGATCTACTGTAAATTAGCAGTAGTACTAATACAGTACTATTCAAACTATTTAAATACCTTGACTAACATTAATATAGTACTATTTGGCACACAAGCATTTGTTATACCTTTAATGTCCTTTTTATCAATCCGAACTTACATCCTTTGTCAGGAATTGGGAAGGGCAAATTTTATTTTGTCTAAAATTAACAGTGCCATATTACTTTAACTTGATTTAAATATTTCTGACAAATTATGCTCATCTTTCTCTTTCATTTTGTTATAAAATAGTAAATTCTCATTAAAATTTAAAATAATACAAAACTTATGCAGTGAAAACAAAAATTATCTTCCTCTAACGCTTATTTCTTAGGATAAACATTGTCTAGCAGTTTGGCGCATATGGTGTTGGACATTTTTCTATATACATATAGATATACAGACATATAGTACACATATATGCACATATTTCTTATACAAAATTTAGTCATATTATATATAATATTCTATAATTTACATTTACCTTGGTGTAACATATCATGGGCCTTATCTCAGTTTTATGAGTCTGCTGCTGCTGATGAACAAGCTGGTTTTCTTATAAATTATGTAACAATAAACATATCTATGCAGGTGTGCCTATGTATTTCTCAAAAATAGAAATGCTAAGAGTGTATATACTTCAAATGTTTTTAAGCACTGAGAAGTTGCATTCGAAACAGGTGGTAATCCTTCATTCCAAGTATGAGTGTGCCCTTTGCCTCACACCCTTGCCAACACTATACATCCATTCTTGTAAAATGTTTGCCGGTTTGATAGGGGGAAATGGTGACTTGATATTGTTTAACTTGTATTTTCCTGCTTCCTAGTGTGTTGAAAACTTGCATTTGCTCCATTGTGTTCACACATCTTGTTTGAACTGTCAGTTCACATCCTTAGCCTGTATGTACTCCGAGGTATATTCTTGACATACTGGCCAAAATTTAGTTTGTGGCTACGCACCAACTTTCAAGTAAGATTAACCTGAAAGTGTGATGAAAGATTTGGTTATTATAAGACAGCAGGAAGTTTGAATTTGGCATAAACTGGGAAGACAGTGAAGGGCAAATATTTTGTGTTAATGAGCATAGCCTAAATGTTTTGATTATGACCCAAAGGGGGAAAAAGGTTAAACTTCTGTGAAAATTCAAGTGCCCACTCTGGGGCACGAAGAAATGTAAGTAGATTTCTTATTTTAGTAGATCTCTTATTTTACCTCCCAAAGGATGGCAAACTACACGTGGTATATGGAGCTAGCAGCAATGTTTTCCACAGGAAACTTCTGAATTGGATGCCTGCTGCCCCATGGTGATGGTGTCTTGTTAGAAAGTGGGGGGAGGCAGAAGCATGGCCTGCACGCCAGTACTTCTCTCTTCTGCTGTCACGGTCATCGTCACTCGGCACTCCTGGCAGGCTTTCCCCTTGAACTTGCATACCACAATCACAGTTCTTTTTAACATAGTTCTCTAGGCTCATCTCTAATTAATGTGCATAGATAATCCAAGGGAAATTGATTTACAGGCCCCATCGTGTACCCAGGCTCATTAGAAGTTAAGCTCCAATAGAGCATGGATTTGTCTGTCTTCCTTATTAGTGTTGACAACAATACCTAGAACATACTAGACACATTAGAAGTTAAGCTCCAATAGAGCATGGATTTGTCTGTCTTCCTTATTAGTGTTGACAACAATACCTAGAACATACTAGACACTCAATAAATGTTTGTTAAATAAATGGACAAATAATAAATTCACATAAAATTTTCCAAAACAGATTCAAATACTATTCACATTTACATAGTATTTTAATAAAGCACTTATGGATTATTTACGAACATTTTAACTTCCTAGCCTCTATAGTAGCTCCAAGGTTACTGAGGACAATTTTTGTTCTTGACACTATTTGGATATTAAAAGTTTGTTGTAACAATGTTTTTTTTACTTAAAAATAGAATTCTGTTGAATCTATAGCAATTACAACAGAAACATTACTGGGAAATGGCTGTGTTTTCAAACACCTTCGGCATCGTCAGTATGATTAGCATCCTCTAGTTCTATTCCTCTTGAATTTACAATTTGATTTTAGATCAAACTTGACAGCAGGTATGCCTGTGACTAAATTGATCTAGATGGTAAAACTTACACCCTATTTTCCTAAGGTTACCATCTTTTCTGATCTGTACGTGAATGTGATGCTGGGAAATGTGCTTTCCAGCTGGCTTGAGCAAAGATCAGGCATGGTCTCTGGTTTCTCTCTTTCTCTCTCTTTCTCTCTCTCTCTCTCCCCCTCTTCCTTCCTTCCTTCCTTCCTTCCTTCCTTCCTTCCTTCCTTCCTTCCTTCTTTCTTTCTTTCTTTCTTTCTTTCTTTCTTTCTTTCTTTCTTTCTTTCTTTCTTTCTTTCTTTCTTTCCTCCTCTCTCTCTCTTTTCCCCTCTCCCTCTCCCTCCCTTTCTTCTTTCCTTCTACCCTTCCTTCATCACTGAAGCTTTGGTGCTGACACAAGTCTGAGCAAACAGAATTTATGAAATTTGGTTTGAATTGCTTGGAAACTGCAGCTCAGTTAGAAATCCAGGAAGGTGAGAATAAGACTAAGGAAGAAAAGAAAATCATTTCTTCTGGAGATCAGAAGCAGTTCAGGTGTGTGGCGAGGTGTCAGCTTTTCCTCACCGGGAGCTCTGTTACACAAGGCCACTTAGTTTATACCCTCAGCTTGATTAATTTTCCAGACTTCTTGGTTGTCTTCCTCATCAATCTTATTTGAAAACTAACAATGCCTCAAACATTCATTTTCAAATCATCTCTCACTATTGTGTAAAAGTTTCTAGTTTACAAAGTGGAAACTGTACTCATTTAATTCTATTAGGGAAGTGTTTCTATCATGATTTAGATGCCCCGCCCCAAAAACCAGAATCGAGAATGTAGTGAGCGCCCTTTGCCACAAGGTCACATGGATGTAAGTGGTAAAGATCTGTTTTTCCCACTTCAAACTGAATGTACTTTTCAGTAAACCACTTCTGCTTAAAATCACATAATGGTGACTATGTGCTAAAAAAAACTGAGGGTACACCTTGAATACAGGAAGGAGATAGTTTTTATGGCCACTTAAAATGAATACAAAAATGACCAGATTGTAGGTATTTCCCTTGTGAGGGTTTTATTTATAAATATCTCATAGATATGTGAATACTTCCTGTGCTATCTTTTTGGTAACTTGGTTGCCCCCCTCTTTGTTGAAGGTTTGGAGGCTAAGATTGAAGCAGCTCTTTCTTCCTTACAGCTGAACTCAATTTGCAGGTCAGATCATTTCCTGGCTAGAAGTGAAAGAAGCACTCCGGTAACTTGGTGACAGTAACTATTTGACCAGGCGTGCACAGTAATCATTAGATTATTTATGCCTTGTACAACGGAATTTAATCCAAAGATTTTTACAATCCCCTGTCTTCCTAGTAATTAATCTATAAAATCATGCAAGTGTAAGTGCTTGGAACCCCTAAGAATGTGTAATTATTTCGTATTCCTTAGCGGTGGCATGATTATTTTACTATGAATGAACTCCAGTTGCACCGAGACTGAGTCTGTGGAATATCCAGAAACTTGGATTTCTGAATGATGACCATTGCATTTTTCAGGACCTTTTCCTGGTTATGAAATCCATGAAAGTTTTAAAGACTGGTTTTCATTACAAGATGGGAAACACCTTTATAAATATGGTTAAGGACTGTTACAACCTTCCATTTGAAATTGTTCCTCAAGAGGCAAAGCCTGGGGGTTGGGAGAATGTTTACTTTTTGGCGTGATAACCTACCTGTCTACAGAAGGCAAAGCATGGCATTTGTGGTTTTGTAAAATCCCACAGATTCCCATTCTTTCTGAGAATGGGGTTAAGTCTGCTGGGGCACAACACTGTGGCCTGGAGAGTTTTCGAACCTCTGCATGAAGACTCCAGCACCCCCTCCATTCTGAGGAAGTCCAGGTGACTTAAAACAGGATAGCAGCACTGATTCTAGTATATGCTGATGACAGTATTGAAACTAAGACTAGCTAATCCTAACGGAACCTGAAAGGTTCTGGGTACTTTTATTAACTGAAAATCAATCCTCTTGTGTGATTCAATTAAAAACATCAATAAAAATCTTATTACAAAAGTCACAAGTAGAGTATCTAGCAGTACAGTTTATACCGAAGATAGAAAACTGCTCAGCCCCCTCTGAATCATTGCCTGTTTTAATAAGTATTCAGAAATTATACTCAGACTTCAAAAGAAATTGTAAGGAATTGTTAGCAGGTTTATTAATGTTTTATGTTTTATTAAAAGTTTGGGTGTACATTTCACAATGAGCAACATCAAAAATCAGACTTTCTGCCTGTAATTTTGCTTCCTCCTGTCTTTCTGCCTTTGGGATTCACTCTTTTCCTTTCATCAGCTGCCATTTTCAGCAGCATGCAGTAATTTCATGGCTCATTGCAAGCGCTGAAAACCTTTGAAACCACAAATGCTAACCTACCTGGCCTGCAGCCATTTAGGAAGAGATTAATTTAGCAAACAGAAGCAAAACACTTTCTACTTCTAGCCTGTGCATAATTTCACTTCTATCTATATTTATTTTACAGTGAGCAGCGTAATGACAATTTCAGTAATTGCAACTCTATAAAAATTTGCCTACCTAGCTTATCTCGGTATCACAAGACTGTGAGTCAGTCAGATTAGAAAAAGTACAGCATGTGAAACAGCACTGGTTGCCTTCCAAAAATACGAGCCTTCTATAAAAACTCAAGTGATGCTTTGCACTTGTTTGTGTTCTTATCTATTGGGCAACGGTTTCTTCCTGATGTTTTGATTGGGATGTGTGCATTCCTCTTTAATTCATGGTGATTTATGGGGGCACTCTCCTTACAAACAGACCAATGTATTGGAAGACTAGAAGCGCCAGCCCGTTTCTGCAGACTTTGTTATAAATGGCTGTTATGTTGCTGTCGAGCAATTTGAACAGAAGAGAAAGTCCATCTGGGACAAATTTAAGCTATCATGCTTGGAAAGATTTCAAGGACTAAATTAGCCCACAAACTGTTAGCTAAAAATAAAAAAAGTTTTATTGTTTCTTGCCTAACTTAAAAATCCCCCATTGAAATTAACACCAATTATACCTATTGTATATGCATATGTATTGTTTCCCCCATGGAATCATTTGTTGCTTCTTTTTATTCATTTGTACCACACACACACACACACACATTTGTGAATTCTTTCACAGATAATGAACCCATAGATAAACAATGACTTAAGCAAAATAATATTTAAGAATTAGGAGAAGACATAATGGAAGTCGAAGTCAGTCAATATACCAAACAAAATCATTTACACGATTTAACCAGCAAGAGGCCTCATGAAGGAATTAAATACAAGGGGGAAGAATAGAATTCACTGTGAAGCTGTTGACATCAAGCCTTGTTGCTGGGGTTTCTTATTGAGGGGGGTTTATATGAATGTAAAGGAGAGGACAAGAATGTCCTATTGCTAAGTGATTCTTTTCTTAGATCAGCTACCAGGCAGACCCCTCTAGGTAATTGTTGTAGAAGGAAGAGTAATTCAGAAATGAAAATTAAAGGTTGAAGGTTGAATATTATGGCTTCGTTTTTCCTCAAGAAGAAAGGGATTTAGGGGTCATTAAATGACCTTGAGGTATGGGATGGTTTCTCCAGTGGTCTGAAAAAAGGCCATTACTCACTATCCTGGGTTGCAAAAACCTCGCTGCCTGGAAAACAGGGAGATACAAGGAAATGGAGAAAGTGGAGAACAGCCACGCTGCACTTCATAGGAGGCATTTCTCTTTGGGTGCTGCAGCTTTTCCTTTTTACACATTACTTATTCTCAAGTAAATGCAACTGAACATAATTCTCTACTTCTTTGCTCAGATTTGAATATTCTCACCCTATAAATGAAACTCTATGACTTTAAACTTGTTTATGCACTGTTTTTGTATCAGCTAATTCATTTAAGCATACAGATACACAGACGGCAGTGGGATGACTGGCCAACCCCCACAGATGTACACCTCCAATCTGCCATCCCATAACATTCATAAAATATGTCAACACATCCTGGACTTTTTCCATGGTTTATGTTATACTATTGATGTGCATGGCACACTGGCAAAAATATTTCATGTTGAAATTCGTGGTAGTAAAAAAAAAGGAGAAGGGAATTCTTTCTATGTTTTGAGGTCATTTGCAAAACTATGTGATCAAGAGCCTTTACCTATAATAAGCACTTAAATCAACATAAACCAAACAAGGGAACACATTCATGTGCCTGGGTGTTGTATAGTAGATAGCCACTCATTTCTTTAAACAATCGATGGTAATTATGCTGTCTTAATGATCATTTCTAAATGCAGTGCATCTTTTCAGTATTGCCTAAAGCAGGAGCATCAAACTCATTTTCACCAGGGGCCTCATCAGCCTTCAGGTTGCCTTCAAAGGGCTGAATGTAATTTTAGGACCGTGTAAATGTAACTACTCCTAACAGTTAAGTGAGAGCTCAGCGCTGCCGCCAGGTAGAAATAAGGTGCTGGACCTGGTAAAACAAGGTGGAGGGCCGGATTTGGTCCACGGGCCTTGTGTTTGCCACCTGTGGCCTAAAGAATCACAATACCATATGATAGAATCAAAATAATAAAAACATATTCATAACCAATATTAGTTATTCTGCAGAAATAGATTTTAAAGCAAATAATGTTGTGGGGAAGAGTGTGATGAGCATCACGTGACTAGCAAGGGTGAAAATTTGACAGCCTTAAGTTGAAAATATTAGATTGTTATTTGTGGAGACAGATTGGTGAGTTAGCGTTTTCCTTTCAAAACGCAGTTTTTGCCTCCTCGTGGTTGGAGGTTGCATCCTGATGAGCCCGGAATCCATCGCCCAGGGGCCTGCCCCTCTGTGTCGGTCCTTGGGATGGGAGGGCGAGAAACGCCATCTGGTCCTCCGAGAGCCTCAGGTCTTATGAACCTCCAATTTATGTCATTTTTCTCATTTTACACCCAAACTTTCAAAGATGACAAAGTTTCAGGGGTCATGTTTTGGTAATTCTCAAGTATCTGATGACAAAAAACCAAAGAGGTGGCGTGGAGTAATAAAAAGTCTCAGAAGGCAGCCTGGCGGCAGAGTTTGTTCTGATAATCCCCTGCCCCACACAGGTGATTGTCCTCTTCGATGCCTGTTGGAAAGATTAATGTCTTTCTAGCCATTCTCTGCTTTGCATTTTTACTTTTTGTTTTGTTTTCTGAATACATTTTATTTAGTTAGTTTTAGAGAGAGAGGAAGAGAGGGAGAAAGAGTGGGAAAGAAACATCGATGTGAGAGAGAAACATCAATCAGTTGCCTCTCCGACCAAACCCACAACCCAGGCATGTGCCTTGATCACGAATCAAACCTGAGATCTTTTGCTTTTTGGGACAAGGCCCAACCAACTGAGCCACACCAGTCAGGGCTTATTGTTGTTTTTTGAGTCTCATTTTTACTCCCAGACTGAAAACCACATTTGGGGGCACACCTGAGCCACCTCCTCCTCACGCCCATTCATTTGTTTTGCACGCCCTGGTGTTGGCTCCGTGAAGGCATGCAAGACACTCCTGATGGTTTCCCACTGTTGCCGACCACAGTGGGTTTGGGCGGTTGCAGAGAACAACAGTAAGTGAATGAGACTTTGTGATAAACAAGGTAGATTGTTTTATATGTCTTTTACTTATCATCGAATACTAGTCCACCCTCATGTGTTATACCCTATAGTATTATATAAAACTCTCACAATATGAGAATTTTCAAATTTCTGATTTCAAATATTTGGTTTGTATGGTTCTAATCCAGCTCTTGTAGAAACTGCTCATTGTCTCTCCATTGCCTTTTCCATTTTCTGGATCACTCTCTGAATAGAATCCCTAGTAGGTGTTGGTTTCCTTTATTTACACCTTCTGGCAGGGCTCTACGTGAATTACAAATATTGCCTATATTTATAATTCTTATAATCCAGGGTCTGATATTACATTCTAGACAATAGCTAAAAGAATGTTGTCATTACAATAGATTTTTTTCACTCCTGCCAAGCTAATTATTTCTCCTCCATTGTTAGCAACCTTTTGAGTTTGGAATTAAAAAGATAAAATTAACCAATTTATTTTGACTTAAAGTATATCAAATTATTGTTCAAAATTGATAAAGTTTCCCCCCTTTTTTTGTTTGACATAGAAAACTAAGCAAGAGTTCTTAAATATTTGCAAATTAAGTCTTAGACAATCTGCTATTGAACCTGAAAGTCAGGTTCCATTTTTCAATCATCCATAAGGTAAAATTGTATATTCTAGGAGCTGGGGAGGTAGAGGGAATAAGACAGAATCCTGTGGTAGCTCCGAATCTAAAGTAAAGAGAACTTTTCTTTTCAGTAGGGAGCTATGTGGATTAAGGCCTTTGCTTTCTTAGGTCCAAACAAGAGCTATAGAATCAGAATTTTCCTCCTATTAATTTGTTCATGAAACATTTTTCTTTTAACCAGAAGACTCTTTTTGTTTGTCTAAGCCAGCAGAGTTAGCATCAGTGCCAGATTCTAAGGCTCAGGCTTTGCAGGACACAGGTTATGCGCTGTTTTTAATTTTCTGTGTTTTCTAATTCTCCTTCTGCTACTTAACAAGTGACTTTTTTTTTTTACTAAAAAAACTGTATCCCATGGAGGGAATTATTCAGACAGTAAAAACTTAGAGTCTAAATATTATGTCTCTTCTCATATTAGTAGTACAAAACTTATACAATGAAATATTGCCCATTTTTACTCTAGCTGACTGATGTATTAGATTTCCTCTTTGTTGCTGTCTTTTCTTATATTGGATTGCTTAACCTTTAGTAGAATTGTGTTTCTATCTTCAAGTTAGACTACATACCTTAATCAAAGAAATATCCTATTATTAACAGAATTAGGTAAATGTGTATAAAAACTTTTTAACATATGCCTTTTTAGGCATTTCATAGGAACTTATTATAGTGGTCATCCCAATTAGGAAACACTGAATGCATTGAATGCTCTCTGTTTTTGTACAGACAAATGTTGAACCTGTAGGCAAACTGCTGTGTGTATGTGTGTGTGTGTTACAGGATAGGTTTTCAATATATACATGCAAAGTATAGCAAGAAAAAAATAGTGAAAGTGCTATTTAATTTTCCAATTTGATAATTCAATAAAAGCATGACAATCAAGGAAAACCAGCCTTTTACTATTAAAAAATGGTTAGTTTCAGGCTAGAGTGTATTGTCAAGACCAAGTTATAAACTTCTGAAAAACAGGAATTATAATGGAATCGCTGCTACAACCTTAAGTATAACAGTGTGAGCGGTACTGCTATTATTTACTATGGTAACATAATAAAAGACAGCACTGTTTGGGCCATTATCCTCACTGCTCTCTTTTCAGTATAAATCATTATATTTATTATCTGTCTTCTTGTATAGGGGGTCATGAGAAAGGCCAATCGAAACCTGAAGAAACCTACATTTCTAAAAGAAATTGGGCCTATTTCTAATTCTTTTTCTTTTTCAAATACAAGGGAACAGAGACTTTTTTGTGAAAAATTGTTTCATGTAAGATTAAAGTGCAGATTATTGGTGAGAAAATGACATTCACTTCTAGGCATCTTGTAGATCCCAGGGAGATATTGCCAGTTTCTCTCTGATATTTTTACCTTTCTTCCTTGGGGGATGTGTTTCCTGGCAGGTTTTAAGTAGTGAGTGCTAGGGCTTTTATTCTGTCCTGGGTATCTGTATTATTATTTATTTATCGATGACTAAAGCTATGATCTTAGAGAAACACCTCCTTCTACCTGAATTTTATTTAAACATTAGAAATAAGTGTCTCACACAGTTTTGCTTCTTCCTTTTACAGAAATCTTACAAAATATACACATTTTCTTTTGCTTGCACAATTACTTAGGGATATTCGCTGAAATATTTAGTTACACTTTATAGAAATTCCAGAAAAAGGTGATCCAACTTCATTAGTAATTTGATTGCATATAGCTTTTGAATTTGTCCTCACTCAAATGGAACCCCAGGTCCCCATTGTGAACAAATACGACTTTGCACAGAATGACAGGGTCTCTATTTTCAACTCTCTGAAGGGCAGTCGCGAGCCCGCAGCATCTGGATATAAGGTTTCGAGCACTGACATGCGTGGAGGCTTGATAGCTGAGGATGAATGGCGGGAATATTGTGGAAGACAGCTCAAGGGGCCCTTTCTTACTTCCAGGAAAAAGAAAAGTAAATATAAAATACGGCTGAAATAATTTTGCCTGGATGGAAGCTGAATCTCCCATGAAACTGCTTCTAACTCAAATAAGGCACATAGGTGGCAGTGCAGTGATGACTTGTGTAAGAAAGGAATGTTACTGTTCATTCGCTACATTAGCAATTACTCATTACCGAGAACTCCAGTCTAGCGAGCACCCTGGAGAAACAAGTTCGGAGGTACTTTTCCCATCAAACCCAAAACAGGGCTCCTTTCAGAATGCAACATGCTACCAGTTGTGGCCGATTCACGAGCCCATGTCCGTGTATCCTGAACATGGAAAAATAAAGAGCAAATAGGCCACATTAAAAGAAAGAGCAATTTCAAGCTCTGCATCTCTTTTCTGTTAAATTTTCTTGAATGTATTGCTATATTGAACAACTATGTGATGGGAATATCATTATCTAGGAAAGTTACTTTTAAATAACTTTTTGAAAAATGGAAAAAAAAATTGCATTTTATTTCCCCCCAAATGCATTTTGGGATATAAATGGGAATGGGTGCATAGGACACAACCGTGGCTTGGTTTTGAAAGCAGAAACACGACCTTACATGGGCTTGTGAGTAGCTGCTATTGGCCCTGAGGATTCGTCTTTGGCACCCTTTCCTGGGAGGGTCAGGAAGTGCCTGCCAGCAGTTGCTAAGGTTCTAATTCCAATGTCTTGAAAGTACTACCTGATATTACAACCCTTTTCCTTGATTCTGAATGAATGTCCTTTACAGAAGCAACTGCTCCCTTTTGATAGGTCAATCTGGATTTAATTTATATCTGAATCTGTAATGGTGGCTTCTGGCCATATAAACCCTCTCTTATCACCTTTACTCTTTATCCCTGTCTTTTGCCCCAACAGTGAGTATTTATCTAATTTCTACTCGCTTTCAGGTCTCAGTCAAGTTTGCATCACTTCCTCAATAAGCCTTCCAGAACACTCCACATGTTGACACTCCCCCCCACTCTGTTCCAAGCTGGGGTTACAAGTTACCCCAGAGGACACAGTGCTAATCATCATTATATTGCTTTGAAATTGACCAAACTTCTCTTCCTCCAAATAAGACTGAAGCCCTGAACGGCTTTGCAGGTCTCACTCATCATTAAAATTGCATCCCTTGCTGTTTTCTTGGTATTTCCCTCTTCTGTGACTTTCAGTGTTCTGTGCTAAATTGCATGATACAATGAAATCAAAGTAAACAAATGATGAACCTCCAGCACAAATACTTTTGTGAATTAGCTGTTTAAATTGGGGCCTCATTATTGTGGTAATGAATAACAATAGTGATATAGAGGGCAGTTAGCTGTGGGCAGAATAGGAACAATAGGCCAGGTACAAAAGGTCACCGGGGTGGAAAGCCCCAGGTGCCTAGCAATGTGCAGTTATAGGGTGGGACCTCACACTGAAGGGGACTCCCTCCTCTAGCATACTGCTGACCCTGTGGTTTAGACTCCTTGACCTTTCATATTGCTGGTCATTTGCTTTGGATCCTCCCCTGACCTTTCCTCCCCTGGCACCTAACCACCTGCACAGTAGAGGCCCTTATAGAGAAGGAAAAAAGGACTCAGAGAATAGCTTCCTATGATTCCCACACAAGCCTGTGCTTGACCAGTCCCTTAAGCATTGAGCTAGAGATAACATCTAGGCCTCAGTTGTGTTTCTGCTCCAGGTCGAAGGCCAGGAGGGCCACACCAAGGCCAGCAGCAAGGCCAGGTGGGGCCACACCAAGGCTGACATCAGGACCAGCTGCAATGTCTAATGATTCTCTACCCTGATGCCTACCAATCGGTGGAGACCGCAACCTTAAGGAGACACACCTGGAAACCTGACGAATATTCTATTGAGATCCTCCTTAGACCTCTGGATGAAAGCTCTTGAGATGAAAGACTCAGCACCTGATCTCTCTTTCTCTTTAACATACCTACACTTTCCCGACCCTGTTCTTTCTCCAGGGTGAGCTTTCTCTGCCTTTCTTTCTCCCTAAGTTCCAATAGCCTCTCTTTTGCCTCTGCAACTCACTTCCTGAGCCCACGCAGCCCAGCTGGCTCACCTTTCCTACCTCTGCGACTTTTTAAATAAACTTCCTCTTATAATTTGGCTCTGAATTCTTTCCCAGCCAAACTCAAGTACCAATGTTGCTGAACTGAAGTCCAGTAACATTCTGGTGTCATTTCACTGCTAGCCATAGTTCAAGGGTTTCCCAGGTTCTAATAACAGCAATTTGCACACAGTATCTATTTAATCTCACAATGTGTTCTATGAATGAGGTGTTGTTTTTTATTCCCAGTTTACAAATGTGGAAACTAAGTCTAGAGATTAGGTAAATTGCCCAATGTCACCCAGCTAGTCAGTGGTAGAATTAGTACCAACACCCAGATCTGTCTGATACCCAAATGCATCCTGCTAACCACCACCAGGCTGTCATGACCTTAAAAGACAAGTGGAACTAGACTGTCTCTGCTTTTGACATGCCAGAAGGTATGCAGAACAAGGACCCTGGGGTTTAGTGTCCCCATGCCTAACCAGTAAGATAAAGATTCCAGCAACTGCACAGGCAAATGAAGTTGCTGTAGATCCTGCCCGAGGGAACTTGGTCTCTGCTATGACTTCCCTTACAGTTATTCCACGTTCCCATGTAAGGCATGACATGGATTTCTCACTAAGGACTTCAGTACGGTCCCCCTGTCTATGTGTAAACACAGTCCAAGTGCACAGTGCAGAATGGTAGACTGGGAGGCATTAGGTGTCCTTTTTCACCATTCAGTGATGGACAGCAGTCCCCCTGGCGGTACCCCTCTGGGAGAAGCAAATCGACTGTGCATGCCCTCCTCCCTTTTTCCTAGACAACAGTTCCACTGGCGCTCACCTATAATACATGTAAGAGGATTGTCTAGATTTTATGTTAAATTTATACTATGTTCCGTGTTCCTCCAGGAAAAGGTAATTTATTAAAATATGTTTTGGGGGTATGATGAGTCAATATTAATACTGATGACACAAGGTTATTATCACTTTGACAACTTTGCTTAATTCAGTAAATATTCCTCAGCATGGTAAACATTTGCCACAAAGCCTGTGGTTAATACAAAGTAGGTAAATTGAGTGACAAATGGAGTCTGGAGATCCACGGCTCCATGAATTTATAGATTAGTAGTTTGCTGATAACTAGTGGTGAGGTGGAGGTGGGAACATCGCTGTCATCTTTAACAGTTAAGTCAATTTTTTAAAATGTTACTTGAGATAATACTGCTTCTGAACAGGCTTTCAGACGGAACTGCTAATTTGTTCAGGAGGCTTTTTGTTGCAAAAGAAAAAAAATGTGATGGTTGCTATGAAAGCATTTGAAAAGACTAAGTTTGCTTAACACACAGCTTTTTTATTAGAGGTCTGCAGCTAAAATAAAATGTCCAGTGACATGATTCTGCATGAATTTTAAGTCTATTTCATTGTGAAGGACAACCTCAAAGAAGAGGACTAAAAACGGTTATTTTAGGCTATCTGTTATTACCTGGAAGTCTGTCAATAGTATGGTTTTAAGAGAACCAACGGGAAATGTTTGTCAGCAGATGATGAAGCCAGATAGATTGTTTATGACAAACGTAGGGAATACATTTCTTGGCGGAGTTTCGAAGCACAGATACAAGGATCATTCCCATAGCTGCTTTTGATGATGCTCATCATTTCTGAATTTCTAGACCTTAAAATATAATGTGTTTTTGTACAGATAGAATCGCTAGGAAGCATCCGTTGTGCTTAGATTAGCCTTGATGGCACGTTCATGCACAAACGTAGGCTCTATGTTGTTATTTTAATATGTGGTCATTTTCCTGCAATTTGGTCTTACTTATGCTTTCTTTCTCTTGTGTGTAAGGAATTTTGTTTAACTCCACAAGTAGATAGGCTTATTTGGATACCTTAACTCCATTTATTTACAAATCTCTGATTTAAAAGATTAGCATTCATTGACTAGTGCTTTTCAAACATCAAAACTGCTGTTAATTTGTCAAATTAAATTACATGCAAGTATAAAAAATCACATAGTTGAGATACCATCTATTTGAATATTTAAGTCCATCACGAAGTTTTTGTTGTAATTTAAATTTAATTTTGAAAAAAAGAGCAAATGAGATTTTAAAGAAGACAAAGAGGATAACAAATGTGAATAAGAATGACTAGTTTGGGAATCATAACTATCAGAGGTATAGAACAGTAATATCTTCTTAAATATCAGGTTTTTAGATTATTATCTGACGTATGAAACAGCCGTCTGTACGGTCTGTGAGAGAGTGGGACGGCTCGCTGAAAAGTGGGTCAGCTGTGGAAAGCAGCCTTGAATTTATTCATTTCTGGATCAAAGCCTCTTACAGAAGTGCTTTAAAAAACATGGGCAGTGATTATTAATGATAACCTAAATCATTCAAGGGAGGGAGCCAAGGTATTATTCTTTTTTTAAAAATACACAATTCTATAGACAGCAGGTGATTTATTGAATGTCATAGTCTGCGAGTGGCAGGCAGCAGGGCTGCAGCGCGAGCCCCTGTGTGGCTGGGAGTTGAGGAGCTGCCCAATTTCCTGTGCACTGCTTTTTCCCCTCTGCGAGTCTATCAGAAATGTCAGCACCTCCCCACTGGCTCAGAAAGACATGAAATTTTGAGATCCTTGTTCTACGTGTGTCGTAGAAACCTTTAGAAACACTGGGCTTCATGCTGTTTTTCTTTCCACTCTGAATAGTAAAAATGGCCAAACTAGTCAAGAATCTTCTATGTGTAAACACTCTGCTTGGTGGAATGAAGGATGCAAACATGCAAACAGAGGGTCTGGCCACAGGGCCTTTGTAAGTTAAGGAGCTCAGAGAGCAGCAACGGGGAGCAGAGCAAGGTGTGCTTCATATCCTAGATAAACAAAACGGGGCATTGTGGATACGTGTCACCTGGGGAGAGCAGGAGAGCTTCCCTGGCAAAGGTGTGAAAAGCGGGAGGATCAAAGGATGGGAAGAACAATGGAGAGAGAGATTCCAGATAGAAGGAAGATTCTCAGCAGGAACATGAAGGGTGTAGAGCTCACTTACTTAGGAAGAGCAAGCAGTTGGTTGAGCTGAAAGCATAAAGTATGGAAGGAAGAGGTACAAGATTAGATGTGTGCATCTCAAACTTCCTGCCAGGCTTTGATAAGCAGGTGCCTTTTGTAAAACTGGGCCTGTCTCTAAGGCTCAGAGTGAGTGTGTTGTCTGTGAAGCTGTCACCTCAGAAGACACCTAGAGATGTAAAAAAACATTGAGCCTACCCTGAAAATGGAGACCTTATGTTCACGAATGTGCCATACTCATTATTGACATTGATAATTCCTTCACAAGACATTCTGTAATTTCTAAGTGTTGCCCAAATGACTTTATGCAACCAAAGTGGTTGGCTCTCAGAGGGCCTTTCCTCCTTAATAAAGTTCGAGTCCGTTTTAGCCAAATCACATTTTAACACAAGTTATACCCTTCCCCTTAGTGTTATTTAAAAACATTAATTTTCACCCTGGCTGGTGTGGCTCAGTTGGTTGTAGCACTGTCCTGTAGACCAAAACATCATGGGTTCAGTCCCTGATCAGGGCATGCACCTGGACTGCGGGTTCAATCCCCACAGTTAGAGAGTCTATGAGAAGGCCACCAGGTGATGTTTCTCTCTCACATTGATGTCTCTCTCTCTCCCCTACCCTCCATCTCTCTCTAAAAGCAATGAAAAAAATGTCTTTGGGGGAGAATAAAAAATAAAAATAAAACATGAATTTTCTGTTGCTTATTTGCCTATGGTTGTTCTTTACTGTTTCTATTTGTCAGCTGTCCCCCCTCTGCCTTAACTTAAAATGTTAGGAATTTTCACCTTTTGGGGATTCATTTTGGCCAAGTGTTAATGTGGACTTTTTGTTTCTTTCTTCTGGGACTTAGTACAAAGTAAATTTGGGTACATGATACCCAGCTTTGCAGCCAGACACTTCCAGCCACTTCCTGGCTCCAACACACCCCGCTTTAGAGATGTTTTTCTGGCTGAATGGTTTCAGCCACACCCCACGCTATAAAAATAAAAGATATTGGTGTCATTGGGGCACAATCATTCTTTTTCACTTTATACACACTTATTTTCAATAGAATGTTTGTGTGTCTCTGTGCATGTATGTACTGTGTGCTATTCCCTTTGTGGGTTATCTACAGCAATATTTTCAAACCTGACTCTATTCTTATTCTCACCGAGAGTACTCTCAGACTGGCTTATCTCAGCTTTAATTGGTGAGTGTGGAATATATTTATTATTCTTTATTCAATGCAAAGTTATTGAGTGTTACTGTGTGCCAGGCACTGTGCTAACCAGTGAAACTGGTGTTCACTCAGTGTGGGAATTATGTCCATGTTATTTCTTAAAATCCTCACCCTGGCTGTGGCTCAGTGGATTGAGTGCCAGCCTGCAAACCAAAGGGTCACTGGTTTGATTTCCAGTCAGGACCTGTGTTGTGGGCCAGGCCCTCAGTAGGGGCACACAAGAGGCAACCACACATTGATGTTTCTCTCCCTTTCTTGCTCCCTCTCTTCCGCTCTCTCTAAAAATAAATAAATAAAATCTTTTTAAAAATCCTGCCTGGGTACCCCACTCACCCCACCTTGTGCAGTCGGTCCCCTGAAACTCAGACCTTCCTGTGGTCCAGCAACTAAAGGGCTAATGCCAGGCACACAGAAGGAATATTCCAGGCCCCTGAGCCAGTACCTACACCCATCCTCAGATCTGCTGGTCAGTGCCCATGCCATAGTATTGGGCAACTGTTTCGAATATCTTCCTGGACACAAAAACAAACAGAACATGGTGTCTGACATTAAATTCTTCATATTCTTGGAAAGTAAACAGGCATACATTACTAAACAATATGCTTTAAATATTTATGTTTGCACAAATTTATATATATGTCTCTAACTTTATAAGAAAAATTTTAAAATCTATTTAAATTAAACATCTTAGAAAGTTAATGATAAAAGACATTGTCTTGTTTGTATCTATAAAAATAATTTAAAATAGATGATGTTATTGTCAACACCATATGAATATTTTAAAAATAAAATTTATTCAGCTCCTTTTAAATATAGAACACATGTTTAACATATCTGCTTATATTAAGTTTACATATATCCCACAATTAAATTATCTTACCCCTAAATGGGCAAACTGCCTCTAGTAAAAGCAGGATATTACAGTGACTGTAGACTCCTTGAGATCAGGCACAAGTCCATTCATTTTAGTTTTCTTAGTGGAGTCCTTTCTCTGTCTTTAGAAAACGTGCTTTAAATCACTGGATCCAATTAGCCATGAATTTAATAAGTCCTTGAACAGCAGTGATAGGTAGGTGTTTTAAAACCCATTCTTTCCATTGTTTTGAACTAGAACTGAATTCAAAATGCCCAAAATACCTTATATTTTCCAATACTTTAATAATGAATCAAATACATTTACAAAACAGGCTTTCACTATAAAACCCTGTGTTAACCGAAGACAAAGTAACATTAACGACTAATGATTTTTTTTCATTGCATTCTGCTTTTATAGAAAAGAAATATGTTCTAAAAAATCTGCTGACTCCTGGAATTAAACACAAAATAAAAGTAAAATTCCTCAGGATTCCCAATCGGGATAGTTTCAGACCTAACTCCCACAGCGTGAGCTGCAATTACACTGCAGTTGGAATTGTTGCTCAACAGGTTCTTAAATCCCATCTAATCTTAAGATTTGTTTTTTTATCAGAACAGCAAGAAAGCAAACTGATTTATTTCAGAAATATCTTGTAAAAATAAAGATTGAAGATCAGATAGTTTCCTTTCATCTTCTATTAACTAAAAAAATTAATGAAACCTGAAACTTTTATTCTCTGATGTCCCAGACATTCAAGGTTTAATACCTTATTATCAAATTGTTATACTACATTTAGGTAAAATTTTAGGTGCCTAACCATTCTAACACATAGTATTCTAACCTTTCTAACATATAGTAACCATATACATAAATAGTATTTCATTCTGTTTAAACCTCTTAATTGCCATATGATATATATTTTTGTTAGAATTGCTTTAAAGATGAAAATAACAGAATCTAGGGTTATTAATGGACTTGCTGAAGATATCAAGATCCAGGGCTGGAATCCAAGTCTGATTTTTGAGGTTTTGGGGGGAAGAGAGATATTGGATGGAGAAGAAAATATTTGCTTCAGTTACCATAAAAAGGCAAATGCCACTTGACTGATTTTTGAGTACTTTTTTCAAAGTTAAAAATTTTATAAAGTCCTGCGCTCAGGAATTTATACAAAAAAAATGTAAGAGTTAACTGAAAAATACATGATTGCTAAAATCATGATTGCTATGCTATTACGTAATACAAAAGAAACACAGATCTGCCTTATCTCTACATTTGCAAGATTCTGGATCTTTTTTGTGGCTTACTCCAGGTGGCTCCTTCTGCAGTACCAGCCAATTGCTCACAATGTGCGTAAACCACACCAATGCATCACAAGGCATCCTAAACACAGAAAAATGTGTTTACATCCTTCCCTAACCAAAAGTCTGGAAAAGCAGTGTGATTCAGCATCATTAGAGGAGATGAAAGGAGAAAAACCAGGTCCCTGAGATAGTGTTTATGAGTCTCAGATGAATGCCTATAATACCCAAAGGGTGAGCTTCGCTTTTCATTCAGAAACATTACACTCTTACAAGTAATGGGCCCAGCCAATGTGTCATTAGAAAACTACTTCATTCAGTCCAACAGACACTTACTGAGCAGCTACAGTGCAGTAGGCATCGTGTTCCAGAGATTCAAAGAGGAAATAGATAGCGAATGGTGTCCCTTCCATAGTCTAGATATTGGTTTAGTGCCTAAAAGCTCTCGCTTGAACAGCTAAGAAGATTATATTTTTAACTATGCAAACTTTTGCTTCTAGTGTGATTTTCCCCATGATATGAATGAACAAAAAGTCACACACGATTGGTATTTGTTTAATAATTTAATTTCTTGGTGAAAGTTTCCATAAAAGAAGTCTTTATTTCTAATGCTTTGATATTTTGAGAATTACTGAAATGAACAAAAAGTTTTGATTGTTTAAAAATGAAATTCAAGACATTAGCTATTTTGCAATGTCCCCAAATATTTTAGACAGATGTTTTTTGTTTCATTCATTTTTCTTTTAAATTTCTCCTTCTTTGGAAGCAATATGAATATTATTAAAGGTATCTGTGCATGCGTGTGTGAGTGTGCACATGTGTGTCTATAGCAAATAATTCCATGCTTTTAATCATGAAGCTGGTGAGATCATGTCCTGTTTTCCTTCTGGCTGAAAGGTGCCTTTTGTAGTCTTTCATTTTCATATTGTCTTTACCAAGGACCTATTTGGAGGTTCAATCAGTGAAATAAAATTACACTACAATTATTTCTACTTAGAGAAATATGACAGCTAGACTTTTTATGTTAATTAATCTCTGTTTTTTTTATTATTGTCTGACCGCCTATCATAAATTTTTCTGCAATTTACTTTTAGTACATTCTATAAATTATTTTAGTTTATCCCAGCATTCACCTGATTTGCAAATGGTTAAACTGGCACGGAGTCTTTTCATGCCCTGAAACCCAGCCTGCTCACATTAGAACATCGGGGGAGGTTTTGATATTCAGAAAGAATTGTAATAGCAAGAATATACCACAATTCACTGAATGCGTGGTCAGATTATATTCTTGTTATCGTGTTAGATTCTATGTAAGTAAATTAGTACATCTAAAACATGATGAACAGTAATTCACAAACATGCTGATAGTTTCCCTGGACTCGGACTAAAGAACAAACAGTTCGCTGCCGTCTTGTCGTGCATCCTAAAGTCAGGTGAGGAAGCTGCTTCTCCGCACCTGCATACCCAGTTAAGCACCATCTGTTTCCTGTTTTAATGTGATATCTCACATAATTTTTCCAAACCTTTCACATCAGTAAGCACAATCCTAATAGACAGTTAATATGAATTAAGAAGCAAGGGCTCACTAAAACTGTGTTCTGTTTTTTTTCTCTCACTCTTATTTGCTGGAATGCAAAACACTGCACGGGCTGCTCTGAACCCTCTTCAATAGCGTGAAATTCCCTAGATTAATAAAGGTTATTTCCAGTGTATTAACTAGAGTCCAGTGCTCAGGAGCTGGGTGATGGGTACTGCAGAGGCACATGTGCCTGACAAGGGAGCTGGAATTTTATTTTTTGTGGAAGTATTTCCCACCTCACCTCACCACCTTCTCTAATATAGATTCTCCCCGCTCCTCCCCTCAATCCCTTACCATGTGGAATTATCACAATCAGGAATATCCAAGTAATCAGGCCAAATGGGAATGTACTTTCTGCATCATCTCTGGCTCTTACTTTTTCATTCATGACACCTGGACAAGCTGAGGCCAAGTCAATCAGCTAATGATGTACACTTTGGTTTCCTGTAAGTTTTGGATAAGAAATATGTTTCTTCTAGGAAAAGCAGTTTGAGTCCCACAGAATAAATGAAGGAAATGATGGGCAAAAGCCTCTAACTGTCAGTTGAACTCCAAGCAGATTCTTGCCTTTCAGTTTTACAAGGATATGTGCTATTGATATTATTTATCAAGCTTCTTTAGCCAAGGAATCCACTGGTTAAATCATTGTGGAGCCTTTTGAATACACATTGTTTATGAGTGTCAAACATTTTGCTGTTTTGGACAACATATAATATAATTTGATGTGTCTCAAACTTTAGCATCAAAATCCCCAGGAATGTTGCTGAAACACAGAATTCTGGGTCCTCCCCTCTCCTCCCCGAGGTTCTGATCTAATAGTTCCCTCATTGAGCTCAATCATTTGTGTGCACAAGTTCCCAGGGGAGGCCGATGCTGCTGGTCTGAGGGCCACATTGGAGAACCACTGGTGTATTATGGAGAACTCCAAGGACGAAGTGGGTTTACCTGCATTTTAGACCTGGCTCTGCCCTTGACATCTGTATGACCTTGAAAAAGTTATTAACCTCCGGAAACCTCAGTTTGCTCAGCTGTAAAATGACGGTAATCCTCACTTCATGGGGTTGTAGTGAGATTAAATAAAATGACACATGCAAAATGCTTAGCCCAGTGGCTAGAAAAAAATATCTATTCCATAAATGTCACTATTGTGTTCCTGATCTGTTAAGGGGAAAGAAGGGAATGTGGGCCGTTTCTGTATTCTATGTTTCACTGTATTAACATCTGAAAGAGGGAGAGGGAGCACAGACAAGTTATGTAAGAATATATGAAAATAGATGCAGGTTTCCCAAGAGTTAAATATAATTCAGTTTAAACACAAATTATTCCTTCAATAGTCTGTGGCTAAGAAATTAGTTGCCCTTTATCTTAGCCACTGGGATCCCATTCAATAATTTTTTCTTTTCCACACTCAGTGTTAGGTGGTAGGTTGATTTCCTTCTCCTACCCAGTTTGAGGAACCTCCAGCCATGATGTAAGGTGGTTACGTCATGTAAATTCATCTTCTGATTCACCTAGTAAGGTATATTAGCTGCAAATCAAAAATATAAAAGTAATACACTGTGTATAGTCCCATATATATACATTTTTCTGGTATTGATTTTTATATTGTTATCTGCAAATGTTTATTTTCTAAATAATGTTACAACAATTTATGAGCACAAATAATTAAGATTTTACATTTACTTTTAAAATAAACTCATGGAGTTAGAAGAAATCTTAGTGATTAGTTTTCTAATATAAACCTTAAATTACTCAAATGCCTTATAAAAATACAAAATGTTATCAAAATGCTTCTGACTCATGTTGTTTTCCATTACTGAATATATTTCAGTGGAAATAAGCATTTTCATTACTATCTGACAGGTGAAGCCACTGAGGTATAAATGTAAATGCTGTCTCATGTGATACAAATAATTAAAGCCAATAACAGAAGTGAAACCAAGATGTATTGAATCCAAGCAAATTTTTATTAGCATAATTATTTCTTGTGTGAAAAACTATTCTGCGAAATTGTTAAGCAATAGCTTTTTGATTCACTCAGTCACTTAGCAACCTTATACTGAGTATATGAGGTCTGTCCAGGAGGTATGCAGCCACGTAATATGAAAAATACAGACATTTGTTGAAGAAGATACAAGAAATATCATACATAGGACAATGACACCTCAGTCCCATTCAAAGTAGGCACCTTGGGACCTCACACAGTTCTCCCAGTCACCATCAGCTGCC
Organism: Phyllostomus hastatus; assembly: GCF_019186645.2. Lineage (NCBI taxonomy): Eukaryota > Metazoa > Chordata > Mammalia > Chiroptera > Phyllostomidae > Phyllostomus > Phyllostomus hastatus. Next base: position 25,827,905 of record NW_025334017.1, read on the forward strand.
ATGTAGTATTTTCCTGAATCTCATCAACAGTCTGAAATCTCTTCCCTTTCAAAGGTGATTTTAGTTTTGGGAAAAGCCAGAAGTCACAGGGCACCAAATCTCGGCTGTAGGGAGGCTGAGTCACCTGAGTGATTTGATGGTTTACCCAAAACCTCTGCATGAGACATGATGCATGAGCGGGTGCATTGTTGTGATGAAGCTGCCAATCACCAGTTGCCCAAAGCTGCAGCCTTCTGAATCATGTGAATCGTTTCTGTGGAGGAATGTTCAAGCTTAACACAAAATCTGATGCAGATTTATCGCTCTACTCACTCAGTCATTTTGAATGATATGACCACACGGTATACATGCTCACTCAGTGGTGTCTACTGCCCCCACTGACTAGTACTATGAAGTTGTCATTCTTCACTCATGCATATTCCAGTCCACTCTCCTTGGCTGCCAGGTTACATCAATGTTGTGCAAACTCTTCTAGTTATATTAACCATGGCTGGACTTTGTCCGACAGACCTCATATATCATGTGCCAGTAGGAGGCACCAGATATATACCATCCCACCCATGTGATGTCTAAGATTACTTATTTCTTCCAGAAGTCTTTTTGGTTTTTCATTATTTATTTTTATTATACACAATTTAAATTTCCAAGTTAAAATTTGATACCATAACTGAAATTAAAATCAGATACAAAAACAAAGTATACTAAACATCCTACCTTAAAAGCTGTTTTATGATCCCTTCCAAATAAAAAAGTGAACATTTATTTTATCAAAGTCTACACCATAAATTAAGAATATTTGCAAACATAGTACTGTAAGTAAGTAAACATATAGATATTTATATACAGTTATTTCCTGAATGTTAAAATGTGGGCATTGGACAAGTTCATCTCTCAGTTCCCCTCCACTTCTAATATTTGCTTCTAGAATTCAGAAGTATGTGGGATATAAAGGTTATTGTGTTGGTTTGTCACATGTTTTGATCTTAATCATTATTCATACTTAAAATAAGTTTTACTTTCCAAAATTCTTTTCAAAGAAATTGATACCAGAAGCTCTATGGCACTAAATATTTTGAGAATATAATATAAATGGTCATATGGTATAAAGACTTATATATCTGACTTCTTTTATTTAACAAAACAATTTTGATATTCACCTATGTAATTGCATATATCAGTGGTGTGTTACTTTTTATTGCTGAGGAGTATTCTAATGTATAAATGTAACAATTTTTTTATCCATGCATCAGATGGTGAACATTTTGGAGTACTTCTAGCTTGGGACTATTGCATTGAGAAAAAAATTTTCTATAAATATTTGCACAAAAATCTTTGTGTGGACATATTTTAATTCAATTTATTTACACTGAAAAAAAACAAACAAACAACAAGCACAGTTCATCCATTTACCCCACTAGTTATTATGATTGGTTAAAAGGTAAAGTATTTATTGAATTTTTCGGTACATCAAGGATGACTGTAGGAGAGTGGACCAAAAAGCTTCATAGCAAAGAACCAAGGTCAAGGACTGAGATGGTCTCTTTACCAAAGTCACAAAATATGCATATGAGGAAGCAAGAAGCTCTGGCCAAGAAGGGACCAGTCTTATTCATAAATGGACCATCGGAACTAGAGGCTTGCACTGAAAATCAGGAGTCCAGTTCTAAGCCTGCATGGATTCAAAGAGCCAGGGGGAAGGATGGCCATGGACATGGTGACTGGGGGTGCGGAATGGGCAATGGCTGGGCAAATTCTGGAAGCAGAAGAGGCTGACACCCTCAGTGAAGTTTCTATGCATTCTTTATGTGCATGTGCATGGTGGGTCAAGATGATTCAGACAGAGCTGGTAGACACTGGAAGAGAACAGATATTTCCAGTATTTAAAAATTTAACAGTGTGTTTCCATTCAAAGGTGTATTGCATATATTAATTTAGCTTACAAGTGAGGTTCACAAACCACCAAAAATCCCTATGTCTACATAAATTAATAGTTTTTATTCATCATTGTCAACCTGTAGATCTCATAAAAATAAAATACAAAGCTTTATGAAAAATGGTTCTATATGAATTTGGGGTCATGATGGTGTTTAAGAAGTTGGCAGTTCAAGATTTCAGGACATAACCCTACCCCTTGTTAAGGACTTGCTTTTGTAAGCATTTCCTCTTCCTTGTCAGATATTAATATCAGATTCCAGCTTCTAGATCGTCACTTTAGATGCAACAAATTGATAACCCCTGGGAATAGAAAGCAGCTAGGATGCAAGAACAGTAGAGAGGTGAGCTGGTGGTCACCCATTCTGATAAGGGACTCTTTCGATCCCTGTGCAGTGGTCACTTAACTCCCACCCATGGCCTACCTTCTTACTGTGTTGAGGTTTACAGATAGGAAAAAGCGAAGAGCCTGGAGGCCAACCATCCTTGGGGCAGGTGTGTGCACCCACCTGGTCCCAGTAACCCAATTTGTATACCTAGCTTTCTCTTATCTATTTGTATTCTTGAATTGGTTTCTTTACAAGAGTTTGATGTCTCTGAGGTTGGAGTCTTTTACTGACATTTTCTCTAGCTGTTAACAGAGAGAATATACTTACTGTGGTGGGTTCCATGTATATTTCCAAGTGTCAAATCCCCATTGGTTGCCACTTTCTAGCGCCTACCTCACTTCCCTAAATCCAGGCTCCTTTGAAATTGTAATACAGACAGTTATCTGATTATTACTGTCTGTTCTTTGGGCTCCCCAAATAGTCTTTGTTACCCAGCTGCCCTGATGGCGTTCTATTCCTCTCTATCAGCTAGCTCTGCGAAGAATGATTATTCTCCAGGTCTCAGCCACTCCCCACACATATCTCATTTCAATGCCAACTGAACCCTGGTAGTAACAAAGGAGATGTGTTTGATTGTGTGTAAATGTGCATGTATGCTTTGGGAGAAAAGGAGTATGAGATAAGGGGGAAAGCAGGCATAGAAGATACCATTTTAGAAGGAGACAGATTGGGAGGAGGAAAAATACCAAGAGTGTCTTGAACTATGGTATAAAATAGATGTTCAATAAATGAACGGATAAATGAGAAAAGCAAATGAGAAAACCAAAACAAAACCAAAAAGAGTGAGTGGAAAGGAACCAAAGAGGACTTCAGAAAAACATAGAGAAACATAAGAACAGAGGAGAGTAGGAGCCTGAAAAAAAATAGAGAGAACAGAGTGATGTAAAAAAGTCACCGAAGTAGAAACAAGTGCTCCTTAAGACTATAATAATTACTAAATTAATATTTGAAATCAATTTATAATTTTCCTACACTCATTTATACAATTTTATCTTAAATGATATTCCTATTCCTGTCTAGAGCATAATCTGACTTCTATTATAGATGTTGACTCTACGCAGTTAAGAAGTATTTATACTTCTTAACTGAAGTCACGGGTAAGATAAAACTGCTTTTCTTTTGTTTTACAGAACAGATGCTAATGCGATTTTATACTTAGTTTGGAGGCTGGGAAAATTTCCATTTCATTTCTTTTTTGGGATGACGTTATCATTAATAAAAAAAGAAAAGAAAGAAACTAAGACAGGTAGCGAGAGGTTGTTGTACCACGTGCCTGGTCTTGGGAACAGCCCCCTTACGCTCTACCACGTGGAACAGCACTGCCCTTGCTTCAGAACATGCAAAAAAGAGACAAAGGTGTCTATGTCATTAGAATATTTGCTATTTCTTTTCAATCGCTGATTATTTCTATTGTACACACAGTCCAGGTGGACAAATCAGTTCTGGTTTGAATTTCCCCAACTGAAAGCCCAGCCCAAGGTGTGAAAGTGATGTTGTATCTTACTGTTTCACACATCATCTCTAATAGTAAAGGCCCTGGAATCAGAATTCCAGTGGTGATTTTCTCGATGAGCCATTTAAATTCTCATGGCTTTGTTTTGGTCGTAGAGGGAAAACATGAAAGATATGGATTAGAAACTGGAGGGAAGGAAGCAAAGTATTTTTGCTTAAAAGTAATAAGGAATTAAGATGAATAGAGAGAAAGTACACTGTGAAGGAGTTCTATTTCTCCCTTTCTCTTTTTCACTGATTGGAGTGTTGATGTGATGGCAGGAACTGAGCAGCAATCTTAAAACATGAGATGAAAGCCACATTCTGGGGATGGCTGAGCAACCAAAAAAAGGGGCCTTGTTCTGCATAATTGATAACCACATTAGCCCTCAATTGCTTATGCTCTGGTTGTTAATGAGAGAGAAATAAACTCTCAATCTTGGTAATGTCACTATATTTTGGCCTTTTTAACAGAAAGTTAATTATCCTAATTAACTCACAATTTCTTCCACCAGGACATCCATTTTTTTAAGGTTTCATTGCTGCTTCCCTAATATACTTATTGTTTCAGTTTCAAGGAATGTTGTCATTCCAATCGTTCTTCCCATTTTGGCCCATCTTCTCTTTACAGTGAATTTCATACTTGCTGTTTTCAAACCTCAGCTTCTGAGATACAAAGATAGTGAAGGCCATGCCAAGGTAAGGCCTTCACTGATTCCCTGAGTGGAGTTAGATGTAATCATATCACCAGTAGAGGAGGAGCAGGATTGTAACTACAGCCTGTGTGTCACTACTCTGTACTCATGTATGTATGGGCTCTGCCCCCTGGTAGAGCTGTGTGCATTACATTAAGTGCACACAAACTGCTGTTAAATAGATGATTTCTCCAAGTTCCAATGAACTTACAAGGTACCTTTCTCTAAACTCTTATTTTCTCCAATTTCCTCTACCACAAAATTTAGCACTTGAGTATGTTCCACGTTGTAAGTCTTTCCAAAACTTTTAGTTACCTAGTCATATACCCTAGAGTTCTCAGAAACAGACAAGTAGCAGTCATGGGCTAGCTTGCCCTAAGGAATTAAAAGGTAAAGTTCAGGACTATGCTGCCCAAATCACTGTTCCACAGTCATTTTAGTGGCAAGCCGGTACCATTGCAAACCCTGCTTTATAGGTAGTGTTAGCTGTGTTTCTCACAGTTCATTCGTTCATTCACTGAGTACCTAATAGGCACTGTCCTAGGTACTTAGGATACACCTGACAACAACGCAAAGGTTTATTGTCCTAATGGAGCTTTATATTCTAGACAGAAATTGCTTTTCAGATCCAGCTTTAAAAAAAATAAAAGCACATTCTTATTTGAATGATTTTACATAACAGGGAATAGGACTCAGTGTCTGTATACTGTGAGATGTCATAAATTGTGCATTTAGGTGCATAGACAGTGGCAAAGCATGATGTAAAATGTCAAGGTTTGCTTATGTCTAAGGACTTACCTTAAACTATTAAATGCATGATGTATAAGGCATACATGTTACAGGAAGACAAGACTCTGACTAGTACAGTAAGATCACTTCTCACATTGACCCCACCACCTGAAACAGGTATATTTTGGTTGATCACTTACAAAAATCCCATTAATGGGGATTTATTTTAGACCTAAGACATTTATACAATTTTCAACTTGTCCTAATATCAATTTGCCTTTGAGAAAATAATGTAAGTCATGCTCCAATGTTCCACAGAAAGCCAACCATTGTTGACTTTATTATTCTGATAAAATAACTGTAACTTTAATTAGAAAAGAAATAATTTTAAGGACATTACATACAATTATTCTTAGTAGAATACTTCTACTGTTAAGACAGTAGTGGGATAACCTGATAAAAGAGGGGTTAAATGTTTTATCAGCAATAAATTTTATATTTAACAGGCAGCAATTGTGAAAAGCAGTTTTAAGCTTCCTGCACTATGTCATTTTACAATAAATACATCTAGAAAGATTAATCATGTAACCTTTTTAAAAGATAAAAACCTAGAATCCCTCTTTTTTTATAAGCATGGTTGATAGGAGTAACTAAATATCAATTTCCTCGAGATGCATTTTTCCATGGAACAAATCACTTTTTTCCAGCAGAATACCTCTTGTAGCAGTCACATAATGAAAGTGTTTCCCCACAGATATCCATCTCTGAGAGCAGATTTTATTTCTCTGCCTGATTTCCAAAAACGCAATCTGATTTCATGAGGACGTAGGCCAATGGACCAATAAATGACCGTTGTGAGCATGTATCAAGAAAGAGTCAGAACTTGTGATGCAAAATCAGCCTTGTACTTCTTATTTCTTTCCATCCGAGAGTTGTAATTCCAATACCATGCCGTGTACATGGATTGAGTGCAAAGATCAGCCCCAGGCAGGTTTAAATAAAACATTGACATTTTGAAAAATGATCCAAGTGTTTCCTTTTTTCACCTTCCTTTTTTTTTTTTTTACTTTGCTGTTGCAGGTAGTATCAAGAAAGACATGCTTTCTTTTTGTTTTTGTTTGTGTGTGTGTGTGTGTGTTTTTACTGTGTCTTTAATCATTGAATAGATTTCATATTCTCCAGGGTGTAACAGTACAATGACAATTTGTAAACCCTGAAAGATAAAGTTGTAGAATTGGGAAAAGTTGGTTTTTACTTCATCATACTGTCCCCCTTCCTAGAAAACTGAACCTGGGAAACCAATTCCAAGCTCATGAGCTGAAGCACAGTATGTGTGTATATCTCCATATGTTTGTTTAGAATGCACCAGCCATTACTGTAGGTAATTTCAAGACAAACAGTTGAAGACTGTGGTTTCTTTTTATTTCAACTTTCTAATTTTATCAGGGTTTTATTATGAATGGTTTGATACTACCTACATATTTTACAGCATACCTTGTTGTTTCCCAGAGATAAGCAAATTTACTGTGACGCTGTATTAGCAGGGGCTGTCTCCTTGTCAAATAACTGGTAGATGGGGTAGCATATTCCGGGAGACTACAGCCGCTGCCTCTGACCTGAAAATAGCTATATTGGATTTAGTTTGTTGGACATATGTTAATTATCAAGTTTCATCATATAAATTGTCTTCAAGGAGAAAAGGCAGCAGGATGGCTCATTACTGCAGAGTTCTTGCTCGACTTCGTCAAAGCCCTTGCTGTCTGATGCCAAGAGCCACAGCCTCTGATGGAGACTTTAATTCATGGAGATACTGCATTGCAGTTCATCTCAGGATCTCTATTGTTGTGTCACTAAGGGTTCATTCTTCTCGGTAATGGGAATGGCTCTGCTCTGTAGGAGGTTAAACATACAGAGCCCTAGCGGCTTGCATGATTTCTGACTTCAGAATAGTTCCTGGCACACGAATCATGGGAAAGGAGCTGTCTTTTGTTTTCTCCAGCAAGCAATAGCACCTTGTATAGAGTTTTCCCCCAAATGTTTTCTGAGATGAAGGCTGAACACACACATATACGCACATACTCATGAGTGGAATAAGAAAAATTTACAGAAGATTCCAAGCTTATTTCACACTGAGGAAATCAGATCATTGGTACAGCTAATCATCAAGTTCCTCCGTAAGTAGTCCTTCAGCGGGGGGATGTTCATGTAAAAGTTTCATGCCTATTTGTTTAAAGCTTTAGTACAAATTTGCAGGTGATGAGAGCAACCTTCACTCTGATAAAAGAACAGGCCAAGCTACTGATTGGAGAAAATTACATGAAGTTTTTTAATCAAAGTCTCTGTAGTCTACTGTCTGATTTTCTAGGCCAGATGTCAAATGTTTTTCACTGATGTCGATGTTGAAGTAATCACTACACCAATTCCAAGAGGGACTAAGAGAGACAGTAATAATGTTTCATTTCAGTATTACATAAGGTCTCTTCCCCAACCCCCTAACTGTGAGCAAAGTAACAGGACCTCCTGATTCAATATAATTACATAAACTACAACTTTAAACTGACAGTTTCACCTCTTCAGATTATGTGACTGCCTTGTGTGCACGAGAATATAGCATGTACCTAGATGCATCTAGCTAAAATGTGAACAGCCTACAATTGCCAATTTGTTTATAATTTCGAGTATTACATTTGGATGGGGCAGAAATGAGACCACAGCACAACATTGAATTTCTGCTTCAGAGTTTTGCAAAGTTACATATAAACATATAAAACTGTTCTCTATGTTTTTATCGGCACAACACCTTTTTCCCCCCTGGAAACAGCAATAGCATAGAAGACCATCTTATTTAGAACAGATATTTCCTCAAACTGCATTGAAATCAATATTGGGATATTTTGAAAACCCCTGAGAGCATGTGCCACCCGCTGACAGATGCAATGCGGCCTGCAGAAATTCCACTGGCACGGCCTCTCCCGCAGCGGCACCTGGGTTCATTCCTAGAATTCCCCACCTCCTTCTCCTGTCCATCATGTTATGAGCCGAAGAAAATTAAAATACCTAGAGACAACAGATACTTTAACGTCTGTTTTGGGTAGGAATTTCTTTGAATACCAAGAGAATAAGCAAAAACAGTTTGAGTGAAAGTGGCATTGGACAATATTAGTAGTGGTGGATGTCAGCTAAGAAGGACTCCTTCCAACTCAAATTTTCTAAGATTAGTAAATCAGCAAAACCCTGACCCCCGATCAGCGAGGTCAAAATATGCCTACCTCAAAAGAGGCCTACCTTAACCACCCATCAAGTTACCCAGGCATTTCTCCCAGGCAAAGAGCGGGCTTTTTCCTGTAGTTATTTTGATGATAAAACATTTCCTATTTCATTTCTTTTATTGTTTCTCTTCATTTTCAACTAGACTTGGTAAGGCTTTGGGTGTTAGTCATCTGTTCTTGTTATTTATTGCTACCTAACAGGTCACCTTAAATCTTAGTGACTTAAACTGCAACAATTATTTATTATTTTCTCTCTCACAGTCTTGGAGGTTGACCTTGTCCAGGTAGATGGTTCTTGACTGGAGCCTGGGGCTGGACTCATTTCAAAGGCCTTCTCAATCAGTGTCTGCTGGTGGACACTGGGTATTGACTGGAGTCCTCACTGGGACCGTTATGGTCTCTCCACATCACCTGGGCTTTGTCACATCAGACAGGAAGTAGAATGTCCTAGTGTCTGAAGACCTGGGCCCTGGCAGGCACAGTGTCAATTCTACCATAATCTATTGGTCAAGTGGTTACAGAGCCTAAATTCCAGGACAAGGGACATGGCCCTCGCTTCTTAATGGGAGGACTGTCAAAGACTCTCAGTACAGGTTTGAAAAATATTTTATTATTTTTTAGAGTAAATTTGTTAAACATTCAGTATATGTTGATAATTAAATACATTGAAAAAGGTAAAGCAAAATACTATAATGGCATTTTTAATTAGGTCGGAATCAATGGCAATAGATACAACAGGATAGGTGCCATACATATGTAGAAAGAAGAGGACTGAGAAGAGGAGGCTCTAAAACATACCTGAAGTGATTGGCCCATATAACGTGGATAATTAAGGAGCAGTTATCTGTCACAACCTGAGATGTTTCAGAAAACACCTGGACATTAAAATCACTCAAAAGTAGGCTCGAATCTCTGTTCCACTCACAACCTCATGCATGTTAATTTGCATTTCTGAGCCCCAGTTAAATAATATCCGCAAGTGAGGATAGCAATAGCTAACTTCCAGAGCTCCTGGGAGAATGAGAAAACATTCCTGTGAACTATTCAACACACAACAAATGATAGCAATATAGACAGTCCAACAATTTAAAGAGAGCAGTTAATGAACTTCTAATGTATACCTGTGTGTTTTAAGTAAGGTTTTATTAAAAGTCTTGACTCAATGTCTTTATTTTGTGGTTTTTAAAAAAATTTCATTAATTTAGTCTTTAGTAGTGTGTGATGAGAAGCTTAATCCCCTTATTTGAAGCAACATTCTGTGTATTTATTGATTAGGCTCGAGTTTCACACCAGTTGAGAATTGCCAGTATCATCTAAACCTGATCAATTTGAAAATATATTAAACTTCCTTACAGATATTCACTGTCTTAATCATTCTTTATCTGTTTTGATCCTTATTTCAGATATGAACAAGAATGTTTTTTTTGTTTTATAATACTTTTTGAGAACATATCCAGAAAACCAGTGCTTAAGCAAGTCTATTAGAACTCCTGAATTTTATAAAATTTTTATTCATATGTTATTTTCCAAAGTTTGAAAATAGAGAAATTATTTGTTTACTGCATGAAAAGAAGTTTGCACGGTCTTCCCTTCTTTAGCTTTCCTGGACATAGTCTGATGCAGAGAAAGGGAGGTACAGTCAGTGAAACTTATTCAAGAGTTTCAGCCACACAGAAAGAGCTTGTTTCGTATGCACAAATCCTATATTATTTATTTAATATCCAAAATAGACAATTTGGGTGAATGTTAATATATGCAAACTAAATCCATTATCAATTCAAGTTTTTTAAAAATTATAATAGTCATTTTGGGAAGAAAGGAACAATGCGTTTCATGGCCCTTTTATAGAACTACTGACTGCCTTCAGGAGAATATAGAAACCATTATCCTAGCCATATTGCAGGTTACTTTTTCAACTTAAAAATAAAATCTATAGACCATACTGAATAATCTCTCTTGCAAGACCATCATCCTACCTGCATTGAAACACTGAGATAAGATATTCAATGGGTATGAATGCTCTTTACTTATCATTGAGCTTTAAAAAAAGGCTCATGTAACTAGATTCACATTTTATGCTGAACTGGGCTCCATTTTTAATTCCCATGGCCATTGATGGATGAAACACAAAAAAGATAATTTTTTAGCCAGTAGTCAGATGTTTATAAATTCTGAAAGAGTGTATTCAGAACACTCAAAAGTTGGAATGGAATATGGAGATTTCCTCAATTCCACATGAATCAGATAATTGTGATATCCAACTACTTGAATATAACGTTTTTCTAAATCTTATTTTCAAGAACAGAGAACAAAATTATAACCTCAAGACACAATTTCTATTTGACTTTCTAAATGATAAACTGATGATAAACTAAATGATAAACATAAAGGTGATATTTATTAATCGATTATTTATAAACTTGTGGAGATATTCAATGACAGTATGATTGTTTACAAAGAACACAGGTCTGGAATAAAAATTTATGAGTTAAGTCCCCTCTGTCTTTTGAGGGCATGTTTTGTTTTGTTACCTTCTTGATTGTTTGTTGGGTTTTGCAAAATGACAATACTATATAATACCCATAAGTTTGTTTTTTAGATTTTTATTTATTTATTTTTTAGAGAGGGGAAGGGAGGGAGAAAGAGGGAGAGAGAGAAACATCAATGTGTGGTTGCCTCTCACGTGGCCCCCAGTGGGGACATGGCCTGCAACCCAGGCATGTGCCCTGACTGGGAATCGAACCTGTGATGCTTTGGTTCACAGCCCGTGCTCAATCCACTGAGCTATGCAAGCCAGGGCTTAATACCCATAAGTTTTTTAGTGAGCATCCATTAAATTAACACAGTTCTGATCTATGGTGGATGGTAAACAAATGTTAATTGTCTTGCTTGCTTTATAATAGGTGGTAGATATTGCTGCTAATCTCCAGCAGCAATCTGATTCACAGCTATCTCTGGGTATACAAGAAACAGCATGTACTCATCTCCTTGAAGTTAGAAGTCACATGACTTCCTTCGCACAATAAAATGTGGGTAGATAGGATGGATGACAGAAACGACACATGTCACTTCTGGGAAGAAGCATTTAATTGCCAATATTCCACTCTCCTCTTCACACTTCACCCTGCTAAGGTGATAGTGAAAGAATATGTGTTGATAAGAAGTTTCAAAAGTTTAAGGCTACATGAGTATGGCTACACTTAAGAGTTACTTGGACTTGAAGTAATCTCTGGGTGAGCTAAAAATAAATACTTGATATTGCAAACTAACTAGATTTCAGGATTGTGTGTTAGCTCAATATAATCTAGTCAATCTTGAATTTGTTTATTTAATTCAATTTTTCTTATATTTCACATATCTCATGGTATGTACACTCACCATTTGGAAGAAAAATAAAAGACTTTTATGGTGTACAAAATAAAAAAAAGTAGGTCTGTAACCTGAGAAAATGGATGCTAAACAGACTTTTTTCTGTGACATTTTTTGTTTAAAAATAATTTAGTACAATTCAGAACATAACTATTCTAAAATCTGCTTTCTGCCTTCTGGATTTGTAATCATAAATCAGGACATGTCAGTAGTTTTTGAATAATTACTATGGGTCCTTTATGTGGGAAAAAAGGAAAATTTTGCTTCATGTTTAAGGCTTCAAAAATGCAAGTCTTAGAAGTGAAATCTTGACATGTTTTCATTAAGTTTGAAAAATCATCTTAATTGAGTCATAATTTGTAGAATTATAAAACTCAGGGTCTGGAAAGACTCTGACATATAATTTGGCCCCCAAATCCCATATTGCACCTTGAGAATCTGGGGATCTAAGGTATTCATTAATTGGCTTGCCCAATATTGGTTTTATAGGGATGCTCTTCTGCTAAAAATCGACCTGCATGGGTACTCTGTTTCTTAGGATATATGGTTGGAGCTTCTTAGATAGCATATAGCCTAAAACTACTGTTACAACAATCTAATCTCAGAACTATGCTAAAAGCTCACAATTTCCTGCACCAATAGGCTCATTCCTTCCTTTATGCCTTTGCCTATACACATCTTCACTTCTCTCTAGAAAACCTTCTCCATCTTGTTACCCTGACAAACTCCTGCTCAACCTGCAAGACTCAGCTCAAGTATAACTTCTCTTGCCCTTATTGCTGCCAAATGCTATATTTAAATGATCCTGTTTATGTGAGCCAAACACATTTCATGTTTACTCACATTGCTTTGTAGTTAATTCATGATAAATTATATTTTTGTCTCCAAGTTTTTATTCTTCACCCTGTAAGAAGGTTTCGTATCCCTACTTACTGTCCTATAACATGCAGAGGCTTTCTACAGGGGGAATATATGCTTTAGCTCTGTTGACATAAAGCTTGACCATATGACTGTGCTTTTTGTGTATTCAATTTTTTCAAAGATTTAGAATCTGAATCAAATTACAGTGATACAGAAAACAAAGAAAAAAGGTTTATATACAGAATAAGAGGGTTGCACAAACACATACAGAGACAGTACAATTATTCACACTATGTTCTGGTCATTAGAAATTTGGAGAGAAATCAAGCATAAATTTTTTGTTGGGAGTTAAAGAACAAGGGGAGTAGGCCTTGGACTTCAAGGTTGAGATAAATTGGGTCCAGTAGAAATCATCAATCTCTTTCTGATCAACCGAAGATGGATTTACGGTAGATGAGGATTTTTAGGAGTCATCTTCAGAACAAAGAGATATAGGATAGCATTAATAAATGGCAAAAGATTCCTATAGTTTAATCTGCAAAATGAGGTGTTTTTGCATAATGTATAAATTCCGCACAAATAGAAAATGAACAAGATAAAACAAAATCATATTATATACTTTTTATCTTTTCCTGGGAATATTTTGCTGTTTATTTTCTAGTTTTACTACTCAACAGAAATGTATTACAAAATATGAATTTAAAAATAAAGCCTCTTAAATCAGACTTTAATTTTTTAATGTAAATTATGCATATTTATTTTCCTTATGGAGTTTTCTAAAGTAGTTTATTAAAGTAGTTTATTAAAATAGTTAAAAAGTAAAATACAGATAGTATTTTACTTTTTAAGTCATGTGTTACATTTTTTTTAAGTTGAGCCTCTGGTGTTTAGAGTAGTTTCAATGTTCAAATTGAGTAAAATGTACTCTTTTCTATTTCTAATCCCTTCATTCATGTCAGTGATTTGAATTTTAATCATCAAGATGTTTTAAATAATTTTGGCATGAATCAATAGCCACTTAGCAGAGATTCCGATCAATTTGCAGTTTTGCAAATCACACACTAGGGAGTAGTGCTGAAATTTTCTAAGAGGCATATGTGATAGAAATCGGACTACAGGATGTGTTTGTAGTTAATCTACACAGTTTCATCTATAGCTTAGTTCTTTGTTATTAAGGATTGTACTGAATTAGAATCAAGCCAGTCTGCATGAACTGTATTGATTTTTATTTTAGGGACTATTGCATGACTTACCAAACTGATAAGAAAAATCATTAAGAAGTGATAAAAAGTGCTCCTAAGAGTCCACTTGTGAAAGTTGCATAGATTGTAAATTAGATCTCATGCTTAGCCACCATTACACCATGTTTCATTCCGATAGGCATTATACAGGAATTTCTGGGACTCTAATGAGAATCTGCTAGTCATATTTGCAGAGATATTTATCATGTCACTTTGGTAAAGGTGCCCTATTTATGTAGAAGATTCTTAATTTTTCCCTCTTTTCATCTACTTCAAAATTTTTAGCCTCTTTGCCCAACCATATATTACCATCATTCTTTCTTTAAGTGAAATAACTCCTCCCCTACATATTTGATGGTTTCTAAGCCTAATGCTAGTATTTACTTGGAGTTTTGGAAATTTGTATTTCTTCATAATAGATAGGATGCTTCATTTGTGATTTATTTACTGATGTATCATTTGATGCACATATTTTTCATGCCTCATTTCCCATAACTATAAGTGCTCCTTTTATGGGTTCAAGTTAGACTGTGTATGTAGTCTACAATATGAAAAAGCTTGATTTGAAGATGGAAGATAATGAGGCTATTTGGTATGTGTATGTATTAAAAACTCATTTGGGAATTCGCTATTGGTATATATCCCCAAATCCACTGGGGCAGTTATGGAATCCTACAGTTCTCACATTACATTCCATATCTTTAATTTATGCCAGCTTTATTAAGCAGGGCTGGTATCATAGAGAATACAAATAAGATGCAATATCATATTGCTCCTAATGCAGTACAAAATGTTGTAATTAAAACAACTTTATATTATTGTTGGATTATTTTCATTGTCCTTATTATATGAAACACTTCTGTTTATATTCTCCTGGAAAAATCTGAAAAATGTTGATTGAATTTTTCTCATTGCTGAATCTTCCAAATTTATCTTTATTTATACAAACACATAAACAAACAAATAAGTAGGTCAGAGTGCTGAGCCCCACGTCGTACTTGACCCCATGTCATGACTGCTCCGGGGCAATGATGCGACAAATGGATCAAAAAAACATTTCAAGTGTTAAACATCATCTCAAAATGGTACTCTCTCATGATATTAAAATAAAAATTGTTAAAAATTATTCTATGTGGTAACTATTAGCATCTAATGCGCAGGAAAGCTGAACAGTTACTAATTCAATACAGAAAATTTATTTTAAAAATTGTATTTCCTTTTTGTGTGGTTATATGGTATGAGTGTATGAAATTGTTAATTTTTAAAAATACATTGCTTTAGTCAAGTAAGAGTTAAATCATGTGAAACAAAAGGTACCAATGCAAGAATTATTTGTAAACCAGTGAACATTTTCTGGTGCAGCACTAAATCCAGAAATTGCTCTTTTCTGTTAACAGCCAAGTATTTTATACTATACTCTGTACCTTTAAAAACTCTCTGTACCCACAGAAACACACACACACTAATAGCAAGTAAGCAGTTTTGCAGATGTCATACTTAGGAGTAGTGGAATGCCTTATGTTCCAAAATGTATACCAATCTATTCAAGCAGCACCCCTGAAAGCAAAATAAAACAAAAACCTAAAGCAATAAACAATGCAATTACCACTAACATAAATGATTAAGTGATAATTCTGTATAACATATATAGGTTTTGAGCAATTACCAGTGGAGAGCTAAGAGTTCTTGGCTACTTGTAAATCCACATTGATGGCAGGAATTGACCAGATCTGTGAAAGGTATGGCCTGGCATGGGGCAGAGAGGACAAGCAGGGAATAATGAAACTGCAGGATGAAAATGGAAGAGAGGGACCGTAACAACTATTTCCTTTAATGCTTCTGACCAGGGATTCACTACTATCTTAGTGAGGAGGCAATATAACATAATATGCAAACGCCACTCTGGTTCTACCTACATATTGTAATATTTATGAGCAGTATGATGTAGTGGTGAGGAACATTCATTGCTTTGAAATCAGTGAAGCTGGAGTTTCATTTTAGTCTTGCTGTTTATAGTGGTGTAAACTTGAGTACCTAACATTACCTGCACCTCCCTTTCCTTATTGATAAACTGCCAATAATAAACCAGCTCACTAGGTTTCATGAGCTGTAAACCAGCTAATGGTCAGAAGGTACCCAGCACCTGGACTTGTTGCTTCAGGTGCTCCCAGTAGTGCTAGTTATTTTACCGTGAGAAAGCTAGCTGTCCAGCAAACTGTTCGTGATATATGACACAACTCAGTTGAAGGAGGTGGGGTTCATTTTTTAACTAACCTTTCATTTTTTAAAATTTGTGTGGTTTTTGTTTTATTGAGAACCCTTCAGTTAAATGCATTCTGTGTATTTTTTTAAAGTGTGGTAGCTGAACTAAATGGAAATAAATAATAGGATAACCGCCTGCTTCCTAAATGGCTGCAGGAAAAGCACCACTTCCTCAGGCATATTTTTAATGTACCACCAAATTGTAGGAAACAACACTGCAAAATTAAAAAAAAAAACAGGAGTTTGTCTTCTGAGTACCATGAACAATCCAATCCAGGCTGATATGATGTGGATATTCTTCACCCCTCATATTTCTTATTGATTTTATTTTATAAAGCATTTAAATTTAGCCCTAAAGTTGTTGATGTTATGGTTAATGATATCATTGAACTGTCCTATATGTTTCAGGGGGTTTTAAGACAAAGGACAGAGCAGGATAAAAGGCCCACAGACAACCCTCTGATAACTTCTTGTAAACCAAGACAGAGATGGAAATGGCTGCAGTCCAGACTCATCACACAGGAGATCACACAGATGGGGAGATAAAAAGTTGTCCCTGTGAGCCCCTTGACAATGCTCAGCATTTTATTCAGAATCTCAGGTAAGCCACCTGCATGCTGATGACATCACAAAAATAAAGGCCAAGGGCTGATTACTGGCTGGGTGCTCTTTATTATCATATATCAGGTGTCACCTGTGATTTCATGTCTCTGGCAATGCGACAGAACCCATCTGTCATCTAACCATGGATCTTAGTCAATTTTCTCTGCTCTTTGGAAACAAGCTCTTATATTGTGTGGGAGTCGTAAGGAGCCAGCCCATGTTCTGAGACTGGCTGTGAGATAAATAGGACAGCAGTTAAAGAAAACAAGCTGATATTTTTTCCACAGTGCTAGCAAAAAAAATACCCTGTCTCTCTGCAGTTTTAATGTATAAAACAATCACAGGTTTAGATCCATAGGGAGGTCGTTGATGGGTCCCAGTGTGGAGCCGGACAGTCAACAAAGCCGAGAGCTCTGAGCATGGGCTGTGTTAAAGGAATGTCCTTGAGACCCCCATAGTCATGTGCTTCCTAAGATGGCCTTTGAGCAAGATAGATACTGTTTAAGGATTCTAGGTGTTTCACTTTCTGTGAACAAGTTTTTTAAAAAAGATAAAACTTAGCACATAAACTCAAATCTCATTTCCCATTTACTTTCTCTCTACACAGAAAGATGCAGAGCAGGACCCCGCAGTGACCCCACACCTCTGGTGCCCACAGGGCCTCCTCTGATAAGCACAGCTCTATATTCAGGGTGAAAAGCCCATGTCATAAAGTTCATGAAATTTTGAAGTTTCTGCAAATAAATGTTCAATTAATGGCTAATTTGGAAGGAAAAATCAGGAGTAAACTTAGGTTTATTATGTAGAACAAAAGAAAAATCTGTACAAGAAAGGTGCTTTGTAGCCCCTGAACACAAAGGAAGCAACAACAAAGGAACCACTGGAATAATTCAGATTTCTTTTTTATCATCTTAGATCTGGAATGCCATTGAAATGAGAATCTATTTTCATAGGGACAGAGTTTGCTTGCATTTATGAGTGTGCGAATGGGCAGGAGCCTTGTCTGTTCGCAGGGAATGATGACGAGCCCAGCTCCAGGGTAGGAGAATGTTCCTACCGCAGCCTCACTGGACGTATAGGGGGGTTTACCCTTACGCAGTGTTACATGCTGCAACGCAGGGAGTTATGGTTTACCTGATCAGGATGAAAACTCTAGAGTAATGTCAGGGATGTCTTCACAGTATTGCGTAAGCAGGAGAACTTACTATCACGGAAGTTGTGGTGTGGCGGGTAAAACACATTTTGATTAGAAGCACATTCAGAATATGCAGGGTACCTCTCAATCCAGAACTGAAGTAGACAACTGTGGCCTTGGTATTATAATACGTGCCCCATGACAATAGGCTAAATTCTGTGTGAAGCTTTAATTCTCTTTTGAAGTCAGTTTCCAAGCAGAGGTTCCAGACCCTTTATTTGTCATAATTACATTGGAACTTGTTGCTGGGTGATTGGAGGGCTGTCTGTACTTCCTTGGATGGAGAAATCCAAGGCAGAGAGGCTAGTGGAGGCTGCAAAAGGCCAAAGGGACCCCAGTCTCACTGAGGTTCTAGTTTCTAGGAGCTGTATGGCCATAAAAAGTAAGTCAGGGAACGCCTGCTTGCGAAATGTAGTAAAACATCCGGACTGAAAAAAAGAATACTGCAGAGAGAGGAAAATCGTTCCGAATATCCATCATGGAGACATATTTTTAATTATTAGCAATCAATTGATTGAAACCAGACTGACCATTTTCACTGGCAGCAGTTTTGTCCCTTAATGATGGATTGGATTTTGTATCATATTAGACGTTTCTCACATCCGACTTGCCCTCCTTCCATTTTCACAAGCCTCCATGGGTCCTTCATATGTGAATGTAGTGATTAAGGGAACGTGTTTCTGGACATAGGCTTCTGGCTATTGAGGCAGGTTCTCTTTTACTTAAAAAGCTTCTCTTCACCATGTGGTGTGCCGGGGATAGTAGAGGGAGGCAATATGGTCGTGATCCCTTACTACAGGACATACATATACCTGAACCACCACAAATAAAGAGTTTGGATTTTTTGTATGTGCATTCTCAACCACGTGGTTGCCTAATGTTTTAGAGAATGCAAGTGTGTAATAAATATGTGAAATTTATACAGCACATATGAAATGTATTTCCCAACCCCCCAGCCTAAATAAAGAAAACTACAGGTAGTTTTTCACTGATGATAACAAAATCAATAGTGTTGCTCTAGCAAGGCAGTGTCATTCAGTGTAGATTAAGGTGCGCACAGTGGTGTGCCTTCTAGGATAGCCTTCAAGCAAGGAAGACAGGTGGTTCTCTCTGCACCCTTGGCCTGCTCCCAGTGACACCGGCCGCTCTGCTCCTGGCACGTCACTGAAGCCGGCAGCCGACTGCTTCCAGCTGCTGTCATCCCTGGGCACCTCAGCCAGTGAAGCATCACAAGAGTGCACGCCCATAGGTGAGTCCTTTCTTCCCCTGTTTTCTGCTGCTGCTGCTGCTGCTTCAGGGTACTGTCAGCACAGGCAAGGTCCCTGCCACTGTACACTATCAAGGAAACTTTTCTCGTTCCTTTCTTCCTCAACTCCTGGGAAGATGGCACGAACTTTTCTGCGCTGCAGTTTAGGTGACCTTTTAGCAAAGGTCACCATTTGTATGACCCCTTCAGGACCATTTCTTGCACGAGCTAATTCTCCCTGGCTACCTGCAGCCAAGTTCAGGAGCTCATAGACCCCGCTTTTGCCAATGGATTGTGTTTTAGTCATCCAAGCTACTTCAACTTCTCCTGCCTCCCCTCCACTCGGGACTAGACTAGCTTCTAATGTTGTTTTTGCAGGGCAAGACCTCACCCATGTTGTATTTCAGATTTGACCTCACACCCACCCCTTAAGAGAGAGAGAAAGAAAGAAAGACTTTTATAGACTGAAAAACAGTGAAGGCAATTGTTTTCCTCTGACTGACAAAGAGCATTAACCTTGAACACTGGGTACCAATTCCAGCTGTAAATAATGTGTTCACAAGAGCAGGAGAGGGTGCTTTACTGGTGTCTCTATTTTCTCCTCTGCTTTTCTCTGCAGCTGTGTGATGGAATTTAAAATGAATACTACCTTAAAAAGAATGTTGTATTGGTTAATTAGCTATGGTACTACCTGGCTTAATACTATAAACAGTATAAATACTTTAAAACATATCAACATACTTATAAATATTACAAAATAATATATTTTGCCATTTTATTGTATAAAATAAAATAGAAATAAAAAAACCAAAAGGGCTATATAGTGTTGTGGCACCCATGAATATGAGCCTATGTATTTTAGCCCAGAAATTTTACTTTCAGAAATTTACCCTACAGGCATACTGACAGAAGTGGACACAGATAACGTGTTAATGAATGTTTATTGCAATATAAGATACATAAAAATGCAATATTATGCAACCTAATGGTTAATATATGGTAGATCTATAGATCTATGTGTGCCTACATTGAAAGAAGGGTAAGTATTATTTTCAAAAATCCAGTTGCAGAACTTTGAGTATGTCATGATTCTATTTGTGTAAGAAGAGTATTAACATGTATACACTTGCGGCTACATGGTATGTGTCTAAAACAATATATAAAACAATGCATTTTAACATTTTTGTGAATGGTACTGGTTAAATGGGGAAGACTACATTTACTTTTATTTCTACTTTTTAAATATTTTTGGCATGAGTTGGTGCAATTTTATAATAAAATTAATCAAATGAAAGCATAATACTCTTAATCCTCTCCTCAATAAATACTGTACTGTTTATTACTTTGGGAAAGAAATCGCCACACTTCATGGCATTGTGGTGAACATTTTGTTTTGAATAATCATATTTGTCAACTAAGCTCATTTATTTCTTTCACTTATAATAAATGTGTATTTGGTGAGGTTACCTAATGGGCATTATGTCAGTGACATTCAAACTCTTTGGTCTCAGATGTCTCTTAGAACTCCCCCAGTCCTTTCCCTTACCTCTAAAAGTTATCTTCTCCCTCACTCACCTGCAATTTTTTCCAACAGAAACTTTTTAAACATAATTAAATAAATTGATGAACAAACTTGGCAAAAAAAAAAAAGGCAAAACCTCCTCACTTGGAAGAAAACAATTCAGCACAAACCCAGGGTGGATTTTCGCTTCTGCCCCCAAACATTCCTGTAATCATGATTGAGATTAGTTGCTAATTACCCCCAGTTCCTGGAGCTAACCTTGACCAGAGGTCTGGACTTGAATACTTGTCTGCTTTCTGAAAGTTTGTTCCGAATCCACTGTCACTTTTATAAACAATTTTCCCATCTTGCTGCCAAGCCCCAGGCCAGATTTCTGCTTTGGTTTCTGTTCTCTAGATTCCTGCCTTGTGCACTCCCAATTCTCCTGGCTTTCATTAGGACTCAGACCTGTCCTCCTCTGCCCACTCCTCCTCCAGGCACCAGATTTCCGCTCCACCGACTAGGACCTTGTTCCTTGCCAACAGCTTTGCAGGCACTACCTGTCTGTCTCCCTGCCTGGTATCCATTAACCAGCTATTGTGCTCTGCTTATCAGTTGAGATATTTAGTGTATAGTCAACTGATCTGTCACACTCTTTCACTTATTTATTCATCCATTTGTTTACTAAATATGTGCCGGACGCCCACCATGTGCCAGGCTCTATTCAAAGCACAGGGACTATCTCGTGAATGAGACTTTGTTCAATTCTCCAAAAAATATAAATTTTCTTGTCTGCTGATTATCAAAAAATTTACTTCCCCTCCTCTTTCCCTTCTCTTGCAACTCCTCCTCCTCCTGCTCCTGCCTCTCCTTATTTTTTTTGCCATAGAACTCTATTTCTTCAAGCGAATCTTCCTGAAATGCCAATGAAAAGTCGAGTCGAGAGTCGGGCTGGGGGCTTTACTCTGTTACTCCTCACTTTCAGAATATTCCCGGGGGCATCTAGGGGCCCCTGAACTAGTGCTCCCTGGATCGTAGGTGTTTCCTGTCAGACTTAGTCTCAGTGTCTATTCCTACAGCAACTCTTCTGGGTTCCTGCCTCCTCACAGTGGGTGGGTATTAATTTAACTCTCTCCTTTCATTCACACCGAACTGAGGTACTTTCTACACAAACCCAATCGTTCCTGCCTGAACCATAAGATATGGCATCCAAACCAGAATGAAAAATTAAGATGAATTCAATATAAACACAAGAAAGAAATATTCTACTGCCTCTGATTTGGAAGTACTTTTCAAGTGTAGCTCACAATTTTAGAACTGACTCCTTTTCTCAGTTCTGCAATAAAACTTGGGCCAAATTTTGGTATATGTTTCCATTTAAAGCAACAACAACAAAATAAATATATAAAAGAATGCATTTTCTTCAATCAAGAACACAGGGATTGCTGAAATATGGAGTTAAGGGCAACAGTGACCCACAATCCTGTTCTAGGAAGCATGTTTGTGTTTTCCTCCCCACATCTCTCAAAAGCATACAAAAATATTTTAAAAGATAAAGAAAGAATTCTTTTCAATTATAATGCTTATCTCTTACACTACTCTTTTCCTCCATTAAGGCAGCCTAAGGGGTCTCCTCAGAAGAACATAATGTCCTCATCAGGCCTAACAAAAGGTAAATAAAAGCTGCAGCGGTGACGGGTGGCCTACCAGCTGGAGGGAAGGTCAATGAAAGCAAGTACGGACCTGTTTCATACAGCATCCTTTTGCCTATACGAATCTGTATTACCTCCTTAGCTTGCCTGAAGGGGGACAAGGTGGTCCCCAGGGGATCTTCAAATATGGGGGAATGGGTAGAAAATCTGGGATGATGACGTGTGTCTCATCATATTCCTCTGGGGTGAAGCTTTGTCTAAGGTTTGAACCTGAGTCTAGAAATTTAAAACAAAAACAAATGCAAATGTTTCTTTTTGGTTACTTGCACATTACTGTCTTCTATTTTTTTTCTGCTGCTATCCTGAAAGTAATACTGTGTTTAAGCCATTAGCAACTTGCAAGTAGAGGGAGACGAAGTAGAAAATCCAGTTTCCAATTAATATTCCTAGTAATTGTAGTGTAATTTGGGTGCACCTAATAAAGGGGGGCTATAATCACAAAGATTAATGAGGGTTAGCAAAGGTGGAAATTCCAGATGCCGGCAGGATTCCCAATCTCCCAGTTACAGTGAAAACAGCAGATAAATACAGCAGTAAATATGATAATGAACAGAAGGGTCATAATAAGTGTCCAATTTTGAACTTATTTTTGAAATGTGATCAGCTTCTAAATATGTCCTTAGCATTTAAAAGAAAATCCAGTCAATAGACAAGTTTCTTAAACATTTTCTCCATTCAACAGTGAGCTCGGTGGGCAGAAGTGCTGGGTAAGTAGGAACAAAGCCCTGTTCCTTAACCTCAGGTTGCTTATAATCTATTCAGGGAATGAAAACCAATACATGTTGAGTAACAGTGGTCAAGACAATAAACTGATTAAAACATTAAACTCTGTTGAGTAAGCAATCTCCTCAAGTATTGGACCTCGTCTCATCTAACACACAATTTGGACTGGCACAGAATATTTGACAAATATTTGTTTGGATGAATGAATGATGAAAGAATAGAAAAATAATGAAGACTGGGGAAGGAACCGTTACCAGAAGTGAATTATTTAAAAAGGAATGAATAAGTGAGCAGGATAAAGACAGAAACACAGTTCCAGCAAACGATCCAAAATTAACAGACATAAGTTCATGGGAGTAAAGACCAACCAGCCTGATCTGAAGATAGTGTGTTTATCCTGATTGAACAAGGTTGCACTAGGTGCTGGTTGTGTAGAAGTCACCAAAGAACACCCAGCTTAGCTTTGCAGATGGCCTTGGTCCAGTGTACACTTAACGAGCAGCTTCGAAACGGAGGTCGAAAAAGTAGGAAATTCAAATGAGAGTAACTTGAAAGTCTGGACCAAGAGTTTAGATTTCATATAATCTGACCTATTTAATACTGGAAAGCTTTTGTTAGTATAATAAAGACATAATAAAAGATTAGGAAAAAATAGTTTCTAAAAAGTAGAGTGATAAGTAAGTAAAGAACTATTTGCCATCCCTACAGTAGATATACTGTTAAGAATTCTTATATACTTATTTTTTTTACAAAAAATATTGATCCTTCTTATCAAAAGACTGCAATATTGAGGGCACTCCCTGTATGGGTTCATTTCTGCTATTCAGTGCTTACTTTCTGTATGAACTGAATAGTCCAGGAAACTATCGAAGATACGAACAATGGAGGTAGACTCTCTCCCACTGATATACGGCTTGGCATCTGAGTATTTCCCACACAGCACACGAGCCCATTATATCGCCACCCAATCACCTTATGAGGTATTGAAAGAACAAGGCAAATTATTACACTGTTTTAGGTTGATGGTGTTGACACAACCTTCTTATTTTGATCAGAATTTTATCATTTGATGCAAGAGCTGGATTACATTCACATGTGCTTATTAGTCAACAAAGTTTGGTGAAATCACTTACTGTAATTACATTGAGAATGCTTCCATTTCTTCATCTCCAAATTGCTTGTGGTAAAAGAAAAAAATACCTTCCACATTCGGTATCTCAGGTTCACCAGTATGATAGCAAATTTTAGTCTATAAAATTATATTGAAAAACTATATATAGAAACAACACTGCAGGAAAAGGAATGAATAGGTTAGAATTAATACAACAGGTTAGACACACAGCATCTAATTTGATGACTCTCCTGGCCTGGCACAGGTAAGCATAGCGAGGTGGCTGAGGCACAGGGTCAGTCCGGGGCAGTGCCATAATCTGCAGACAGACAGGCTGATTGTCGCTACTGTGTCTGTTCCTGCTTGTTCGTCCGTGCCTGGCACTAGCAGGTACTCAGGAACATGTGGCATTATCACAATATTGGTAGTGTTAAGGGAAAGACATAGCAAATTAGGGAAATTTACAGATGGGCCTGATACTCCAGATTATCAGCACACTTGTGTTGTTGTTAAAATAAAATACCCTCCAACTGTTCCCTAGCTCTTTAACATGACTGCTGAAGAAAAGTATATTATGTAGGCAGCATTTTCAACCCAACTAGTATAATAATAGTGATTTGTCCCATTTTCAAAGGTGAGGGAAAAATAACAGGTGACATTCTGTATTGAAAATATTAATTTACAAAAGCAGAGATTGTTTAAAATTAAACAATTGTTTTTCTTTACTCATTTCCTAATTTTTATGGGGTGGAGAGAGGGTAACTTGAAATTTGGTAAGATTCCCTTTTTTTCCTCAAATCATACTGAAAGCTAAGTATGATTTAACAAAAGGTTTCAATAACTTCAAAAAGTAATAGATTTCTCTTCACGTCTGTGTAAGCTCAAGGTGCATTTTCCTGACCTCTCTCTTGTGTCCATCTTCAATATTACTAAGGCTTTAAAGAATACAACAGGAAGAGAAATTGATCTGAATCCTACGAAATCCACTTTACTTCAAATCAGTGAGTCTTTATGGTAGACCAGTTCAACAAGAAGACAAATTCAGCCTTACATCTGGAACAAAATGTAGTACTGTGGGACATTACTGACCAGAGTTGTGTAATCAACATCTCTAGCAACTTGGATTTCAATACATGGGAATAAATATGCCACAGAGATTTAATGGCATATCTGGGTGCATTCCTTTTTATATCTCTGGAACATAAGCATGGTAGCTTTCCCTGCTGCCCTGTTTGCTTCACATTTAACCAAAACAACAAAAAATTGCCAAGTTGACTAGCAGTTTTCTTTGGGGCAGTCACACTAGAAAAGGTTTGACCTCAACACCGACCAGGGCTTTCGTGAGTTGTTCTGAATAGTAACCAGCATACAGTTCTTTCCTCGCAAGTGTGGAGAAAAAGACAAGGAAACTCAGATGCGGGGTGTCTGTATTCCTCTACAAAATACTATTTTTTCTCTTATTATGACTTCCAAAATTCACAAAGAACTGACAAGATTAAACCCCTGAACGCCCTGCCGTCTTCTACTGTAGGCAAAATTATGAAAACATACACCTTTTCTCCTCATCACTTTGTCTCCCCAGATCTGATAGATCTGGTGTTTTAAAGTGAAGGGTTTTGCTTTTAATACTGGGACCTGGTTCCAAGTTAATATTAAATAAATTAAAATGGAGAAAAATAGTAAAAAATCTTGTAGTAGTAGGTAGCTAGTAATTTTCTTTGGTGAAAATAGTTTATGTGCTTTTCACCTTGAATCAAGCATTTTTTTAAGATTGTGGAGAGTTTTTAACAGTAGTATTTAAAATAGTCTGCATTTTAAATATTATTTAATTATAATTTGCTTCCTTGGGGAGTATGTCATCATGTGATTTAATTTGGTATATACCCTAAGGGG
The DNA here is from genome assembly GCF_019186645.2 of Phyllostomus hastatus. NCBI lineage: Eukaryota > Metazoa > Chordata > Mammalia > Chiroptera > Phyllostomidae > Phyllostomus > Phyllostomus hastatus. The sequence continues at coordinate 25,854,127 of NW_025334017.1, forward strand.
CGCATATCTCAATTATAAAATATTTCCTCCAGAAACCATAAGGGTTCCATGATTTATTTCAGGATACTATTATAAAATAGTTTATTCAACTGGAATTTGAATGCTATTGAATTAGAAAATACAGTATAGATACTCCAAAATGGATGAAAAATGAACATATGTGCTTTGGGGCCCATACACAAAAAATCATATTTATATATATTTTCAGCCTTTACATAATACTTCAATTATTACATCTTGAAATAAAAAGAATTTAGCAAGCTGAGAGCTATGAAACATTTATATCATTCTCTCTTCAAAAAGTTCGTTTTTGGACAAGTATCATTTGGATAGGGATTAAGTTAATCGGAGATTTTGAACCTTCTTTACTTTAATTTTTAATCTCTTTTTAAAAAATATGTCTGAATCTTTAAAAGACCTAAACCTGTAGTCACAAAGCACTGCCTCAAAAAAAGGAGAGGAAAAAAAAAAGAAGGGAAAGTTTTTAAAGCAGCCACCGGCTGTAAGGGAGATAGTGCAGGCAGCAGATTTGTGACAGAGTGGAGCATGAAACCCATCAGCTGATGAGTGAAAATCCCTGGTTTCTAATTAATCGAGGTACACAGGCCAAGGGATGAAGAGGATCAGGGAAATGAAATCAGGAAAAAGATACCATCAGTCATTTCTGCGGCCCATTGTCATACTTCAGAATCTGCTGTAATGAATCACTCAGGCATTCCACAGATACATTCAAATGGTGAAGAAAATTCATTGTCCGGTGAAGAGCGTTTGATAAAAATCTTTCTTTCCCCCCCTCTTTGTCAGAAGCCTATGATCAGAAAAGGAAATCCAGACAGCACAACAGGTGTGCTTTTTGCAAGCCTGGTGAAATCTGCAAATGAACCAAGTATGGAAGAATTTTTTGCACTAATTTTTTCCCCCAAAAAATGTGTCTGGGGAGGGTGGTGGGACATCGCACCCAGTGAAGGAGGCTCGTCATCGCAAAGGGCTGCAGCAAGTGTCAAAGCAGAGAAGTGAGCTTTTTCCTGCAGCTGAGAAAGCCACAGTCCTATGAAATCTCAACTAGAGAAAGAAGAGACAATATTGGGAAATGTAGCAATATTTAATTTAATTTATCAAGAGCCATTTGCTTTGAAGGAACCTCTCCAATGAAGAGGGCATTATGCATTACATCCAGGCTCTGATCAGAGAAGAAAAACCTCAAAGTCAGACAGCTGCTCTTGGGCCATGGTTTCTGGGGCTTCCTGGAGAAAGGGTTTCCTTTAAAGTCAGGGAGACCTACCTGTGATGAATGCACATTTCAGCCTGGAGGTTTTGTTCAAAGCTTTCCTAATTCCGGCCTGCATTCCTCTTGGGTTATAGCTCACTTTCACGGTGGTCATGTATTTTAATGCACAAAATATTCATCTGGGCACTTAAGACACAGTATCTGTGTATTTCAACTCTGCAGCAACTTTGTGACCATGTACGATTCCTTGTAGCAGCTCCAAGTGCTGTGTGGCATTAGGTAACATGCAAAGATAATTGTTTTCAAATAATCAGGTACTGTACTAAGACATATAAGGATGGCTGATTCATTTTAAATTTAATTACTATAATATAGGGTTTTGCTGTCTATATTATCAATCACCAAGACACTTTGGAGTTGATAATATTAAAATTGCAACAATAATGAGAATTCTACTTCATGATGAAAATAATTTTAATCATGGGTAGATTACAAATCCATTTACAGTTACGGTTACTGAGAATTCTATTATCTACCTTCTCTTGTAAAAGATGTTCAGACATGTTTCCAGGAAGTATAAAAGATTATAGAAGTATGCTGCTTCTATAAAATTCCAAGCACAGGCTTTCAGAAAACATTGGAAAAGCTTCCAAACTATCAAGACTTGAGGGGTGGAGTGCAGAGCAGAGGAAGTAGCTGTGATGTCAGGTAAGCATAAAGCCTTTTGTACTTCTGGCTCCTGATTGCTTTATTCTTTCAGTCAAAATTATTTTTGAGAGCCTCCTACATAAGAGGCACTGGGCTAGGTACTGGGGATGAAGCAAAAAATAAGCAATGTGGCCCCTGCTTTCGCCATGAAGATGGTTTGGATTTTAAATGGATTCCAATGGAGAGCGATGAATGCTCCTAAGCAAAGACCAGTCCTCATCTCTGGCTACACATGAAAATCACCCGGGAATATAAAATACATACACAGGTCTCTCTCTCTCTCCTTATCTGTATATATGTATGTATGTGCATATGTGTGTATGTGTGTGTGTGTGTGTGTGTGTGTATCCATATCCATCCTGAAGGTGTACAGCCAGGTCATAATGTAATATGAGAAATAGAGACATTTATTGAAGAAGATGAAAGATACAAGGAACATTGTACATAGGATAATGGCGCCTCACTCCCCTTCAAAGTAGGCAACTTGGGACCTCTCAGAGTTTTCCCAATCAGCTGCCCCCTCATATTTTCCTGAATCTCATCAATGATATGAAGTCTCTTCCCTTTCAAAGGTGATTTTAGTTTCGGGAAAAGCCAGAAGTCGCAGGACACCAAATCTGGGCTATAGCGGGTGTTGAGTCACCTGGGTGATTTGATGTTTCACCAAAAAACTGTTCATGAGACATGATGCATGAGTAGACACATTGTTGTGATGAAGCTGCCAGTCACCAATTGCCCATAGTTGTGGCCTTCTGAATCATCTGAATAGTTTCCTCAGAGGAATGTTCAAGCTTAATGCAAAATGTGAAGCAGATTCATTGCTTTACTCAGTCATTTTGAATGCAATGGCCACACAGTACACATGCTCACTCAACAGTGTCTATAGCCCCCAATGACTAGTAAAATGAAGTCGTTATTGTTCACACATGCACATTCCAGTCCACTGTCCTTGGCTGCCAGGTTACATCAATGCTGTGCAAACTGTTCTCATTATGTTAACAATGGCTGGACTTTTTCTGGACAGGTCTCGTGCCATATATACATATGTGGTATGTATATATACCCAGGCCCCATCTCTAGAGTTTTGTTCTGGGGTAGGGCTCATACATAAGTATTTTAAGAAGCTCTCCAGGGATTCTAATGTGCAGCCCTGCTTAGAAAACACCCAGCAAGGACCATACCTGAAGAACCACCTCCACCTCTCTGCTCATTAACTGATCTGCCCACCTGGTAATTCCATAGGAAGTAATTATCTAGTGTCTGACTGAATTAAACTAGCTCTTTATATTTTGATTCTATAAAGAATATCAGTTTCTCACAAGTCCAAAAGCCCACTAATTTATTTTGTAGAGAATATATAACTTCATATAATACTTTATGATCACCTTTGCTAGTTGTGACTCCATCTCCCCTCTAATATCAAAAATAATCAGAAATGGGCTGATAATCAGTCCAAATAAGATTTACTCATTGCTGCTCATTTACAATCAGAGGTAAGTTTTATTACTGCAGGTGTGCATTTAAGAAGGTGAATCAAAGAAATACTAAATGTATTTGAGGAGGGTGGGAAGGTAGAAAGGTAGGAATTCAGTGGCAATGAATCACCAGACTGTCCCAGCTGTATTTTCCTGCTTGGTGCGGCTGTGCTCCAAAATCCCTGGGAAACTGTCTTTGGCTCCACAGAACCTGTGGTCTCTAATTTATGCATTTGGACATTTCTTGGTGTAGGGATGCACACTTTAATAACTTTCTAATGGTTTCTATTTACATATTTAATTCATATAAGATATATTAAGTATGTATACATTTACAAAATAACAAGACATAAAAATAATAATTTCTATTGTCACAATGATAATTTTTTACCCTATATTTTTTATTCTCTCAAGCTTTCTTCATTAGGATCATCTTTCTCTTTTCTACCTTTCCTCACCTTAACCCTGAACCCCATCCCACTTGATTATTTTTTTTCTCATCTTTCCTTCATTCTCTCAGGAACTAACAAAGTCTCCAAACATTCGATTGATCCCTTTACTCAGTCTTTGTTTTCAGTGATACTCATATGTGCTAGAGTGTGTGTGTTCATATGCACAGATATGGAAATAATTACTTTTTAAAAATCGGTTTCTTACCATCACTGTCACCGCATTCCCACAGGCGTGGAAACTATGCCCCACACTGGTACCCTGCTCTGGTGGGACTCTGGGAATAAACCACATTTCTGGAGTCTGCCAGCTTTCCAATTCCAGCTTATTGCACTTTGAAACAACAATTTTCCTTCATATGTTGCATGATTTTTGTCTTTCTGGGGGTTTTTCATCTTTGTGTTTCTGTAGCTCAGCACTAAGTTTTGCAGGAAGAAATGGCCTCTCACATGGCCAGAGCTTCTTGGGACTTATGTCTTTAATTAGGTCAAATAATTTGGGTGATGATTAAAGCAGTGAAACCTACTTTGAAGGCATTCAGAGTATCATTTAACATTTGTGTTCACATTTTAATTCTCAGAATTGGAAAATACAGGGATGCAAGTGAAATTAAATTTTATTTTCTTTAAAGCAGTAAACTAGGTTCATTACAATCTTTTTATTTTTTTGGCATTCAGAGAAACACAAAGCATTGAGCTGTCAAATTTTAGAGTAACAATACAGACGTGTGAAGTCTGACCCAGGCACAAACATGGCAATCATTAACTACATATTCTTGAATTTACAAAAGAAATTGGCAAAGGTAAATAAACAAAAAGTTGTAAGTAAGTTAAGTCATTTGAGAAGATTAACACAGGCATTCCACAGCCCACCATGTTAATCCAGCCACTTTGCAGAATGAAGGCTATTTGGACAGGTTTCATCGAAAAACAAAATTGACCAGTCCACAGGTGATCAGTTCCAAAGCCTTCCCCCAGAGTCGGCCCTTCAAATATTTATCACGTATGTATGTATGTTTGCTTGGGTCACGATAAGGTACCAATTTGGGATTTTTGGAAACTGAGCTAGATGTCACCTGAGACATCGTCTGATTTGGACCGGGTTCAGAAGCAGAGTGCCTTGAGAGGCCGGAAGAGAAAGAGAGGGTGAGAGGGAGAGCAAGCAGGCATGGACAGCCCGTGTTGCCAGCTCTAATATCCCAGTGCAATTATTTTGTGGACATCCACTCCTTGCCTGCACAGGAGATAGGGCTATAAGTGTATGTTATTTTTTAATTACAAGGGGGGTAGAAAAAATCCTGATGATGGGCTGGAAGGTGCCATTGCATTGTTATTTTTTCCTCTCCCTTCGTTTGCTGATTATGTGAGCCGGGCTCCTTTGCTAGCCGATGATAAGCAGAATTTCCATGTTCTCTGCATAATTAATCCATCTCTGCCTCTCTTCATGCCAACTCGCCCGTTATCGCCGGCACATGCCTGAATTGCAAAAGAATCTGCTCTTCAATTGGAACTTATTGATATTCTAAGAAAAAAAAAGAGAGAGAAGGGGGGAAAAACTGAAAATCCTTAAGTTTAAGCCGCAGATTTTTAAATGGATTAATTTCGCTGCAATCGCAGCCATCTAAGGCGGGAAGGCAGGCAGAGCAAATTGAAAGCGTCTCCATGTTTGCAGAATTGGGTCCAGAACGCTGAAATGTACTGGCACAGCTCTCTTTTAAAGTCAGAAAATTACCATTCATTTACATCACATGAAATACTTTTTTATGCTAGAAATATTCAAGAGACGTTCTTTAAATGCCTGCTAATGCTTGATAACATTTCTAACTTTCAACGTTTTGCTAGACTTTGATATGACATGATAGGAATGCCTTCCAGTAGAGAATATTATATCTCTCTTTATCACGTATTAGATTACATCATCTCTTTCTTAATCATCCCCAAGTAGTTTCTAAACAATGAAGTCTGTCATTGGTTATGTAGGATTTTGTGTGCTGCTGGAAGTCAAGGTTAGTCCTTTATTTTCTTGTCTACCTACATGTAAAATGTTTGTTTTTGTTTAATTTTTCTTCCTCTACCTAGAGACCTTGGGCAGAAATAATAAGAATACAAAAATAATCATAATAATTTCTCAGTAGTCATTGTTTTGACTGTTTTCCCAGTCTTATGATAAACTCTTATTTTTGAGAGACTTGATTTCTTCTCATTTTAACTTGTAAATGGTAACACTTTGAAATCTCCTTTGGCTGAGAAAAGATTTAATAGTTGAAGTCTACCAAAGTATGCAGTTCAAGCCTATTAAAGTGTACAGTTCAAGAATCACAAATACATACATTTCCAGTTCCAGGATTCCTGCAATTTCCAAGTTAAATGACAAAACCTTGCTTAATTGTGGATGTTTTTGTTTTTGATCTTTACATCTGTTCTCGTATGTTAATTCCCTGACCCCTGGAATGGAGCACTTGCCAGGATGGAGGGCCTCCGGAATGCTCTAGGTCAGCTTCAGCAATGCTTTCTTGCTTGCACTCGGGTGCTCACGAATCTGCAGTTTCTGCTGGTCTGCCTGACAAGGCTGATGGGTTCTTTTAGCTTAGAGAGAAGAGTTGCTAATACCGACCAGCAAAGAAAATGGGAATTGAAATATCTAAAAATATTCACCAGTAAGTAGGACCTATGCATTTTTAATTTAGTAGAACCTCAAAAGGCAAAATAACAATTAAAAAAAAATAACCAAGTTGAGCACTAGATTTCCTATGGAAAATGAGACAGTGAGCAGTGATATTCTTTGGAGATCTTTGTTTCAGTTATGAAACAAGGATCTTCATAACTACAAGACAACTTAGCAGAATATGTTGGCATGGGGGTACAAAGGGCCTGTATTATTAATGAGTGATTTAAATATTGGCATTGCATTTTTTCCTCAGAAGCAAGCCAAAATGAATAAAGAGGTAAGAAACACATTCAAGAGAAAATGGTTTTATAGTCATAGTAAAACAATTAATATAATGATTATTACAAATAAATGTAAGAACTGTTAAATGATACAATTTAACTTAATCATCTTAATTGTAAAATCCTATATAATTCTTAGGCTACCCAGAGGTTGGAAATAGAGGAAACTCTAGTTGCACATTGAGTAATTTTGTATAGTCAGCTAAACACTTTAAAGCAATTTTAAAAATGAAATGAAAAATGACCCTTCTTAAAATAGATGTAGCAAAAACATTTCAACCATAAATAACAATTTCACTGACCTTGTACACTCAACCCTTTCATTTAAAGGCATGAATTAAAAGGATTTGAAAATTGCAGGTGTATTTGGGGAGAGGAAACTTCTCCTGGGCATTCTGTTTTGAAATAAACATTTTGATTTGAAACGCAAATATTTTCTATAATATGCATTTAATTCACATCTTGAACACTCTACATAGAGCGGTTATAAGTATATTGATTAGAATTTATGTTTTATAAAATTATATTTTTATTCTGAAATCATTATGATGTTTTTCTATGTAAAATGAACAGTTACACTTTAGTTCACACAGTTTAACAATACTTGTGAAAGATGTGTTACGCTGGCTTTATTATTATATTATAAATTCACTGGCTATTTTAAAGGAATTTGAGGCTTCACATTCCTCATTATTAGCATATGTGCAGATCTGAACAAGAAGAGTGTTGCAAATGGTTCTGAGATGCTCAGTGTCAGATGACGGGCTAAATCAAACAGCCGTGATTCACTAAGGAGTGGCAACTGCAAATATGATATGAAGTAGCTATTTCACTAAAAAAACTAAGACACTGACATGGATTCGTAAATGATGAACTGACTTATAATAGAAACAATTGAAAGGATTTTTTTCTTTTAAATTTGAGGATGGATTGAAAAGTGAAGAAGGCTATTACAAACGATTTGCTTGGTGTCAAAAATTGCTAAATAGTCCTTTCTGGCATTAGAAAAATGAGTGACAGCTCTTTATTTGTATTGTGCATGATGGATGGATCCCTTCATCCTCTCCCTTCTCCTTCCTCTTTTCTTTGTAAGTGGATGGAATGGAACTTCTTACCACGTCTGTGTTGGCTTTTTTGCTCATCAGAAACTACCATCTTCTGAAACTTATACTCTCCTATGCTAATTCCAAAGAGCTGAACATATCAATTACCTCTCCCTCACAGATGTCAAAGCATCACGTATGTCTTCAAAAGTGAAATATTTAGTGATTCTTTTCTTGATTCTTTGCCTTTTCTTTCTAACTCCTGGGGGCTTAAACTCAATCCTGGAGAAAAAACTTAATATACTGGAACACCTTCCCCCTTGTTCAGTCTTCTAAGGTCAGGTAGTCTTGGGATAAGGGACAAGGTCCAAGAGTCTTTATCTCTCATGTCTGGTACTCAAACTCTCCAACACGATTCTTCCTCTCTCCATCTTCTCCTGAGATATCACCGTGGGTCACTGAGTATCTGAACATTATCATTCATCAATTAAGACACAGCCATTGAGAGTCTGCTGTTCATCCTGGCACTTCTCTGTGCACTCAAAGGGGACTGAAATTTTGTGACTTTCCTAAATCTGTTGAGTGATCTTTCCTCAGCAACAGTTTGTGCTAAAATGTCACAATTTTGTTCAATTCTAATAAAACACATTCTAATTATTCTTACATGTTAGTGGACAGTTTGTTTAAAGATATCTGAAGATGTTTATCAAGTTGCTTATTTCAAGTATGGACGGCTTATGTATATCTTTTGTTTGTATCAGGTACTCAAAATTGTATGAGTATAGAGCTGTAAAACAGTGGAATGACTATCTCACCTAGAACATGAAGCTGCATTTGAAAGAGGTGAATGGAACTGAAAGGTCCCTCATAGGTACCTGACTTGAGGATGATACTGCAACCGAAGATGGTTCCCTACCTGAGGAATCTCTCTGGAGTATTTTCCACAGCTTTCTAGATATCAACTCCAGTCCGCTAGCCAAAAGAAGTGTAGGTGTTTCCTTTAAAACTATTAAGGAAACAGTCTAAAGAAAAAACAGCTGTTGTTTCTGATTGTGACTGATCACTCATCATCTTTATGACATAAACAGTGAAACCTCAATTTCCTCATTTGTAATAATTAGAAAAATAGTACCCATATCAAAAAGTTGTTATGACAAATAAAAATATGACAACACTTAGCATATTTTCTGAAACATAGGCAGTGCCATGCAGTTAGTTCTGCTTCTCTGCCACTTGGTCATTATTGCATATAAGACAAATACTGGAAGAGGAGGGTGTGATAATGAAAAGATTAACTGTATATAAATGGTTGTATTTTATTTCTTACCCATGTCAGCATATATCAGGTATTTCTGTTCCAATATTGGGGAGAAATAAAAAATTTATTTGTATTTTTTAGGGGCTTTAAAATAGTCAATATAGCCTAAAATAATTAGTCTCACCACATTTAATGAAAATCTTATGAAAATAAAAAAGTTTAGAGGACAAATAAGACTTTATTGATATCGCTGATTTACTATAAGAAGCCTTCTATATTCTGAGATTTCTGGCTCTCTTCTCTTTGGAGTTGCAGTTTGTAATCTCCATAGGAGCTGGCTGGAGTTAGACATAAAAATTGTGACTTTGGAGTACATATGAATAGTTAATTCAAACCATACATATTTTATAAATAGAATTTCAAGAAATAAGGGAGGGAGTTAATGGAAAAATTAATAGAGTGAGTTTTTCTAAGATATATCTCACTTTAAGAAATTAAGAAATTAAAGTATAAATAAAATCACTTTTATTTCCTAAAATATTGATTTGTGCCCTGGCTGGCATAGCTCAGTGGACTGAGCGTGGGCTTCGAACCAAAGTGTCAAAGGTTCAATTCCCAGTCAGGGCACATGCCTGGGTTGCAGGCCATGACCCCCAGCAAGCGCACATTGATGTTTCTCTCTCTCTATCTATCTTCCTCCCTTCCCTCTCTAAAAATAAATAAATAAAATCTTTTAAAAAAAAGGCTGAGAGCAACTGGCTACTACTTTAAAAAAATATTGATTTGTATTCACTTTACAAAAGTATATATTTAAATAACTATCTTCCTTATCAAATTAGAAACAAAAGCAAAATTAAGTGCATGTTTTTATCTGTAAATGTAAATGTAAATTCACATGCTATGAGGTTCTTACAAAAAAATAATCAGTTGAGATTCCTCTTAGTTATTTGAATGTATTATTATTTTTTAAATGTATTATTATCTCATATTATTATAAAGTTTTTATTGGTCCAGATCATTATAAACATCAATTACTTTCATGGGAACGTACTAGTATTATGACTTGTATTTAAAATTATGGTTTCCCTAAAAATATTTAACCACACATGATAGATTTTTAATTTTAAATCTTTATTACAATCAAACCATTATAATATAATTAACTAACTTATCTAGTGAGCACCTACCCTGCGTAAATCTCTGTGCAGATTGTTATTTATAATCTAATTATAAGGAGAATGTGATAACTTCCAAGTACCATGGAAACACAAATTAATTTCAACTTGAATAATGTTTGTTGATCTGAAATGTGGAATTTGCATTCCTCTACCACATTTCTCTCTCTGTGTCTCTGGGTTTTATCAAGTCTTACTTGAAGCGAGCAGATCACTCACCAGCATTTGGCATCAGCTGGGGAGACAGAAGGCTGAGCCTGGGGTTGTCCGAAGGCTTACTCCTCACTCACACATCTGGTAGTTGATGCCGGCTACTGGCTGAGGCCTGAGCTGGGGCTGTGGTCCAGAACATTCCCCTTTGGCTCCCCGTGTGGTCGGGGCTTCCTCACAGCATGGCGTCTGGGCTCCAGTGGTGACCATTCTGAGAGAAAGTGCCAGATGAAGGCTGTGTTACCTTTTAGGACTTACACTTAAAAGTCACACAATATCACTCCTACTGCATTCGATTCACTGAAACAGAAGAGCACATTCAGGAAAAGCCTGTAAAGATCGAGCGAAAGTAGACATATTTCTATGGTTGTTTTTAGAAAACTCGATGTGCCATCATGATGCACTTAGGAGTGACCATGCAGCATGCTTGTGCTTCTGTGTCCTTTTCTCTTCTCCTACAGGCTGTTTATCACTCCCTGCTTTTACCCTCTGCATCGTGGGTCTAATTTTCTCCAATAAATACAAAAGATATGTTTACTACTGTAAGATACAAGAAGAAATGCAAAAATGACAGACTGAATTTCAGTCTCACTTCAGGGAGTTCACTTCTGCCTGATACCTTGTATTAGAGGAAGAGCTTTTGAACAAGGAACCCCTTCTAGTAACGACATCATCATTAGAGAGATCGTATTTTGCCTCATAAACCATACGTATGTGTTTCTCCACATTATCTTGTTCACATTCTATTTAACCAGAAAGTGTAAACAATAAACAAATCAGGTTTCCCCATTCAATCCACACTGAGAACTACAAAGGACTGAGTGACAAATTATTTTGACTCAAAAATAATGACTGTCTCTATAAAGCAAGTGTCATAATCTATTAAAAAGGAATATCATATCTCAATAATAGCAGAAACATCATACTTTTAACAGATATTGTGACAGATACATATTTTTTAAAGATTTAGTTCATCGGATGGCACAGTGAGGAGGTTTTTAGAACCATATGCAGCTTTTCCTTTGTGGCCAAGGGAAAATGGAAATAGATTACTTATCTACTTCCATTTCTGCCTTGGAGGCTCACCACAAGTCACAGAAAGGTTGCTGAACAGCAGTCTGTAATTTTACACATATTTAGGACCGTAATCAGTTACTACTAGTCCATTCAGCACTTTAAAGCCATCCCCTCCGGACAGACACAGCCTTGGAGGGGTAAAGGCGTGGAGAGCTGCGCACCTCTCAGCCCGCACTACTCCTGTCTGCCCAGCCAGGGAGAGTGACGCTGCCTATTCTGCCTGTCCCTGCGTTTGGGAAATCGTGTGAGTCCTTAGGAGCTGTGAACGTGCCTGATCCAGCCTGCAGGCATTACTCCTTACAGCCTCTGTTTGGAGGAATATGTTTTGGGAAATTATTTACATCTTTCCTTGTAATAAATCCCAAGTTAGTACAATCTTCAAAACTATCAGCTGTAGGGAAATCTTATTTTTTTATTAGAAATTTGTATGGGGTAAAAAAAATAACAAAATAGAGAGGACAGGACCAGAGCGCAGCCTTTGGGTTTCAAGCCCTGATGAGTTCTGATTGGTTAGTCTGCTTCTCTGGAGCACAATTTCAGATCAGCCAACCAAGGCTTCCTGGCTGTAAGAAACTTGCCCAGGGTCACTCAGCTAAGTGGAGAACTTCATTCAGCTAATAAGTGAAGGAGTGGGATTAAAACTCAATTTGGTCTGACATTAAAACTCGTGCTCTTAACCCCTAAATGGACTGACTGCCTTTCTCTGCTGTGCTCCTTCAGTACTGATCCATGTATCTTGGCTATACTGTTTTATAGTCTTTACAAAGTTTGGATAATTTGTAGGTCAGATTATCTGCTGATGTACAGCTATTTTTTTCTGGAGAGTTTAAATTCAGTAGAATATAAAATGATTTGATTCTTTTTAATCACTTCTTTCAGTTGTTCTCTGTGGAGTTGTTCTGTTCTGTGTCTTTGAAGGAATCTTAGGCAGATTGTATACGTTTCTAGTCATTCTTGATTATTCAAATTTAGTCTAGTCCATTTTATACATTTTCTATCCAACTCAGAGTGTCTCCTTCCCTCATGCTGATTTAAGATTTGTCATTAGAAGACCGGATTTTCAGGGGGGATGTGGTTCTGTTTTACCCCTGACCCCTCCACCCCCAATTTTATCACTCCTCTTTTGGGTCTGGCTGCTCCAAAGCTGGAGGCTGGAAGGATGAAGAGCAGGATGGTATGGGTTCTCTTGTATCACTGGCCCTAAATCACTTGTGTGGAGGTTTTTTTGTTTTTATTTTTTGTTTTTGTTTTTTTTGCTTTACACTGGCTCCTTCAGATTCTGCTTAGGAGTGACATGATGTGTACCTTTTTATGATCATGCTCAGCTTCCCTCCACCCCCTTGGTTCACTGAGAACTCCTTCAGAGAACAGCAGGCATTCTCCCGTCAGCCCGTGTCAGCACTTGCATCTGGCCTGCCCGTGTCAGGTGAATCAGTAGGTCCTGTCGCCCTGCCACTCCGTGCCTCCACCCGGAGCAAAGACCTTTTACCTTCCCACTGCATTGCAGCCCCCTCCAGCTGTAGGGAGACTGCATCCGCAGATCTCCCGCTTCGGGAACTATTCAGGTCTAGAGCATGCACTACTCTCCCAAGAACCTGTCCCTGTGCTCAGTACCACTCTAGTGCTGTGAACACCCAGAAACACAAACATCAGACAAGGAACAAGCAACAGTATCACCTTCTAGAATTCTCTACCTTAGTTGGCCTCCACTAAGAGGTAGTGGACCATTGCAACTGGGAGGGTCAGGGAGAGAGGTATTCTCAGCTATACTTTCACCCTGAGACTGTCTTGTGCCTGGGGCAGTGGAGGGGGCATGTGGGGAAGGGGCTAATGTTGTGTTAATGGATTGATTGTTCTGCTTCTTCTGTGTAGGAAGGGTCTGGCTCCAGGCCTTAGTAGCTCAATGATAGTTTTTCAATATATGTGACCTAAGTTCTGTGCTATTTATCTTAGGGGTTTTGACCAAAATTCCAACAAAAGAGAAAAAAATCACATTCAACGTTGTATTAACATGTAAAAATATTAATTTACAGTGGTTGCTGTGTAAAGTGGGTGCATTTGTTTTCTTCAATAAATATTTTGTATTTCAAAGAAAACTAAAAAATTGAGTAGTGCTAACTAAAAGTGCTTACACTCACATGACTCTTTTAAGTACCTTTATGTACATTTGTGAATAGCAAAAATTCTGTGATAGCGATTGTCATTGTCACTATTTCACATGAGACTTAAAGGAGTTTTCTAAAGTCTCACTCTTAAGGGGCAGAGCTGGGTTTCTGGCTCTCAGTGTTTTTATCGCTTTATCTCTGTGTACCTGAATTAGGAGATTTTACTAGCTACAGAGCTTGAGAACTGGAGTCACGTGCAACAGATTTACTGAGGTTTGCTCTAGGGAGAAATCTTTATTGGAGCGAAGGAGGCAAAATAGACAAGGGGAAGAAATGAAGCAATGAAGTGGTTTCAGGAGAAGTCTAGCCTCAGCCTGATGCCCAAGAGTGCACCACTGCGTTTGCCTCTCATGGACGCAAGGATCTGGGTTCCTGTGTCCCCCTCCACTCAGTCATTGGCTATGGGTGGCCCTACAGGGAGGAGGTTGGGAGATGAGTGAACTCCCAGACACATCAGGGTGAGGGGCTCCCGTTGCCCACTGCTCAGTTGCAGCAAGTCCCACCACAGTGACACCCACGGGAGGTGGAGGAGTGGCCCTTAGAACTGGTACAAGGGGTAGAGTGGGAGCACACCAACACAGTCATGTACAATGGCACCCACTGGCTCTCACCGTGTTAGTTAGTGGGGGTAATGGAGATGGAGGGTACGACTGAACACGAGACCATTGTAAATGTCTTAAAATAAAATGTAAAAGGTCAAGAGAAATAGATGGAGTATTATCTTACACTTTGTTTGGATAAAAACATTTACTTTAGCTGTAGCTATTATTTTCAGTACAGATAAACTGATCATTAAAATCTATTAATTCCTAGAAGGAACTTTTGATATGCAAATCATTTAGATTATAGTGAATATATTTGTTGAAGGAAAACACATCATTTTATGCTTTTCTCTGCTAACTTAGGCAAAGAGGAGTACAAAAGGAAGGCAAGTTGTCACGAGATTCAAGGCAATGTCTTTAATGCAAAGGCAATTTTGGTTGAACAGGGAGAAATTACATGGCAAGTTTAAATAATTATTATGCTGAGCTTTAAAATACATTATGTGCATTCAACTTAGACATTATCGCTGGGTATTCTTACCAGACTAACAAAAAGTTAATGTATCAATCTTCTTTAATTACCAGAGTTTATTTAAGGCACCTAAGCAAATCCACTACTTTATTTTGAATTCATGTTAAATTAACATAATTTTGGACATTCCACATGAAAAACATTTGAATATAATTTTTTAACATTCATACATTTTGGTGTTTATTTTACCATAATTTATAGATAATACAAATTTAAAAATTCAGAGAAAAACAATAATACATTTGATATAAACCAGAACTTAAAGGCTCTGTAAGAAAATAATTGGACAAAGTACACAGTGATATTTAAAAATGTCATTTCCTTATGCAAATACATTAAATCCTAGATGTTACATAATTTAAAATATCCTTTGTATTTTATTTTTATAATTGGTTACAACCCTACATATAGTTTGTAGAAATTTGTCAGAACAAAACATTAATTTTTAATTCTGTTTGAATAGAAAAAAATATATCATATTCTTTCCTACATTTGCCAAATATTTTGAGTACTACATCTACTCTTTCATAAAAACAATATATATGAATATATACATAATGAGTATATGTGTGCAATCAAAGTGAATAATAGAAACTTAGTGTGACATCTAACTAGGGCTGGGCTGGAAAATGGTTCATGTACCTTATCCTGACTCACTTTTATAATTTATCAGATGTCCTTTGCTATTGATTTAAAAGTTACATCTTCATTTTCCTCTCTTCCCGCCTTCCTCCCTTCTTTCCTTCCTGTCCTTCCCCCTTCTTCCTGCTCTTCCTTTCTCCCCTTTTTCCTTCCTTCCTCACCATTTAACTAGCTTGTAGTTCACAAACATGTATATGACCAATGCATACAAGCCACATTCAAAGCCCTTAAGGAATATACAGACTAACACCTAAAGGAGGGTAGGTGTCTGACCTTCAGAGTATTTCTAATTGCAATTCATTTGAGTAAAACTGGGACAAAACACTTTTTATTAAAAAAACTGATTTCAGAGACAGATAAGAGGGGAAAGGAAAGAGAGGAAACATCAATTTGTTGCTCTGCCCACTTATGCATTCATTGGTTGATTTTTGTACGTGCGGGGAGTTGGGGGCGGGTGGGGTGGAGAGATGAACCTGCAACCTTAGCATATGGTGAAAATGCTCCCACCAACTGAGCTATACCTGGCTGGGGCCACCTTTATCTTTTCTCTCTTGCGGAAATCATAGGATTTTGATGATTTGCCTGAAATATAATGCTCAATGATTTTTAATGAAGCAAATCCCTTTATACTTCACAACAAACTTCTCTTTTCCCACCTATGTCACTAAGTCTAAACTAAAAGAGCAGCGGTTTAAAACTTTTCTAATTATTGCATTGCCATCCTTAAACCCCCTCACCAGTGGCCTGGGGTCATGATGCCTGGCCTGAGAAGTCAGATTCTGTCTACAGAATTTTTAGCTTCCACTTAGGGTTGACATTCAATGTTGTTTTCTATTAGTTTCAGGTGTACAGTGATTAAACATTTATATAAATTACGAAGTGGTTTCCCCTCAAAAGGCTAGTACCCATCTGACCAGACATAGTTATTATGGTGGTGTTGACTACATGCTCTATGCTGTACTTTACGTCCCCATGACTGTTTTGAAACTACCCATTTGATTTTCTTAATTCCTTCACAATTTTTTTATTGATTGATTTTAGAGAGAAAGAGAGGAAGGGAAGAGAGAGAAAAAAGAGAGAGAGAGATCAATGTGTTGTTGCACTCTTTTCTGCATTCATTGATTCATTCTTGCATGTGCCCTGAATGGAGACGGAACCTGCAGCCTTTGTGTACGGGGACCACACTCTGCCCGACCGCGCTGCCAGGCCACGCACAGTCTCTTCACATTTTTCCCCCAAGCTGCTCGGCTCCTCTCCCACCGGGCAACCATCAGTTTGTTTTATATATCTGTGGGTCTGTTTCTGTTTTGTTTGTTGTTTATTTTGTTCTTTAGACTCCACATGAATGAAATATATTTATTTGAGCTCTATTATCGGATTATTAGAAACTTCATCTTGATTTCTCACAGGTCTGAGTTCACACACAAGTCAACCCTCTCCTTAGTTTGTTCTTTTACCATATTTTTCTGCCATAAAAAGTGGCATATTTGTAGACTGTTCATAATAATGTAGCTCTACAACCATTTTGCCAAGTATTCTTGAATTACCTTATTATATAAGTATTGAATATATTTTCCTGAATAAAATTTTATTTAGAAAAACACTTCAAGGTTTACATTGATTATAGAATGTACTGCTACTTTATTTCTGTAGAATGCATCAACTAAAAATAAACTATTTGCATTGCCAAATTTGCTTGACCAATACCAAATTTTTTTCATAAAGAGGCAGTGGTACTTTATGTTTTTATTTATAAGTGGGACTGTCTTTCTACATATAAATAACAAAGAGTTAAGAAGATGTTTTAATTATTTCATGATAAATGATCTCTTAATTTTTTTTCACTATTCATAAAAACATTCTAAATCATGAGGTATTATTGTCCATTTTAAAATAGCTTATTTCTCTACACAGTTCTAGGTTTTACACACAATTTGAATTTTAATGTCCACACCTGAAATTTCATACATTGGTAGCTGACCCTCACATCAGAGGATTTTAAGGAATCGATTGCATTTGGTGTTTTTTGTTTGTTTGTTTTTTCCCAATACAAACAATGCCAAGAGACCAGTTTATTAATAATGGAAGAGACAAAAATCCAGGATAGGGATAGTTATAATCCTAAGTTCCACAATACTGGCTTTCTTTTATATTGTGTTATATAGCATAGCACGTATTTTAGTTCGGAAATGAGAGTGAATTTATATTCTTTTCATGATGGGTATAGAAAGAATTCTTACAGAAAAAAGAGAGCTCCTGCATTGAGGGACACACCCAGCAGGGTTCTGCTCTATTTACGGATGCATCACTTTTCTGCAATAGGTGATGATGAAGCCGCATTTTTGCCATCAAGTTAAAGAATTCCACAGCAGCCTTCAGCACCTAAGAGCAACTGTGTGAATACTGGTGAGTCCTTGAATTTTTTTAAAGGAATAATATTCTCCTTTGTTCAATTCATTTTGCATTCCCAACTCCGTGTCTTCCCAGGCACAGAGCCCTACACACATTCTGGTCTGCGGTAATTTGCCCACACTGTTCCTCAGGCATGAAGAGACACTCGTGTGCTAAGCTACCTACATTAGACCACAATGGTCTGCTTTCTCATTAAGCTCAATGAACCCAGAAAGGTGACACTCAGTAACTCGAAAGATTATTATCCTTCAAGCTCCCCTTAAGAGAGACGATTTTGAGGCTGCCCTTGTATTCTGGTGTGCCAAATTAAGAAGCTTCTTCATTAAGAACCTGTTGGTAGAGAGGAACTAGGGACAACTCATTAAAGACTTGCAAGGGTCTCACAGGGGATCTAATCCAATCCTAGTTTTAGAAGAGAAAGCCTGGAAATAAATGATGCCTTTTATTTATTTTAAAAATCTTATTTGCTATTGGATAATATTCTCTGGCCAGTAATTTACTGTTTTGAGATTTCAGCATAATTTGAACAGCATTTTAATGCCATATTAGAAATAAGGAATGATAATTTTAAAATCCTTCAGAAATGAAACTAGCTTGTTGTATTGTAATTCCTTTAAAAGAGGGATAAGAAGAGCTTTATTAGCATCAGTTTTCTACTTTTGAATGACTCTGTAGGAGGTACTAGCAAAATTTAGATGTTTCCTAGGCCTCAACTCAAGGGCCCTGCTAAATGACCTATCCAGGTGGAAGCCACAGATAGAACTGTTCTTCCTGGTCATGTGAGCAATCAGCTTATTGAGGATCTTCGCTAGAGTGCTCGCTCAGAAAGAGGTTTTAAATCTTGTATTTAAGGTTACCTGTTCATATATACTACTCACATTCCCTAATATTCTGGTATGTCAAAAATTACATCTATTGGCCACTCGGGAAAGATACCTCCTTTCACAAGGATCTTTTTTTTTTAAGATTCTGTTTATTTTTTTAGAGAGAGGAAGGGAGGGAGAAAGAGACAGACCAGTGTGTGGTTGCCTCTCCCACATGCCCCACCGAGGACCCAGCCCCACAACCCATGCATGTGCCCTGACTGATAATCGAACAGGCAACTTTTTAGTTCACAGGCCAGCACCCAATCTACTGAGTCACACCAGCCCGGGCAGAAAGACTTCTTTTTAAACTGACAAGTACTGCTGTTCCTTGTTACCTTTAATACCTATGTATCTTGAAATAACAATGTTACTATTTTCAGACCAGATGGCATTATTACAAATCTATGATCAAATAGACAGTTAATATATTTTTCTGGAGTAGATCATACTGCACAGTTTTGTAAATTTATTAATTTCAACAACATATTGACCATTAGGAACATTATTAAATTTGCATCTGAGATAATACACTACCATTAATAAATCTACAAACTACACGTCATCTATTCAAATAGTATAATGTTATAATTTATTGTATACTATGTGAATTTTGTGAACAGGGAATCCCCTTTGAGAAAAAGAGCATGATATTAATTTCTAGCACCACCTGTATAAAACAATAGGAAAACCAATATTTTAATACAATGAGTTCATGCACGTCAGTTATCTTCAACATTAGGTGCTGAAGTTTTGTTGATGCCACTTACCTATTAATTTAAATAATAAATGTCTCACTGAAGTTAAAACTATGAATAAATGAATTAAAATTAAAATAATAAAACATTTAAATAGGTATAACATGAATCTGATTCATTCTCTAAGAATATACCCTGCATGCACATACATATATACAAATTACTGTACCATCTGCTGGGTTTTTACAGGCTGAACATGCATTTTTCTTTCCACACATAAAAGGCACATTGTAGATTCCTCATAGTGAAAAGATTATTCAGTTGAAAAGGTTGAGCCAATTGGTCAAACTACTGCCTGGAAGTGGTCAGACACGAAAGGTACCTTCAAACGATGGGGACAGGGGTCATCACAGGAAAGATCATATTCTATTTAAATTTGAATCTCTCAAGCTAACATTTTTCTAATTATGACAACAGATGCTGTTTAAAGTAACACAGGACCCCCTTTTATTCGTCCTTTTAAACTACTGTAACCTGCCACCTGGTAATTTCTCTTTACATCTCCACTGTAAGTTCCGGTTTCAGCAAATAGAGGGTGGGGCAGGTGCAGGTTTACCGCTGTGTATGTGAACTAATACAATAAGTAATTAGTAGTAATACAACCACAGTCAGGAGAGTAGGCAGATACGACAAAACTTAACTTAGCAATTTCCAAGACATTATTATTTTTAAAATATTTTAAATAAGAAATGAAGAAGTAAAAATTTCAATAAAAGAATAGGACCATACAAAAATATTAGACTTGGGTAAGAATGACGAAAAATATATACCATCAAAATAGAAAGCTAAGGAGACTGCTTAAATGATATAGCTAGACACAGCAGGTAATGGGGAGAAAATAGGGAGAGCGCTTACAGGGAAAAATCCCAAAAAAGGCAATGCAGGCATTAAAGCAGTTGAAGATACGAAAAAGCAAAGCAATGTAAAGACTAAAATGCTCCCTGGCTGGCATAGCTCAGTGGATTGAGTGCGGGCTGCGAACCAAAGTGTCGCAGGTTCGATTCCCAGCCAGGGTATATGTCTGGGTTGCAGGCCATGACCCCCAGTAACCGCACATTGATCTCTCTCTCTCTCTCTCTCCCTCCCTTCCCTCTCTAAAAAAATAAATGAATGAAATTAAAAAAAAAGGCTAAAATGGAAACATACAGCCTATATCTAGGATTCCTAGATTTTGAGGATAGAGAGGGAAGAGATATCTTTGGGAAACGTAACAGAAAATGTCCAGAACTGGAAAAGACATAATTGCTCAGACTGCGAGCAGTGCAGTGAGTTATAAATAAGAGAAACAGAGCAGTTCTCATAACTGAATCAGTTATCTTGCCTACTCAGCAAATTAACGTGCTTTCTCCATTCTCTCTTAATGATTCTCACAGTGTGGTAAATGCACAGAACTGGGACATGACTATTTGGTACATCAGTGCACTATTGTTCCCTCTGGTTGAATCCTGTTCTTAAAGAGTCAATTGTGTTTGGTCCCTAACTGTAATAGAGAGCTGTTGTATGTGTTATGTTAATTATCCAAACCAATAACTTATCAATATAAAAGAAAAAACTGTGTCAAGAAAAACTACATTGAATGGTGTGGAGGGAACTCCATAAAGACATGTCACTTAAAACATTAAATGTAAAATTAGGGTTGGGCACAGAAACTGTAAAAATGGTGTTAAAAGTAAAAAAATAAATTGGGAGATATAATTAATACAAACACTTCAACAATGTTTTTATCTTCACTATAAAGATATGGAAATTGGAAACTTTAGATAACTCATTATGCATGTCATTCATGAAATAAAGATAACATGAAAATTTGACCACAGACCCATCTCAAAGGAAAGGTCTTATGCTACATCCAAAACTTACCAAATAATATAAATTTATATATTTGAGCTGGTTTTTAATCACAAGTAAAGTGATTAAGATGATCATCAATCATTTTTTAATGATTCTCAGTTTAACAATTTTTTATTTCATCTATGACCTAATGTCTCTATTTTCTAAAGTCTATAATCATAAGCAAACCACAGAACATCAAAGTCATAAAAAATGAGAGATTACCTACTAAAAAATCAATAGCAGCCCTGGCTGGTGTAGCTCAGTGGATTGGGCGCGGGCTGCTAACCAAAGCATCGCAGGTTCGATTCCCAGTCAGGGTACATGCCTGGGTTGCAGGCCATGACCCCCAGCAACCGCACATTGATGTTTCTCTTTTCCTCCCTCCCTTCTCTCTCTAAAAGTGAATAAATAACATATTTTAAAAAATCAATAGCAGAATTTAACTTTATCTTAGAACCCACCCCCAAATTCATAATCATGAAGATTTCCTCCTGTTTTTTTTCCAGGAGCATTATGTTTTTACCACTTATATTTAGATTGTTGTCTCAATATCACTTGGGGAACACTCTTTCCCCATTGGGATTGGCATCCTTGTTAAAAATCAATTGGCCATAAATATATTGATTGATTTCAAGACTCTCAGTTGTATTCCATTGGTTTTGATATCCATTCTTATGTCAGTTCCACACAGTTTTGATTTCCATAACTTTGTAGTAAGTTTCAAAATTTCACCTCTTTGGCTAAATTTATTCCTAGATACTTATTCATTTACATACTAATGTAAATAAAATTGCATTCTTAGTCTCATTTTTGGATTGTTTATGGCTGGTATATAAAAACGCTACTTAATTTTGTGTTGATCTTGTTCCATGTGTCTTTGTTGAATTCATTCATTAGCTCTAATATCTGTATTGTGAATTCTTTGGTTCTTTGGGGTTTTCTATATATAAGATCCTGTCACTTATAGACAGGGATAGTTTTGCTTTCTTACTTTTTACATTTTGAATAATTTAAATATTTGAATGCCCTTTGCTTCTTTTTCTTGTCTAATTGCTCCAGCTAGAACTTCCAGTACAATGTTGAATAGCAGAGGGTAAAGCAGGCATCTTTGTCTTATTCTTGATCCAGGGGGAGAATTTTCAGTCACTGACCACTGAGAATGATATTAGCTACCCAAATGGCCTTTGTCATGTTGATGCATTGACCTTTAAAAATAAGAAACTATTTGGGTATTTCAACAAGAGACTTAAAAGATGAGAATTAAATATTTATAAAAATTAAACATTCTCAGATTTGATGTTTAAAACTCAGTGGCATGTAACTCTGAATAGTTATAGTATAAAAGACACATCTAGAAATTCTGAAAATTTTTAAGTTAAAAAGATGCAGAAACACGTGTTAAGAAAATCACCAAAGGAAAGTTGATCTGCACTTTTAATAACAGGCACAGTAGAACTTACAGAAGTCTATTCTACATACTATTGAAAGAATAGTAGCTCACAGAACCAGTGGGAACAGGATAAAGACATTGGAAACACCAGGAAACAAGGAAGCTCAGAAGGAAATCAGGAAGCAGGAAACACTGCAACATACTTGTGCAGGAATAGCCTGGCCAGTATGTTGCCACAGCTGCCACTGCTGTCATCACCTCTGTTGCTGCTACTGTGAAGATTCTGACCCTCAAAATTCCTTAATTCCTTGCTTGACTCACTTCCTGTTCAGAGTCCTAGGAGCATGCCTCTAGCTGACTGAGCTTGGGTCTCATGCTTTCCCTGGCTGTTAGAGAGGCTGGTAGGAAGGAGTGGATTCCAAGGTGAAGACAGGCACTAGGAAGTGGTCTCTGGCCAAGACGATCACGAGTTCAGAGAAAGAAAATGGGGAGGCTTTATGAGGAATAATATATGAGCATTTTTTCAATGTCTGGAGACAAAAAATTAGAAGCAATTATCAGTGTGGAAGGCAAGGGATAGACTCAACTGTGTTTTGAAAATTTTACATACTTTTAAACCATTTTGCAATGTTTTAGTGATGAAACTGCACTTGGGCATGGTCTGTACACATTTTAAAATATGTTTTAAAATTATACGTAAAAAAATTTTTGCCTTTAAGAGTGAGAATTACATACCCACAGCACTTTGGAACTTTCATGGGAATAATTGATGAAAACCCCGCTTCAGCAAAATTCAAGGGAAGAGAAATCTCCCTGGGACGGCAGAGATTTCACCATTGGCTAATCTACTTTTTTTTCTCCTTGAAATGCGTTGGCTTCAGCTACCTTTAGAAGTTCCTTCTGTTGAAAACTCTGGATGATTTTTTTTTCTCTCTCTGAAGCCAGCCAGATACTTTGTAGTGGAATAAATTGTCAGAAAAATTGCTGCATCTAGAGATTTTGCTCTAGCGAAAATTTTGCCACCGCCTCCTCAGAGAGGCTCACCATTTGAGATTATAATTAAAAGTACCATAAAAAATAAGAGCTGTGTTATGTAATTTTTAAATTAAACATGATGTTAGGGAAATTTGGTTTTACATATGTGTAGGGGAGTTGGTTGTGTGTGTGTGAGAGAGAGAGAGAGAGAGATAAAGACAGACAGACAGAAAGAGATAGACAGAGAGAGAAAAACACTCCAACTCTGTAAGGCTGATAGAGATATTTATACTCTAAGAGAAATAACGTGGAGCATACAACCAACTGAAATTTGTAGTTTACTAATAAAACTTATCGAACATTGTAACTGAAGTTAGTTGTCTACAATATAATCCAAGAGGGTCACATTTGGGATGGCCCCTCTGTAATGCCCACATGTTCATTCATTTATTTCTATAACAAATCTGTTTTAAGTAAATCTTCTGCGGAAGTTTTCATGCTAGACAATGAAGACCCTGGAGCGAATCAACACAGTGCAGGGGAAGGACATGCAACTAACCAATCAATTTATATAATACAGTGTGATCTGTGTGCTAGAATGTCCTGGATGCTTTGTGAGTTCAAAAAGAAGACACACATTCTAGACTGGAGTAAAGATTTGGTGAAGGAGAAAGTTGGGAGTGTGTCACAAAAGCAAACTTAAACTGAATCTAAGGGTGGGAACTATAATAGAAAAGCTGAGATTTTAAATAGCTAATGAATTGACAGGGGGAGCTCTCTTGAAGATTCTGGGGCAGCAAGACAGAAGCTTTTAGGGACATCATTGTTTTCAGTGGGTAGGAAAAATTTCACTTGGATGCATGACTCTGGGTTGAAAAGAGGGGGGTTATCGTGGATATCTGCTAATTTTACTCTCTAGTATCTAGTCTCCTTCTTTTCTAAGAACTATAACCACAAGGCCTTGAGAAATCAGCTCATTGCATGATATACAACCCATGTACACACATAGAGCATTTCTAAGAAGGAGCACAAGATTTTAGATCCGCAACTAGTATCCATTCCTTTTGCCACAGTAATTGTTCAAGACTTCAGCATGTGACCCAATCAGAACTAAAGCAAAATTTACTTGGCAATTTCCAGAAAAGAGATTCTGTTAGGCTGGAAACCTGAGAGGCTATTGGGGCCGAAGTTCCAGGCAACCCCTTGCTACCATGTAATGCTGATGCCGAGGCCAACGTGACAGA
This sequence comes from Phyllostomus hastatus, assembly GCF_019186645.2. Lineage (NCBI taxonomy): Eukaryota > Metazoa > Chordata > Mammalia > Chiroptera > Phyllostomidae > Phyllostomus > Phyllostomus hastatus. Next base: position 25,879,055 of record NW_025334017.1, read on the forward strand.
AGGCAGAGGAAAGAGATGGAGAGAGACCAACTCCTAATTATATTTTCTGAGCCCTGAATCCAATCTTGTCATTATTATGTAAGCCAACAAATTTCCTTTTTTGCCTAAGTGAGTTGGGTGATATTTTCTCACTTGAGACCAAAAAGCCCTACTGAAAGCAGCCTGCAAAGAGGAAGCAGTGGGTTAAAGATGGAAAGAAACTTACATTTATTAAGCAACTATTTTGTCCCCACCATGTAAATCGAGGCACTGCTGATTTTTGTTGTTTCGTTGTTTTAAATTAAATGAGAGAATGTCTCTTAGCACAAAGTTCTGCCTAAGTCCAAATCCTATTCCCTCTCCATGACACCGTGCTGTCAGATTGAGGTTAACCTAGGCCAGCATTTCCTACACTGCATTCCAGGAAACACGAGTGTTCTGTAGGATATTAGTAAATGTTATATGAAGACAAAATTCTCAGTATGTAATAAACTCTTACTATGTAAAAAATCTATAAACATGTATGTGTTGATCTTATTTTATGTTTTTTTAGAAATAGCTGAAAGGTCTGAAGAGAGATCACCTACAGAATGAAATGAGGGTGACTAAAAATGATGCACTAATGCACAGGGAACATATTTAAACCATGCAGTCTATTTTTCAGACTAAGCACTGATTTAGCGTTTCTATTGGAGAATTTAAGTCTGTGTTTCTAACTTGCTTTGGGGAGTCATTACAAGTGTATTGTTATTAAAGGGTCATGCTAAACAGTGTTGTGTGGCTGACAAAGGGGTATTTTAAATTAAAAAATGTACTCAAATAATTATCAAATAAAACAACAAAGGAAATCAGAATGATTCGAAGTGAACATGATTAATGGCAATTTGTAAATTTCCAAAGACAACTGTGAGGCTAACTGTCCAAGATAAATGATTAAATATTTTGAGAACTGCCATGTATGAGTTAAGGTACTCAATTTTTGTTATTTATTTTGCTAAAATTTACTTTTGAAAATGAGACTTGTATAATATATTGGAATGGAAACAAAATACTGGAATATATTGGATGCTGTGTTTAATATGAAGACCTGACTCAAAAACATCATTAACTCTGTAAGATATGAACTAGATGAAAAAAAGAGACACAAAAGCACTATTCTCAAAGGATAGGTGGTTTTATCTCATGTTACAAAAATGCTTAATAAATTATCATTTACTTTATCCAGATATTTTAATTCTTTTTGTTCTTATATTTTTAAAGATGATTTAATTTCTGTAATGGTATTTTAGTTCACTTACAGAATTTTTTAAACATGGGTAGTTTTAGATTTCTTGTAACAATTATTTCATCAATGTCTTACTTTTCAATGCCTTCACTCACCCCCACAACCGATCATCATTTCTAGTTAGTGGGCAATGAGGAACTGAGCCTTACCAAGGCTATGCATCACAGCTGTCTACAAGTAACAAAAATAACTTGTTACTTATCCCCAGCCTCACCAGTTAGAGCTAGTAATAGCACTGGAAGAAAAATCAGTCAATGGATAAGAAAACACAAGACCCCACTACTCAGTACTCTGCATACTTGGGAGTCATCTGGAAATCCAGATTCTAAGAATGAAGAGTGAGAAAATGAGTAGCATGGTAGTGAATGGAAACTTTTTGCCAAGGTGAGAAGAATGACTAAGAGTGACAATGGAAGGATGTATCTATATGTTTTCTCTTCTGTGACAATGTACTCTGCCCTTAGGAAACCACAGGAAGGGCATACACATATACATTCCCACCAATGGGGTGGGGACTGGCAGAGGGACCTTCATCTCTGCCTCATTCTGCTATGTGCTCATGGTTCTTTTCTGACCAAACCCACACTCTATGCTTCATCAAGCCCCAGTTCCAGCACTATTTCATAATCACCAGTTTAGTGTCACAATTTAAAATCTTTCATAGAAAAAAAGAAAGCTAATTTGGGTCAGATATCCAACTCTGACCCCAGATGTTTGATCATTAGGATCAAAATCAACATAGCCTTCTTGGAATGGCAGGTAAGATATTTTATTTTTTTAAGAGATTTGTCTGAGAAGAATGCTGAGGTTCTCTAGTTTACTCTAATCATTTGATGCTTTCTATTATAAGTACACTGTAAAAGATTTTAGGACCTACTCCACAATTTTGAGGAGAGCTTATTTGTTCTACTGGGTTGCAGCAAGGATTACCTCCATCCCTCCTAGTTGGCGTGGGGATAAATACCCTTTATAAATCAAATCATCTGCTTGGATGTCACAGTCAGTAACATGTGCAGTTACTCTTTTCATCAATCATAAAAATTTGGAAGTAAAATTTGGTAAGCTAAGGATACCATGTAATTAAACTGATATATTTTTGCTAGAGACCAAAATTACTTTATGTTGTTGGATTTGATTGTTTGCTAGTTCTCCAAATCCTGCAAGCGACAAAATCAGGTTACATTTTGATATTTGTTATATAAGATCATTTATTTTAATGTTTTCTCATTTCCAAACTAAAAATAGATTATCAAATGACTTCTGAATAGGAACTTAAATACTTATCTCAAACATTTCTTATAAGTACTGAGGCACTACAAATCTCTTCTTCCCAAAGGATGACAAATAGCTCAATTGCTTTGCAAGCAACTGTAATATTCTTAAATTATGGGCCACAATGATTCAATCTTGAATTACATCTAAGGACACATAGGTTACTTTATTTTATTTCTGAGAGTATTTCCTACATTTAATTTATGCTTGTTTAAACTTACTAGAACAGAGACAAAACCATATGTATGGTGGTGCCAATGTTAAAACACAAAGGGAGAAATTGGGTAAATTAATAGATGATATTTAGAAACATAGTCTGTTTAAAATATTAATACTTACTGTTTAAACATTAGTTTCATTCTTATCTATAAATAATTTAGAATTAATTTTAGAGTAAGAGGGAGAAGGCTATTAAGGTTATTTATCTTTGTTGTACTTTATTTCAAAATATTACAGTATATTCTTAAAACTGCTTTATAGTTATGTTCTTTCTAGTGGTGTTATGTATATATATGGTTGTATGGCCAATTGATACAAAACTAAGATGCTTAAAATAATAAATATCTATTACTTCACAGTTTCTATGGGTCAGAAATTCAGGTACAACTTAAGCAGACTTGCTTACATCAGATCCAGATGAGAGAGAGAGAGAGAGAGAGAGAGAGAGAGAGAGAGAGAGAGAGAGAGAGAGAGAGAGAGAGGAAGGTAGACAGAAGCTAAGAGTTTTTAATAACCTAATTTCAATAGTGAAATACCATAATTTTACCACATTATATTCAGTAGAATTAATTCGGTATGTCCAGATCACACTCCAAAAAAGGGCATTATAGAAGAGCATGTACAACATGAGGTGAGGATCACATGGAGCCATTTTAGAGGCTGCCTACCACATTGTTCATTGTAGCAATAGTAAATAGCTATTATTAGAAAAAGTTTTAATCTTAAGCTTTGTAGAGGCTTCCGTTGAAGCATAGATGATTGACAACCTATCTGGTTTATTATAGTTTAATGTGAAAATTAGAAGCCCAAGTTTCTAAAACTAGCTTTATCACCCATGATCATTGATGATTTGTGCTTTGAATCTTTCCTGAACCATAATAAGATCTGAGGAGGTGTTCTCAGAAACACAGCTCAGTACAAGAATAAGGAGGACTAGGCAGGAGCTGAAGCAGAGGAATCCAAAAGATAATCTCCAAGTGAAGTGGTGAGAACATTACCCTGCTACTAAAGCCAGGCAAAAACATACCAAAAATAAAAATACAGGCCAATAGCTCTAATAAACGTAGATACAAAAATCCTCAGCCCTGGCTGGCGTAGCTCAGTGGATTGAGCGCGGGCTGGGAACCAAAGTGTCCCAGGTTCGATTCCCAGCCAGGGTACATGCCTGGGTGCAGGCCATAACCCCTAGCAACTGCACATTGATGTTTCTCTCTCTCTATCTCCCTCCCTTCCCTCTCTAAAAATAAATAAATAAAATCTTTAAAAAAAATCCTCTACAAAATATTAGCTAACAACATTCAACAGCACACTAAAAGGGTTATACACCATGATCGAGTATGATTTATCCCTGGGGTGCGAGGATGGTTTAAAATCAGTCAATAAGATATAGCATGCTAACAGAACAAAGGATTATAAACACATGATTATCTCAAAAGGTAAAAAGCATTTAAGAAAATTCAACACCTTTTTATAATAAAAACACTTTTAAAAACCTAGGAAGAGAAGAAAATTACCTTGGCATAATCAAGGCCATCTATGAAAAGCCCGCAGCTAACATACTCTGTGGTAAAAAACTGACATATTTTCTCTAATATCAAGAACAAGGCAAGGATGTCCACTCCTGCCTTTTCTCAACATAGTGCTAGAAGTTGAAGGTAGGTCAACTCAGCAAGAAAAAGAAATGGAAGGCACCCAAATCAGAAAAGTAAAATCATTTCTGATAACAGATGACATACACTGAAGATTCCACCAAAATAAAATGTAAGAACTAATAAATGAATGCCAAAAATGTGCAGGGTACTAATCAACATATAAAATCAGGTATGTGTATATACACTAACAATATATGATCTAAAAATAAAAACAATTCCATTAACAATAGCATCAAAAATAAATTCTTAACAATAAACTTAACCAATGAGGTAAGAAATTTTTATACTGAAAAATACACAACATGGTTGAAATTAAAATAAACATGACTAAGTGGAAAAGCATCTGTTTTATGTATGAGAAGTCTTAATATTGTTAAAAATGTCAAGCTTTCCAGAAACAATCTACTGATTCAGCGCAAATGGTAGGGAGGGTGGGAATGGAGGCAAGAGAACTTGAACAACAATTAAAAAAATAATAAAAATAATCCCAATGACATTTTCTTTCAAAAACAGAAAAAATAATCCTAAAATTAATATAAAACCACAAAGAATTCTGAATAGCCAAAAAGAATCTTATGAAGAACAAAGCCAGATGTCTGACACTTTCTGACTTCAAAACACACTATAAGCCCTGGCTGGTGTTGCTCAGTGGATTGAGCACTGGACTTAGAAGCAAAGGATTGCCAGTTTGATTCCCCATCAGGGCACATGCCTGGGTTGTGGGCCAGGTCCCTTAGTAAGGGGCTTGCGAGATGGAACCACACATTGAGGTTTCTTTCCCTCTCATTATCTCTCTCTTCCCCTCTCTCTAAAAATAAATAAATAAAATCTTTAAAAAACATACTATAAAACTTGGGTGATCAAAAGAGTGTGGTACTTGCATAAAGATAGACACACAAGCCAATGCAACAGAATAGAAAACTGAATAATAAATCCAACCGTATATGGCCAAATAATCTTCAACAAAAGTACCAAGAATACACAATGGAGAAAAGATAGTTTCTTCAAAAAAATGTGTTGGGGAAACTAAATAACCATGTGCAGAAAAATAAAATCAGATTCTTATTTCACATCATACACAAAAGTCAACTCAAAATGGATTAAAGGCTGAAATATAAGATCTGAAACTGTAAAACTCCTAGAACACAGGAAAATCTTTATAATATTGGTCTCAGCAATGATTTCATGGGTATGACATCGAAAGCACAGACAACAAAAACAAAAACAGACAAGTGGGACTACATTAAACTAAAACACTTCTGTGCAGTAAACAATCAACAGAATGAAAGAGCAAACTAAAAATAGAAGAAAGTATTTGCAAAACATCTATCTCCTAAAGGGCTAATATCCAAATATATATTAAGGAATTCCTATAACTCAATAGCAAAAAAAAAAAGATTTAAAAATTAACAAAGGATTGAACAGATTTTTCTCTGAGGAAGACATACAAGCCTTGCCTGGGCGAAGGAGGGAATCTAGGGAAAGAACAGGCTGGGAGAGTCCTCAGGAATCTGGTCAGGATGGCAGAGTAGGTGGACACTAAACTCACCTCCTCCCATGACCCATCAAAATTACAACTAATTTATAAAACAGTCAACATCTGAAGACTAGCTGAACAGAAGTCCTACAGCTAAAGAGATAAAGAAAAAGCCCCCTTGAGACTGGCAGGAGGGATGGGGACACAAAAAGGACGGGCCTTGCGCCCACTTGTCAGAGTTGAGAATCTGGATGGAGTGGTACCCCCTGTGGCATGAGGAGAAGTGCTGGGAAGAGAACCCCACATAATGCCTGGCTATGAAAATCCGTGGCAATTTTGTCCATCTGGGTGGAATAAAAGGCTGCTGGAAACCCAGGCATCCACTTAAAGGCCAGCACACAAATTCTCACTTGGAGGCTCTCTCCTTTGAACTCCACCAAAGGGACAGTGGCCTCAGAGGGGGCGAGGGGATGCCAAGGACATACAGGGAGAGTCTGAGTTGTAGGACTTCAAGGTGAGTGCTGGAGTGCCATTGTCCTTGTGTTTCATTTTTGTGTGTGTTTCCATACAAATTTTGGATTACTTGTTCTAGTTATGTAAAATACACCATTGCTATCTGGATAGGAATTGTGTTGAATCTATAGACTGCTTTAGGTAGTATGGACATTTTAATGATGTTCTTTCTTCCTCTCCAACAGCTTGGTATATGTTTCCATTTATTAGTATCTTCTTTGTTGTTTTTCTTCAATGTCTTATGATTTTCTGAGTATAGGTCTTTTGCTAACTTGGTTAAATTTATTTCTATTTTGGTGTAACTCTGCATGGGATTGTTTTATTAGTTTTCCTTTCTGGCTGTTCATTATTGGTGTATAAAAATGCAACAGATTTCTAGATATTTACTTTGTATCCTTATACTTTACTGAATTTATTAGTTCTAGTTGGGGTTTTTTTTGTGTGTGGAATCTTTAGGGTTCTCACTATAGTATCTTTTATATTTTGTCCTTTTTCTTTCCATCGAATCTACTCTCTGCACACCCTCTACTCACAAGGAAAAGTTTTTCTCCTAATGAGTAGAGCTTTTCTGATTTTGCAAGACAACTTTACTCTTCTTATTTTTCGTGACCGTACAGTCCTATCCTGGCTTTGCTACCCCTTACAAAAGTGAAAGACCCTTCATCTGTTTTTCTTCTCTGATTACTGTGGCTAGGACTTCTAACACTATGTCAAATAAAAGAGGTTAAAGTGGACAATGCTGTCTTGTTCTTAATCTTAAGGAAAAGAGTTTTATCTTGTCCATTTGAGAAGATGTTAGCTGTGAGTGTGTCATACGTAGCCTTTAGTATGTTGAGGTACATTCTCTCTATTCCCACTTTGCTGAGAGTTTATGTCATGAATAGGTGATGCATTTTATCAAATGTTTTATTGCATTTATTGGTATTATCATATGATTCTTATCCTTCATTTTGTTTATGTGGTGCATGTTGTTTATTAATTTGCAGATATTGAACCAACCTCCCATCCCAGGAATAAATCTCACTTGATCATAATGTATGATATTTTACCGTATTGCTGAATTTGGTTTGCTAATATTTTGTTGAGAATTTTTGCATCTATGTTCATCACATATATTGGTTTATAACTTTCTCTTTTTTTGGAATGTCTTTGTCTAGTTTTGGAATCAGTAATGGTGAACCTCCCCTCCTTTTGAAATTTTTTAAATAGTTTGAGAAACACAGGTGTTATTTCTTCTTTGAAAGTTTGGTAAGATTCACCTGTGAAGCCATCGACCCAAGTCTTCTGTTTGTTGGGAGTATTTTGATTACTGTTTTGATTTTGTTTGCTGTAATCAGTCTGTTCAGATTTTCTTTTTCTTTTTTGATTCAGTCTTGGAAGATTCCATATTTCTAGGAGCATATCCATTTCTTCAAGATCATCTAATTTATTGGCATGTAATTATTCATAGTATTTTCTTATAATCCTCTGTATTTCAATGGTATCAGTTGTAACTGCTATTTCATTTCTGACTTTATTTGGGTACCCTCTCTCTCTTTATTTTTCTCTATGAGTCTGGTTAAAGGTTTGTCAATCTTGTTTATCTTTTCAAAGAACCAACTTTTGGTTACATTGATGTTTGTATTTTTTACTCTATTTTATTTATTTCTGCTCTACTTTTTATTATTTCCTTCTTTCTGTTTACCTTGGGCCTTGTTTGCTGTTCTTTTTCCAGATCCTTTAAATGTAAGTTAGATTGTTTATTGCAGAATTTTTTTTTGAGGTGGGCTTACATTACTATGAATTTCCCTCTTAGGACTGCATTTGCTGTGTTTCTTCGATTTTGGGTCATTGTGTTTCCATTTTCATTTCTCTCAAGGTAGCTTTTGATTTCTTCCTTAACCCCTTGTTACCTGTTTAATAACATGTTATTTAGCCTACATGTGTTTGTCTTTTTTTCAGACTTTTTTTCTTTTTATTGTTTTCTAGTTTCATACCATTGTGGTAAGAGAAGATGCTTGATATAATTTCATTCTCCTTAAATGTATTGAGGCTTATCTTGTGGCTTAACATGTGCTCTATCCTGGATAATGTTCAGTGTGCACTTGAGAAGAATGTATATTATGCTTCAATGCTCTAAAAATATCAAGGGAACAGAATGTCAGTAGGGAATTCTCCATGATGTATTGGACTGTAGCAACACTGACAATTAATGCCATTTTTTAAAATTATATTCACTCCCTACGTCTGTCACAAGGCTGTTACATAGGACAACCTTCTGTTGGCAAAGTCCAATGGAGAACAAAGGAGGAGCGTATGTTCAACCTGAGCTTAGGACAGTGATAGAACAATGGGTCCAATATACTGTACTTCCCCCTGTGGTGTGCATGGCTCTAAGAAGTGGCCAGCAGCAAATGGAACATGGCCATTGTGAGGTAAAGAGATATAGAAACCTAACAACTGAGTATAATCAATACATGAAAATAAAAAAGGGTTTATTCAGTATACTAAATCAGCAATTGTCCATCTGTGTACCACAAGAATTTTTTAAATGGGCAATATCTGACCACTTAGTCGGGAGCACTGACCTCTTTTCCCTTAGATCATCAAATTAAAAAATGACAACAGCCAACACTACAATGACTAGCCAGTGTGAATGAATCAAAATCACACCTATTTTTGTCAGATCTGCAAAAAATATATATATTTGGTATGATGCAGAATTTTAGTAATTAGTTTATGTGTAGCACAAGATGGAAAAGGTTAAAAATCGCTGCACTAAATGAAAAAAAATCTTGAAGGTAATGGGTTTGTGGCCATATACTCAGGTTACATTTGCTTACAAAGTAAAGTAAATTATTTTCATGAATACCACTTCACTATTAATATTTAGGGTTAGTTCTACAAAGCAGGCACTGAAGCAGCTTCCTTATATAGCTCTATATCGATAGATTGCATAGTTCTTCAACTTAGTCTTTTTTCTTTCTTTGAATCTGTCCTCAATCTGTGGTTTCTCTAAAGCTTTCCACAAGCACTTTTCATGCAGCCCTCCCTTTGGACTTGTCAGAATCTCGAGATCTGTTCTCTTTTTCTCCACTTGGCCAGTTTCCCTCGGCTGGGAGTTTCCTCTGGCTTTGGTTTGCTTCTGTTCTCGGGTAATCTTGGCTTGGATAAATCTCCTTATGGACGTGATTGTCTCTCTCTGACTCAGTGCCCAAACATGAAATTCAATAGGCATTTTGTGACAGGAGAACATTTTTCTTAATGTCAGAGATTTCTCCTCCTTTTATTCCAGTACTTAATATTCTTTATTGATTCAGTCGCTTCACTAAATCTTCCAGATACTGTTTCCATCTGATGAGGAGGCACTTTTCTGTCTTCCATGCTGTATGTAGTCTATGTAAAGAGCATAGATAACCTGGATAACATTTGCTTTGAGGCACAATCTAGTAAAACAATGTAGTTGTTAACAGAGTATACAGATCTTCAGTTTGATGACAAGGATAATATTGGAGAAAAATAACTTGAAAGATGTTGAAATAAGAGAACATGATTTAAGTCATGATTCCTTTTCTGACATAATGTGATATTGAATGAAATATGGGTTATATTGCCTAATTATCTGAGATCTAATTTTATGTGTTTGAAATGTTTTCTCTCATTGGAAAGAGTATTTTCTTTTTAATATATTTTATAGGATATAATGTATGTAATATATTATATATTTGAGAAATTTGTATGTTATGTCTAATGTATAGGTGAGGATTTTTGTAAATATACTTTTGGAATATATTTGTAGAGTTTGTTTAATCATTATTGTTATTATAATTGTTATTATAAATATCTCTGCAACTGATTTTCTTAGTTTCTATACTTGATTTTGAACCATAGAACATAATTTTTTATGTGTGACATAAGTGATAATAAGATATATAAGTGATATAAGACATGAGCTATGCACATCTCATATACTTGAATTTCATGCAGCCTATGTATATGATTTCTTAATTAATTCTATATTATATTTATCCTACCAACTTATCTCTCTTTGATATTTGGCCAAGAACAATTTTGTGGTCATATATGGATATTCATAAATTTGGATTTAAAGTCCAGGGAAGGAATCCAGTAAATTTATGGTACATTAAACACGCATATCTCTGATTCCTCCACAAGCCCACTATAATGACGCCTCAGCCTACAAGGACCAAAGGAAAAGAGGAGGTGATGAGAGCACGTGAAAGGTGGTAACAAAATTCAAAATGATAGAAAGCAGGTGGATGAGTGATAACTGACCGAGGAAATGAGAGAAGGCTGCAAACTGGTGCCTCGACAAAAGCAAGCTAACTCTCAGGACAGAACTCTGGAACAGCTAAGGAGGTTGGAAGCCAGGGTTCCTCTGAAGATAAACAGGGCGAGGTGGATAGGAAATTACAGAAATAGTTTGAAAATACGTAATTACACCTCTCATACCACCTTTCCCACTTGAGCAACATACAACTGGGGTACTTTGTGGAGAGGCCAACGCAGAATAACTCTGGCCGTGAAGACAGCAGGCACAGCTGAGAGCAGCAGTGGTGGAGCCACAACAGCAAAGCAGAAATCATCACAATGGTTAGGGGGGCCCGAATACCCTCATCTGCTCACCTGGAGTATGCTGGTAGCCACACTCCACTCACCAAAGAAGGAGGCTGAATAATCTTTCTCTGAGGGAATGACCATTTCAAAGGAAGAGTTAAAGATACTGACCTTCGGAGTCCCCCAGTTCATTTAGCTGGGTGTGGGCCCCATCACCTACAGTGACTCCTATCCTTGGACAAGTCCTGACATCCACATAGAGTTTCTAATTAGATTTTTAGAGTTTTATTCTGAAATATGAACACATATTCAAGCATCACCAGGCATAACAAAAAATGAGGAAGAACTCTGACATACATGGCATTGTTCACTGAACTCTTAATGAGTTCTTACTATGTGGTAGGCAGTGTTATGGGTGCTGTGGATAAAGAGGGGATAAAACAGTCAAAAACCTCTGTCCGTATAGAGCTTAAATTCTAATAGAAGACAGACAAAAATGTTTACTCACATAGTAGTATAATATGTATAATATTTTTACTGAACAAATAATAGAAACATATGAACAGGAACAGCACAAGAAAAAATACGTTTAAAATTATTAGAGAAATAAGATAAGAAATTGCATTTATTTCATAGGAACAAGATTTCATATTTTTTAAAAAATAAAAAGCACCCATAGAAAAAATAGAATACTGAAAATTAGCAATGGAACAGAAAAAAATTACATCATTAGAAAACTTGGAAATTTGGAAGATAAAGTTAAAAGTAGAACAAAAGGTAAGGATAAACAGCATAAAATGTGTAAGACAAATTACTGGAAGGAAATACACTAACACACTAACAATAATACGTAAAGCTGGTAGTATTCTAGACATCTTTTTTATTTTTCAATAACTTCTCACTAGGGTTACCTAACTTTCATATTTAAAATATGTAAATATAAATGTATTGCTGATACCTGTACTCAGTAATCTAAGTCTGTATATATTATATGAATGCACATGTGAGTAGCACTCTATATAGAATATTTTCTTGCAAATAAAAGAAATAAATCTCATGGAGGAATTTGCATTTTCTGAATAACCTTCAACGGACAAACAGAAGAACACTTTAAAAACTGAGAATTCCTAATGATAACCTGCTTGAACACATCCCTTAAATCTTAGCATGTCAAGTGATCACAGATTAATGATCATCAAAAAGGCATTTTCTGAGAGCCTGGGAGAAACATGACCACACAGTAAATGCCCCAGAAAGACAGTAATGTGGCAGCTTATATGAATTGCCACAGAAATGAAGAAATGTGAGCATGAAAAATGGATGGGAATCTTTTGAGTGAGTACTGGTGTTCTCAGTGAGAATAGAGTCTGGTCTGTGTTGCTGAAATGTTAACCAGTACATGATTTAAGTTTATGTCAACAAAGAATTGAGACTAGGGAGGAGAGGACGCTGAGCAAAAGGCTCTGAGCCTCCTAGTTACATATTAACATCTCTGCGCTTGCCAGACCAACTCGATGTCAGGAACTGTCACAGCCCCCCACGTGTGTCACTGAGGATTCCGCACACCAGCAGAGGCGAGGTTCACTCCAGAATGTATCACTAATTATCTTTACACCATCTTAGGTGGAAAAACATTTCAAGGCTTTGGAAAGAATTCAGAACTTTAATGTGCAGAAATATTTTTAAATTATGTTATTTTGAAACTAACGGACTTTGCTGGCTGCCTTAGATATTTGCTTTAACATTTTTTCCTAATCAGTTTAATTCACTGCAAAGTAGATTCATCTTGTACTTCATCCAACATTTTTCATTTAAAGAACTAGAATACATGCAAAACTAGCATTATGGGAAAAATCTCTAGGCTTTTCTCTTTTTTTTGCAATATTTAGTAGGCATTTTAAAAATGTATAGAATATCTTATTTGTTTTCACATTCATACAGTACTCTAGGTCTTTGTATGATCCAAATGTATCACTATTTTAAAAATGAGCATTTATTCATCACAAAATAATTTATAAAACACCTACAGGATGCACAGAGAATACATTCATGAATTATAAAGACAAAGTCCCATCTTGGCTGGTGTGGTTCAGTGGATTGAGTGCTGGACTGGGAACCGAAGGGTCGCAGGTTTGATTCCAGTCAGGGCACATGCCTGGGTTGCAGGTCAGGTCTCAGTTGGTGGTGTGTGAGAGGCAACCACACACTGATGCTTCTCTCCCTCTCTTTCTCCTTCCTTTCCCCTCTAAAAATAAATAAATACAATCTTAAAAAGAAAAAGACAAAGTTCCTGCCCTCCTGTAACTTACATTTTAATGGAAGTCAGAGAAAAACTTTAAGTATACTAAAAGCAGTCTCAGCAACAAATGCTATGGGAAAAAAAAAAAACAGTGTCAGGGAGGGAGAAAGACAGGAGGAGCTTTCTGAGTTGGTGACATTTGGGTAGAGATCTGAATGATGCTGTACGGGGGAAGAATCTTCTAGGCAGAAGGTATAGCAAGTACAAGACTGCTGAGGGGAGAAACAGACCAGTGTCTATACCAGACTGAATGGGAAGGAGTAGGAAGAAATAAGAACAGAGAGAAGGTAAAGTGGCTTGATTAGATATTATTATATTTTAATTTTAATTTTTTACATTTTATTGTTGTTCAAGTACAGTTGTCTAGATATTATATTTTAAATACAGCTCTTTAAATATTTCATATGTGCTCACTACTCACTAAATAGAAAAATACTAGCATACAAAGAAACAAAAATTCCACTCTTGTGGAATCTGGGGGGTCAGTTAAGACATAAATAATGGCTATTTCATTCCCATCATGCCCAATCATAGCCCAAATGGCTTATGACATGTAGCCCAGGGCACACAGTTCACAAGCTCCTGACTGTAAAATTTTGCTGGACAAGGAGGGAAAAATGAATACTCCACAGTGTCACCTGACATTTTTGAAGGGAGGATATTTCCACAGTAGTTAGAGAAACACAGACATTGGTGTTATAAAAATCAGACACATATTTACAAATAAATTACGATTTATATTTCATTTTCATCAGAGCTGCACTCAGTCGTTCGCTCAAGATTCGAACCTGCCCAACAAGACCCTCAGGCTCCCTTGGAAAATCCTCCTCCATCTGCACCCAGTAGACTCACGCCGAAGCACCACCCTGGGAGCTCCCAATATTTACACAGTCAATTCAGTTCTCGCATCTGAAGGGGAAAGTGTTCAGGGAAAGAGAGGCAGAATTTTTTTTTTGCAGATTTTTAACATCTTGTTTTTCTAATTTGGGGGGTGCAGGGAATGCCAGGCCTACAATTGCTTCACTGACTTCCATAGAAACTGAGTATATATAACCTCCAAGAGAACAGAAAGAAAAAGAGTATTTTCATGCTCATGTATGTTTGGAGACTTCATAACATATGTATAAATTTTAGAGCTCTGGTTTATAATTCTGTTATAAAAAATGGGCTATCTTTTCGGGTACAGTATCTTATATCATTCTTTACCAACACACATTCTTTAATGCGTCAAGATGTTAAAGGAACGTTGTCTATTTCTGGTAATTTATTTAAATTCTTTGGGATGGAGCATAATAAGTGTATCTTAAAATATACAATGCAAGCTAGACATATATCTCTGCCATGAGAAAGTAGGATATAGTTCATGTTCAGTCCAACTGATTTAGCAAACTTGAAATTGAAAACAACCTTTGCCATTTTATAGCCTCACGTTAGTAGCCTTCATAGCCAGCAAAAAAAAAAAAAAAAAGTGCTATGAAGTGTGGAACCCACTTAAAAATTATGCTATAAGCCACATCACTGATGTAAAAATTTACTCTGTATAGAAAATTTTATTAAAAATTAAAAGCAGGAAAAATTGGAATATTGCATAAATTATATTTTTACCCAAATACAATTTTGTCTGCAATGAAAATTAATCTTTGAAAGACCATATAATCCTTATTTTTTTTACTCATTTGCTTCAGTTTTGGTTTGTATGGTATTAACTATTTAATATACCTATTTATAACTGAAGCAATTTATCTTACTTCATTTTGCATATGGATATAAAATATCTATGAACACAGGAGAAAAATGAAAAAGCCTGCAACTGTGATGAATTAGAAACTACTTCAGGAAAGTGAGAACTATGAAGAGATGGGAATTACTACACTTCATATTTTTCCCTAATAAGCTTAAATCATCCTAAAACTTTACCCATTTATCCTTATAGATTCCTTGAGAAGTTCTGGGAAAAGGCACTATTATCTCTATTTGAGTGGAATTCAGTGTGACATTTACTGGTATTTTACTTTAAATTTACCTCTATTATTAGTAGAGGTTGAAATGAGTTTGATGTATCTCAAAATGAAAAGCATTACAACTCAGGAAGAGTATTTCTAACTAGAGATAGAGATAAAACAAGGAGTTAAAATGTAAAAACTCAATGGAAAAAGCTGCTCGAAAGAGGTGAGCTTATTAATTTTTCTTCCCATGTACTAGTTCTATCTTATTCTGTCTTTTATTTAAATTCAACCTGCTTTCTTGTCTTTAAGAAAAGACTTCAAGCTCTCTTTTTATAAAGATTTCAGAGAAGTTTGAAGGAGGGATTCGAGAGAGAAGGTGATTTTGAAAAATGGGCATGAAATAGGAGTGTTTTTAGAGGTAAGTATAGTATGGGAATTTTCTATCTTAAAAGAGGGTATATAAAACTATACACAGTATGTTTAAATCCTTTCCAACAAGGGTAATAGTTTTAATTTTTTCCTTTTTTTTTTCTTGTGTGACTTTCACTCCCTTGGCCCATGGCATCCATCTCTCTGAGGTTGTATGTGAGGAAAACAGGAATAGAGAGGTATACCTAAGCAGTAAGACAGGCTATTATCTTATTTTGAAAGACATTTACCACATTTGTTTATTTCTCACTTTCTCTAACAACAAAGCTTACATGCCCCACGCTCACAGAATTCGCCCACAGCAGAGATGTCTCTGATCACCATCAAGGCTTAGTTGAAGTATGGGAAAAGAAGGAGAGGAGAAGAAAAGCCCACCCTTTCCAAGTTTGGAGATTGGTAGGAAGTAGAAAAAGGGAGAAATACGAATGCAAAGGACCTTAAGAAGAAAAATTGATGTTCTTCTCCTCTCAGTTATATATGAATCATGTTTAAGGTAGAGAGGAGCCCTTCATACTTCCAACTGCTAACACACACGTCCACCTCTCCTTACTTGACATTCTGAGGGGAGGTCCGTCTGAAGACAACCTTACACCAATCAAAGGTCAATTGGGCTGTTCAGCATGGTCAGACAAAAGGAGACCCTGGAATGTTGTTTCCTGAGCTACCCTTGTCTTTCAGAATTACCTATGTGTCTATCTGTGGAGCTTGACAGAGAGATTCATGGGATATGACATCTTTATACCAAAATTGAGGAGCTGGAATCATGGGGATCTCAACCTCTTTATAGAGAGTCCTACAGTGTCAGTAAGCACTACTGGAGTCCAAGGCAGCCAGGAGGGCTACTGAGCCCAGAAAAGTACCAAAGTGCCAGGTCCTAAGTTCCAGCAGCAATGCAAGTTGTCCCATCAGGCAAAGACATCATCTTAAATATAGAAGCTGCATTTAAGCTGTATAGAGATGTTTCCCTAATTGGCTGTTTAACTACTGATTAAATTTTTAATTCATTTTCTTTCCTACTAATCAAGAAAGAGGTAGACCTTAAGAAAATTACCAGATGAGTTTTAAAAAATTAAAGGAAGTACATTTCCTTTTCACTTTCAAATTATAGTATATGTGAAGACATAGAAATAAGATATGTGTCAGATTCATGTTCAAATATACAAATAAATTAATTTATATTTTATAATTAATTAATAATATTAATTTTCAATTTGATTTCCAACTTTTCTATATTAGATAACCCATTTGATTTATTTTTAAAAATTATACTTGAATTAAGGATGAATGTGACAAAGAAAAATTTCCATTGCTATTTCCCCAACACACAATATAGGCCTGTCATACTTAAGGTGATCAATAAATATTTGAGTAAAGAAGGTAATGCAATATCTAATAACATCTTCATTCATAATAAGATTACTTAGTAGAAAAGCAAGTATTATCTACTAAGGGTTTAAAGGTCCACAATTCTAATTTACTTTAATTCATTGTGTAACAGTTGCTAAAGGGACAAAGTAGAGGTTATAACTATGGCTCCTTCTGTTTAAGAGCTATAGGTTTCATCACTAAGTCAAGATTCATAGCTGGACAATCTGAAGGCCAAGATTATGACACTATCTTGAGGGCTTTCAGATTTTGAGAATAGAAAACTGAAGACTTCAGTTGAAATGTAATACTGGAAGAATGTAGAGAATGAAAACCACAGTGATGTTTTCTTAAATTTAATCCAGCAAACTGAATTATTCATATAAGAGTAAACAGGTTGGACCTAGAATGATGGTATTTTATACTTAATTGTATAGGAAGTGAAAAGGGGGTTTTTACGTTTGGTACCCAAGTGATAAAACCGTGGTAGTAAGGGCCATGTGATCCAGTTATGGCCAATGAAAAGCAAGTGAAAATATTCTAAGTGTGCCTAGGAAGGCATTTGTTTTTCCTGATAAGATGGTCAGGTGTAGCTAGCTCTTCTATCTTCATTTTCTTTCAGCCTTGAATATAGAGTGACACCTGAAACTACAGTAGTCTTCTCATGATGTAAGAGGATAAACCAATTTATAATAGATGGTGAAGAATGATTTAAAAAATGATTGTGGATATTAGATAACATTTTCAAGTTGTGGAATGACCACTGTCTACCTCCAGACTCATTATATGAATAAAATATATCTATATATTAAAATACTTTAAATTCAGACTTTCCATTACTCATAGCTAAAAGTGTTTTCAATTTGTATAAGACAGAAGCAGAAGAAGATCACAATGATTCTGGTATGCTTTACCTACTAAGTAGCTTGGGTTTTATTTAACAATTTTAAACAGGAAAGTGACTTGGTCAAGAGTTTCATTTTAGAAAAGGAACATTGGAAACATTGTGAGGTATGAGCATCAGAAAGTGGTAGGACCACACTAAAGAACCAAGAATGAAACTGTGGGAAAGAAATGATGCCTTAAACTCAGAGTAGTACTGGAGATGAAGAGATGGTAAGAGAGAAAGGAGTCGTATATTATTTCTAAGACATTTGGAAGGAGTGGTAGCTCCTTGAAAGAATGAGGACTACAGGAGGAAGGGGGGGTGGCGGATGACAAATTCACTTTGTAGATTTTGAGTTAGAGATGCTTGGGTGACATCAAAACAGCACATGAGTTTATGGTTCAAAAAAACAAAAGGTCTAGAGAGAGAGATTTGGGAACTATCAGCAGAAGTGACAACCTCAATGGGGTGGACGAGAAAAGCAAGTGGAGTATGAAGAACAAGTGTATCATAAATAATTCTGGGAAACGCCCATGTTATAGGGAGAGAAAAAAAGGAAGAAATGCCTTTGAAGGAGACAGAGACAGAATGGGACAAAAAGAGCTGAAAAAAGCCAGGAGGGAAAGGGATCACAAAAGCCAAGGGAGAAGAGTTTAAGAAAAAAGACCAGAGTCCACGGGTCAAATTCTGCTGTTAAGTAGGTGTTAAATGCTAAGTAAGATAAGAACAGAGTTAGATTTAGCAATCCAGAGATTATAGGTGACCTTGGTGGCAACTGTTTCAGTGGAGTGCTAGGAGGCAGAAAACAGACTGGTGAGTTAAGGAGTTAATTTAGAGTGGGAAAGTATGATAGTACGATTAGATTATTCTCTTACAGGTCTTGACAAAAAACAGAGATGAAAGAGGGAAAAACTGAAGGATGGTACAAAATGTAAGGACTCGTTTCAGCAAATGTGTATTCTGCTGTTGGAGGCAGAATGATATATATATATATATATATATATATATATATATATATATATATATATACACATATATATACATACACACACACATAATATAAATCATATATATATATATATATATATATATATATATATATTGCTGTTGTTGATTATGTCATTTTGTTCTTTCCTCTCATGGCTTATTTTTCCCTAGTATTTTGATTTTCTTAGTGGTTGCTCTAGGTGTTGCAATATACCTTTATCACAGTCTACTGGTATGGATGTCTTACCAACTCAAGTGAAATGTGATGCCTTGTTTCCATCTAGGTTCTTCATTCTCCTCACTTTTTAAATATAATTATCTTAAATATTTCTTGTATAAGATATACTGAGCACCTTATCAGATGTTGTTAAAATTTTTCTTCAACCATCAAATTGGGAAACCCAGATAACTCATTAGTATGTCATTCCTCAACTCTGCAGTTCCCGAGCTAGCCTGCCTTACTCTTTCCACCTTTCAGAGACTCCCTATGCTCGTTTGTTGTCTTTTTTCCAGGGCGTTTTAGATGGAAGAAGGAGAACATGAGAGGAATAGGGCTACTTGGTTTGGTAAAGTAGAAGCCCTCAAGTTACTTTTTTTTGTAACTATAAACACTTCTTTCTAATAAAAAAAGAATCAATGGTGGAAATGACTTCTAAAGTACCCATTCGAAGTCTAGTATTCTAAATTTAGAAACTAAAGCAGCATAGTAGAAGAAAATGAGCACTTGAAGATCAAACAGCCTGGGTTTTAACGTTGTTTACATTATGCTTTCTACACACTCACTGTGAAAGAGTATTCCGCAGTGCTGTGAGACGAAATCTGTGCCAGGAACACGCTCACAGCTCATCATACGTAATTTCCCATATATTTATCAATACAATCTCTGTAACTAATGTAGTTATACAATACGCAGATCTTCTAAGGTTGAACAAGGTTTTATTGACATATTTTTCCTTGTTTCTTGAAAAAAACACAAGGAATCTGAAGCACAGAAAATTGTTAACATATCTGAGGCCACTCAGCTAACTCGTGACATAAAAATATAGTGGTTATCAGGTTGTGGTTCATGAAGAGTCAGGGCTGTGTCATCTGGGAACTTGTTAAATACCCAGAGCTCTCAAGCTCTCCCCCTGACATATTGAAACGTAAATTCTGGGGGTGGTGCCCAGAAATTTGTGTTTTAACAAATTCGCGAAGTGATTTTGATGCCAATTAAAGTCGGAGAACCACTGGGCTAGGCACTGATCTTTTAGGATCTTTCCAACATACCTTTAAGGGTGCTGCCTATTTTAACCTAATGGATACTCTCTGCTTATTTATGGCATTTATAGTGCTGTACACCCTACATTAAAATGTGCTCATAACACATTGAAGAGTCTTATAATGTGGACTTCATGCCCTGTTCCATCTGAAGGGGAAAAAATCATTTCTTAGATTCCTTCTAAACTCCTCTCCCTGCTAATACAGCCAATATCATTCTGCAACACTCTCATGGGGCAACACTAACTGTTTCTACTGACTTTATTCTGGGTGCAGTAACCTACAGTTCAGCAACCCCAAATTATTGTATGTGTGACTCTGTTTTTATAGCAATGTGTAGATGCCCTTGGAGCAAACCCTGAGAATTTCAGATCAGATCCCTTAGCTCTTTCCTTTTAAGACTTACTTCAGTCCATGGTCATGATATTGTGCCTCTCCCTACCCTTCTACCTCCAACCGAGGAGTGTCAAATTGCCCAGGGTAACACAATTGACAGTTATAAGAAGCTCAGCTGAGGAGACATGTCTAAGTTCTCATTTAGCCTTCCCTTGCAGTAGACACTATCCTCGTAAGAATCCCCAAATGACTGCAACTGGCTCCCTAAAGATAATATCAGTGACCTCAGGAAGGGGCCAGAAGAAAAGTACATCTACATCTCTGTTGCTGCAACTCTATCAGTAATTAAAGCCAAAATCTTAGTGAGCTGTTATGGCCACCCAAGCTTTCCTAGTTATCTGTTCTAAACACATGTAATTTGATCATTGTCAATCCACACTTCTCAAAAGCACTGCATATACATAGTACCCAAACTTATCAGTACTTACCCATTTTGGGGACCAGGAGATACCTTTTGTGGATAGACTACTAGGTGTCACCTCTAGACAGACTCTAGCTGGCAACAGATATCACTCTGTGCTCTCCTTGTTTTGACAGATTATTGCCCCTGGGCACTCAGAGGTGTTAGTCTCATAGATAAGGAAAAGCCAAGAGTCTTGTAGATAAAGAATCAGCCAAGGAGAACCAGAGGTTACATAATTCAGCAAAGCACCAACAGTTCATTGGCCTTCCCTTCCATCTTCTTACACATCTCAGGAAGCTGAAGGGGATGGGAGAGGAGGAGCACTGAATTCCTATCATCCTGTGAGCTTTGCCCTCTTTGTTTGCAATGCCCAATTCCTAGCCTGGAGTTGATCAGAGTTCCTTAGCAATCTAGGAATGTCTCTCTGTAAAGCTCTTACAGCAACCAATAAACCCCTAAAAAGTGTTCACTGCTCTATCACTGTGGAGGCAAAGGACAAAAGTAGGAATCTTTTCAGTATTTCTTTTTTATTTGTAATGGGTATTCTGGCCTGATATTTGTAGTTTAATAAAATCAGTTTTTATCTTTAGGCCCATGAAGGCATTTTTTTAATGTGTTCCCATTGGCATGGATCTGTGATAATTTCTTCTTTTTGGAAGTCTAATCCCAAAATTTCTCATGTCTTTAGAATTAATCTCAGGAATTGTGGTCTATAGAAAACTAACCTATTTTTTTTCTATATGTGTATAACTGTATACAAACTGTTATTTTTGACTTACTTTAGGGGAATTCTCTAGATTCTAGAGCTTGGAAATGATACCATTTATTTGAATTTCTTTATTGTGTTCTCCGAAGGCCCTGAATTGAGACAAGGAACTTTTCTCAACTTCCATTTTCTTAAAGTTTAATAAATATTTTGATTTACTTTATGCTGCTCATTCTAAGCACTGTCTCAGCTCATTTACAGAGAAAGAAAATGATGCCTCTGGCTTAGAATTATGTTTTTCATCCTTTTTTTAAATCATCATAAAACTCAAAACTCTCAGCTTAGCCTGGAAGATCTAGATGGTAGGTACAGCTTCAGACTGTACGTGGAAGGCAGTAGCTGTTTTCTGTGTTAACCTGTTTTCTACAGGATAAGTTTCTTTATCCTGTAGGTGTTGTTTCACAGAAAATAAATGAGGAGAACATCTCAGTTCTCTGTGCTCTATGCTGTTAACAGAGGTAAGTCTGTATTTTAAATAGGTTGGAATTTATCCTCATCAATTCCACTGTTTGCTTTCCTCCTCCATCTGGCCACACAGCAGTGTCAGCATGTGCCTCACCTGGGTGCTACTACTGCCCTTCTTTAAGAAATTCCAATTTAATAAGCATTTAACCCAAGGAAAGCTAGAATTCAGTATTCAACTTTCACAGGATCAGCCCCCCTAATCTAGGCAGTCATGACGGGTCAGATATTGATTATTGAAGACTTTTAATCCAGTGCTGGTTTGAGACAACTGAGACCACTGAACTCCAACATCTTTCTATCTCCATCTTCTCACCTGAATCTGTTGTGGCTTGGTTGTTCGTCTTCCTCATTAGGGTGCTTGCTCCCTCTCTCTACTCTCTGCCACATGAGGATACAATGAGAAGTTGGTGGTCTGCAAGACAGCGGAGGGCTCTCACCAGAAGCTGAACATCCTGATCTTGGACATCAGCCTCCAGAACCGTGAGAAATTTTTGTTGTTTATAAGCCACACACAGGGTATTTTAATCATTGCAGCCTGAGCCAGAACAACCTGCTACAGGAAACAAATTTAAACAGGCAGCTTTCCGTGAATCTATTTTGTAGGGGCCTAAAAAGCCTGAACCTATTTTTTTACAGATTCTGTATTAGTTAGGGATTACACTGGACTGCATATAATGAGAAATTTAAACAGCAGTGACTTAAACAAGATAAGTATTTTTTTTCCCTCATGGAATAGAAATGTAAAGATAAGCTGCCCAGAACTGGTGTAATGCCGCCCAAGCACGTCAAGGCCAAGTTCTTGGATATTCTCATGGCCTCTCTTTCATGGGCATGCAGACGTTGGCTGCAGCCATGATGCCCTTTTTCAATCAGGAAGGAGGAATTACAGAGAGTTAAAAGAGTTCATACCAATGAAGTTGGCCTCTTTTTAAAAAGCTTTCCCATAAGCCCTACCAGACACGTCATACCTGGCTGCAAAGGAGACTAGAAAATGGGGTTTTTATAGCTTAATACATGACCACCTCTACAAAATCTGATTTCTGTTATAAGGAAGAGGGAGAATGGATATAGGCAAAGTACATACCATAGTGAGAAACTGCAAATAGTACCTTCTTAATTATATGAAATAATTGTTATTGATTTATCTTTATATTGTCTTTAATTTTATTACAAAAACATAATTCATTTTGTTTTTAATTTAATTTAAATTGGTGCTCTCCATACATGGCAAACGATTATGAAATTGTTCATGAAAGCTACAAGATTGAGAAACACTTTTTATAAGCCAACCCTTTGATGAGGATAAATTCCAATCCTCTGAGGCTATTCATATTGTGATTTTTAAAAAATTACTTAATGACTATGGAGGGCATCCAAGTACTCTTGGGCTGCTATCTGGACAAACAGAGGACCACCGATTCAAGAAGGCAAGACCAAAAGGCTCTAATACAGAGGACACTTCTAAGAGGGGTCTTAGGCTCAACAAATATAATGCTGATCCATCTGAAATATATTCTACATTGAATCAGTTTCTCTGCTTGCTCATTATATCCTATATACTGGAAAACAAAATCTGACAATTGTAGATCATAAAGATTTACAGCAAGTCTTTCTTTACTAATCTTGCCTGGTATTTCTGGAATGTTGGATTGAAACTAGATCCAGAAAGAATGTGTTTCAATACTCTGCCAGATGTAAATTTATAAAAATATAAGATAGGAACATTTTTGGATACTCCCCAACTGGTAGACTGTTTCTGTTTATGTGTATCTGACATTAAGACCCAGGGGAGGGGCCTGGGCAGTGCCATCCCGAGAAGGAAGATGATGGGACAAACGGAGCTGCTCACAGTTGACAACGAGACAAAGCACAAGGCCATCCACTCTCCTTGCTGAAAGTCACAAGGATTGGAGTTCTGATTGAGCATGCAGACTGAATCTCATAAAGAAGGGGCAACACAGGTTCATGTCTGAATAGGATCTAGGCTTATGAAATGAGTTGTCACTCAGTAGAGACTATTTAAAACTTAAAAAGTGTATTTGAACTAGAAATGACTAAGGTGAGTTAAGTGGTATAACAACAGTGGCAGGGGTGTCCAACCTTTTGGTGTCTCTGGGCCACCCTGGAAGAAGAGTTAGTTGTCTTGGGCCACATATTAAATACATGGCAACACGTAATCACACACACACAAAAATCTCATAATGTTTTAAGTAAAATTACAATTTTGTGGTGGGCCGCATTCATAGCCATCCTGGGCCACATGCAGCCCACTCGCCGTGGGTTGGACACCCCAGTACAGTACAGTGATCCATGCAATATTGGGCACGATGTGATTCTACAGTAGCCTCCTCAGAAACCACTGCAATGTCAGTTGTTTAATAGTACATAGGAAGTGCCATGGAATTTACCAGAGCCCTCAAGGGAAATGAGGGTAAAATTTTACTTACTTCCTCCTTTTCCTCTTCCACCACCATCCTCACCCAAAATGAGAACTTCTTGCTCTCTACCTTCACCACCACCCCAAGATTTTATTTCAGAGAAGATGCTTTCATTATGTAGTTTATCGTCAAAAATTCCCTCCCAGTGTAGAGCTACTAACCCACATTAACTGCTCCCGGACATTTAGATTAACTATGTATTTAGCTAATTTTATTGATTATCATTATTATAAAGTTTTGGCTGTGGTGTTTTGCTTATTTGTTTATTTTGGTTTGTGTTATTACATTATTTTCCCCAGAAAGCATACCTAACAATATATTCAGAACTGTGAATTTTTACAAATATTTTTCACTGTCACATGTAAGCAATACCTTGGTTGAGTTCAGTCATTTCATCAGTACTAAGAGATGTGCTACCCTCTAGCTTCAAATGTCGAATGAGAAGTCTGATGCTTTTCATCTATGAATAACTCACTATCACCAAGATTGTTCTCTTTTGCTTGTATTTCAAAATTATTTTCAGAATATGTATGTGTCTTTTTTTTTTCACGTAATATGCTTAGAACACCATTAAGCGAGCCCCTATTCCTTTGTCTTTTTACATTAATCTTCCTTACGATGTTCCAGGTCATTAATTTGGTTATCGATAGAGATCATCCTTTCCTCTCATTTATCTGAAAGAGGAAACATTGCAAAATTAATAATTAAGTAATATTATATTTTTCAGTTATGCTTGACTCCACCTAAGTGCTATTATTATTTTTCGGTCCTGACGGGCATCAGTTCCTTTGTAGAAACTACTTCATTCTATGAGCATTCTGTAGATTCTGACAACCCTTTTAGCCCAGGCTTTTGGGCCTCCTTGGGTTGTTATTTTTCTTTGTCGAGCTCAGTGGGCTCCTGTCTGGGCTGCTGCAATATTTTCGGTGTCAGCCATCCCACAAGAGGTAAAAGCTATCACGTTCTCTCCCCTCGTTTCCAGGAGATTCAGAGCCAGGCCAGCCCCTTGTTCCCAACCTAAGGATTTGCAGCAAGCCACCCGTCTCGTCTCTGGGCCTCAGCTCCCTTGTTTGTCTCTGTCTCGGCCTTTGGATGCCAAGGAGACCAGGCGCACAGCCAGTGTCTAGTTTTCCTCAGGGGCCACAGATTGTTACAAGCTATGTTCTCTGCAGAATATGCTGCTTTATCATACTTGGCCATTGTATTCATTTTTGCTACATGACAATATTACCACAAACTTTGGGAGGAAGGTTGGGGAATTGAGTGATCAATGTGAAGGGATTAAAAACTACAAGTTGGAAGTTACAAAATAGTCACAGGGATGTAAAGCGCAGCCTAGGGGATATAGTCAATAATGTAAAAACTAAGTGTGGTGCCAAGTGAGTACTAGAACTATCGGGGGATCACTTTGTAAAGTATATGATTGTCTAATCACTATGCCGTGCACCTGAAACCCAATACAAAATAATATTAAATGTCAACTGTATTCGAAATATAAAATTAAAACATATTACCATAGGCTTAACCAGATTAAAACAACGCACATTTATTATCTCACAGTTTCTGTTGGGCAGGGATCCAGGCACGACCTAAGCAGGTCCTCCGCAAGGCTGTAATCAAGGTTTCCACCAGGGCTGGGTTCTAATCTGGGCTCAACGGGGAAAGGGTCTGTTTCCAAGCCCATTTTTTTTGTTAATAGCCTTCAGTTCCTTGTAGGCTGCCTAACCAAGGCCCTCTGTTTCTTGCTAGTTTTTGGCCTGAGGCCTCCCACAGCTTCTTGCTGCGTGTCCCCCTCTCTACATGGCAGCTCACAACGCAGCAGGTTGTTTCTCACACTAGTGAGTAAGGGAGCCTTTTCCCAAGACAGACATCACAATGTTATACACAGCGATCACGTACATGTACTTCAGCATATCCAGCCACCTTGGCTATATTCTATGTGGCTAGAAGCAAGTCGTAGGTCCTGCCCACACTCACAGAGAGAATCACAAAAGACCATGAACATCGTGCATGGAGTTCAAGGGAAGCACCCTAGAATATGTCCACTACTGACATATATCCTGAGAAGATGGAAAAAAAAAGCCACTTATTTTCTTATGTTTGGACTACCTTGGGCCCCAAGACATGTTTGGATCCTGAACTCATAGACCCCACCACTATGTGAGGTAGGAAAATGATAAAAAACGGTTTAGTTGCAGAGAAGAAAAGAGCAGTATTCAAGTGGCCCTTGTCCCAGAATCCTTAACTGTTGACTTTCTCCATAAAACCATCCTCCGTCCCTGCCCCACCCACTTTAGATCAGCCTATAGTCAGATTTGGATTGAGGTACTAAAAATGCTGCTAATCTGATCTTCCTGTCTCAAAATATTCCCACCCATTCTCCAATTGCCGGAGCAATTTTTCTGAAATCCAAAATTAATTTTGTTTCCTTATTTAAAATTCTTAGGTGGCTTCTCATTACTTCTAAGACAAAATCCAAATTTCTCAAGACTGGTTACAAAATCATGATTTAATCTTCCTGATTTAATCTTTCCATTCTAGTCTCTCTCTGCTCTCCCAATCTATGTGATCTAATCACAGTAAGATTCCTTCCTTCTTTTCCCTGACTTTACCACTGCATCATCTGGTCACCTTCGCACCTTTGTATATGCTACTTCCCTTGCCTGAGATATTTTTTCTTTGCCTACAAACTTTCGCTGATATTCCATGTCACAGTAAGCATTAATGCATTGAAGAAATCTTCCTGACCCAGCAAGCCAAATGTAAACTCCCCCTTCTGTGCCTCTTTGCCCCCCACCATACTTTCTTTGTTATATTGTCAACTCTGCATGTGATAGAGGCATTTTCTACAAGGAACATTTTTATTTGATATGGGGGCCTCTCCTACTGTGCTGTAAGTTCTATGAGAAAGATCTACTTCTAGTGAGAGTTGTTCCTCTACCAAATATCAACTTGTATGCGAGCAACAAACATACTCAGGCTAACTTAGCGACAGAAGGAAATGATCAAAGGGACATGGATTAGCTTACAGTATCAAAGGAAAGAACCGAGCAACCATGACAGAAAGAATAGTAACATGGTAGCCATAGTGAGCAAGAAAGCAGAAATAAGACCACGCAATGCACATGAATACGTGAAATTTCTCCCCTATCACTGCTTAAAGTTCAAATTTTCAAGAGAGAGTGTCATTGAGCTAGTTTGGGGGCCCATGTAAGGCCACTAGACATTATCTCCATTTATGGTCTATTTATGGTAAAGAATGTGTAGTTCCCAAAACAAAACTGGAATGGTGTTCTCAGGAAAAGGAGGAGTGAATGTGGAGCAAACAAAAACAACAGATGTTCACTATAAACCTATTCACCCACAGCATTAGCAGGCTTGTCATACATATCTGAAGAGTGAATGAATGAACTTCTGAAGTAGACATAAACTGACTGCAGCTACCCACTTACTAGTTGTAAAGGAAGATTTGGAAATTTTTTAAATGACTTCATTGAGGTGTGACTGACATATAAAAAACTGATATATTTAATGTATACAACTTGATGAGTTTTGGATAAGTTTAACCACCATCATTACCATCAATATCCTCTTAAAGTTTCTTCCTGCCTCATTTATTATTTTTTGTGTGTATGAGTTAATAATATTTAACATAAGATCTATCCTTTTCAAAAAAATTTATGTGTGCAATACCATATTGTTAGCTATAGGCACTCTGCTGTCTAGTAGATCTCCAGAATTAATTTATCTTGTACAACGGAAACCTTATACTCTTTGACCATGCCATCTTCATTTCCCCCTGATCCCAGGCCATGAGAGTCACCATCCTCTTCTTTACTTCTATAAGCTTTAGTATTTTGGACACCACATATAAGTGAGAACATACAGTATTTGTGTTTCTGCATCTGACTTATTTCATTTAGTATAATGTCCTCAATGTCCATCTATATTGTCACATATGGTGGGATTTCCTTCTCTTTAAAGGCTGAATAATATTTCCATATATATATATATAGAGAGAGAGAGAGAGAGAGAATGAGAGAGAGAGAGAGAGCGCTCCAGTCCAGAACATATTCAGCCATGTAGTATGAAAAATAGAGACATTTATTGAAGAAGATACAAGACACATAGTACATAGGACAATGATGCCTCAGTCTCCTCCAAAGTGGGCACTTGGGACCTCACACAGTTCTCCCAGTCACCATCAGCTGCCATGTAGTATGTTCCTAAATCTCATCAATAGTCTGAAATCTGTTCCCTTTCAAAGATGATTTTAGTTTTGGGAAAAGCCAGAAGTCACAGGGCACCAAATCTGGGCTGTAGGGAGACTGGGTCACCTGAGTGATTTGATCTTTTGCCAAAAAACTCTGCATGAGACATGATGCATGAACGGGTGCATTGTCGTGATGAAGTTGCCAATCACCAGTTGCCCACAGTTGCGGCCTTCTGAATCATCTGAATAGTTTCTGCAGAGGATGTTCAAACTTAATGCAAAATCTGATGCAAATTCATTGCCCTACTTATTCAGTCATTTTGAATGCAGTGGCCACACAGTATGCATGTTCACTCAATGGCGTCTACCATCCACACTGACTAGTAATAGTGAAGTCGTCCTTGTTCACACATGTGCATTCCAGCCCATTCCTCTCAGCTGCCAGGTTACATGGATGTTGTGGAAACCATTCTCTTTACAGTGGCAATGGCTGAACTTTTTCCAGACAAACCTTGTCGTATACTATGTTTTCTTTCATCCATTAATAGACATTTAGGTTGTTTTCATGTCCTGACCATTGTCAATAATGCAGCAATAAACATGGGAATGAAGGTGTCTCTTTGAAATCTTGATTTAAGTTACTTTGGATAAATACCCAGAAGTGAGACTGCCAGATCATATGGTAGTTCTATTTTTAACTTTTGAGGAAACTCCGCATTTTTTTGCAATAGCTATACCATTTACATTCTTACCAATGGTGTATTAAGGTTCCCTTTACTACTCATTTTCTCCAAAGCTTGTTATAGTATTTGTTTTTTTTAAATAATAGCCATCCTAACAGTTGTGAGATTATGTCACTGTACTTTTAATTTGCTTATTCCTGATGATTAGTGACATTGAGCACCTTTCCATATGCCTGTTGGTCACCTGCATATCTTCTTTGGCAAAACATGTTTCTTTAGGTCCTTACTTAATTTTTTAAATTGGTTTTGGGGTGGGTTTTTTTTTGCTATTGAGTTGTAGGAATTTCTTATATTTAGATATTAACTACTTATCAAATACATGGTTTACAAATATTTTTGCCCATTCCATAGGTTGTCTTTTCAATGTGTTGTGTTTTTTTTGCTTTTTTTTTGTTTGCAGAACATTTTTACTTAATGTACTTGCATTTATTTTATTTTATTTATTTACTTTCTGCTTACTATTTAAAATTTCTTTTATTATGTAAGTTTTAGGTGTACAGCATTATAATTTGATGTCCAAAATACACCACAAAGTGATGACCCCCACAAGGCTAGTTACCATCACTGTACAGACAACTCGTGTCACCTCTGTCACCTGTCCCCCCGGATCCCCTCCACCCTGGTACCACTGACCTGTTCTCTGTATCTGTGAGTTCATTTTTGTTTTGTTCACTTTTTTTGCTTCTTTTAGACCCTACATATGAGTGAAATAGTATGGTATTTGTCTTTGTCTGATTTATTTCACTTAGTATAATACCCTCAAGGTCCACTTGGTTATTTTTACTTTTATTGCCTGTGCTTTTGTATAAAAAAAAATCACTGCCAAGGAAATTTCCCCTTATCCTTTCTTCTAAGGGTTTTATAATTTCAGATCTTATGTTTAAATTTTTAATACATTTTGAGTTGACTTTTGTGTATGGCATGAGATAAGGGTCCAGTTTCATTCCTGCCCATGTGATTATACAGTTTACCCAAAATCAGTGACCCATTTTGTACTCTTGGAGCCCTTTTCAATTTAATTCACAATATATGCATGGGTTTATCTCTGGGCTCTGGACTCAGCCCCATTAGTCTCTGTGTCTGTTTTTAGACCAGCTTCATCCTCTTGGTTACTGAAGTTTTATAATATGTTTTAAAGTCAGGAAGTGTGATGCCTCCAGCTTTTTTCTTCTTGCTGAAGTTTTCTTTGGCTAAGATCTGGACATTGATATCAGGATATCTTTACAAATTCCAAAATAAAAGTCTGTTTTGTCCAAAATGTCCATGGTCATTAGAGGCAGCATATTAAAGTCCTTAAGGGACTGAGCTGGAGCGAGGCTGTGTGGTTTCAAATCTTGACTTCAGCACTTAACAGCTATGTAGCTTTGGGAGTTTACTGACCTTTGACTTAATGTTTTTATCTTCTGAAAAAAGAAGATAAAAGTTTTATCTTCTAATGTTTATCTTCTGATTTTTTCCTCCTAAGGTTGTTGTAAAGATGTAGTGAGTTATTGCATATCAGTGGCATAGAGCAGTGGCTGGCACACTGTAATGGCTGTGTGAGTCTTACCTGATGCGTCTTCATACTAACTTTACCCATTCACACATCAGCGTACATCATCTCCACGGTGAAGAATCCCAGGATTGTTCGAATATACACGCCTGAAAAAAGACCGACCTAACTGTTAGAGTTAAAATTCTGTACTCAAAGATGACAGACCCAAGAAAACCACCCTTCAACAAGAATTCTACCTTAATGAGATTGATTTCTGTTTGTATCTTATGTTTCAAAATCAAAGTATGTAAACAAATCATATAGAAATAATCCATTCCCATCAATAACCTTGGTACAGGAAAAATAGCATTCTTAAATGAAGTACTGGAATAGTAGGCTTATTACTTAAAAGAAAAATATTAACAGACAAACTGAAAAAGGCTTTTACTTCTTTGTCTAAGTGTTCACATACAATGGTTTCCTTTATGTGATAAGCCAAGGTTAGGTTGCAGTGGAAACTATTACTGGCAAAAAATAATCTCTGCGGAAGTCACGTTCTTATTGGCAATATTCTACAAAAACTAAATGGTATTCCACTGGGAAGACTTCTGGAACTCGGCACGCATAAGAAATTTTTGCTGTTTATTTGTTGAGTGCTTAATTGAAAGTACAATTATTGTTTCATACTTCCTGATCCACATCAAAAAATTTCAAAGATAGGAAGTTTTTTTCAGGCTTAATGAGTAGCATTAGACATCATTTTTCGAAGAAATGGTTATAAATGACATACAAATGTTTACACTAAAGCACATTTCTCAAATTTTTCTTGTATTTGCAAGAGATTTTTGTCAAGCAGAATCTGACCTGATAGCCCTACATATTTAACAGACAAAATGAATGTGCTTCTGATTGAAGTTGAAGTATAGGTCACATGGCCTATGGTCCTCAGGCTCCCCTTTGCTCAAGCCCCGCCCCCTAACCTGA
This sequence comes from Phyllostomus hastatus, assembly GCF_019186645.2. Classification (NCBI taxonomy): domain Eukaryota; kingdom Metazoa; phylum Chordata; class Mammalia; order Chiroptera; family Phyllostomidae; genus Phyllostomus; species Phyllostomus hastatus. The sequence continues at coordinate 25,911,063 of NW_025334017.1, forward strand.
TTGATACTTAAACAGTGGTAAGCAGACGGTTATGTGCTCTGTGAAACAGAGGTCTTACTATGAAGGACACTGGATTTAAAGCACTGACTTTCTAGATTAGAGCGGTCCACCTGGAGGGTTGCACCACTGCATAAAAATGGGCAATCCTAAGACCTAGTTTTTTGTTTTTGGTTTTGTTTTTTAATCTGTGAGCTGTAAAAGGCATCATACAAAATTGGGAAATGGGGCCCTGGGTGGTGTAGCTCAGTGGATTGAGCACGGGCTGTGAACCAAAGTATTGCAGGTTTGATTCCCAGTCAGGGCATGTGCCTGGGTTGCAGGCCATGGCCCCCAGCAACTGCACATTGATGTTTCTCTCTCTCTCTTTCTCCTTCTCTTCCCTCTCTAAAAATAAATAAATAAAATCTTTAAAAAACAAACAAACAAGCAAACAAAAACCAAAATTGGGAAATGGGAAATAAATATGTTTTTAAACTATATGTTAGGTTTCCAAATAATATGTGATATGTTTTCTTTAACTTTCAGACATTTAAAGCAATGGACCCAATTACTTACATTTATCTTATGTATGGAAACTTTGTGAATACATTATAGGTGGCATGTAACTATAGGATCTGGACATTTAAGCTGTATCAATACCAACAACATTTCACATTGTTTGTAGAATCACTTGATCTGCTGACATATTTAGTATTGTGCAGTGTATTTCCTTGTATTTCTGCACCCATGTTTACACCCAAAATATCATCTAATAATTAAGATCAGTTATACATTAACCTATATTTTCTTCCATGTTTTTAAAACTGTTTCATCTGTTATATATTGAATTCTTTACCCAAAATTTATTTCCAAATGTAATATAAAGTGAGAATGAAAAAAGTTTGTTTTCCCAATTTTCCCTATACTACTTTAAAAATAGACCATTGCCCTGTGAAGCTGCCTTTGTTATTTTTGAGTTCCCATAAATCTTTATCCTGTTTTTTTCTAGTTTTTTATGTCTCAATTTTTCATATTTTGTATTATATGGAACATGATGTTTGTGGAAATTTTGAAAAAATACAGAAAACTATAAAGAAGTAATAAAAATTCCCTATACATATGAATATTAAAATTTTGAGTGATTTCCTTCCAGTTTATACACATATATAATGATAAATACTATAGTTTTTTCAAAGGAATAGTCCAAAAAGCAAAGTTAGCAAAGACAGTTGCTCAACAGTCTTCTAAGGAGTGAGCTCTATGTAGCATGAAGGGCAAATACAAGTTGAGGTACAAAAGTCTAGAACTAGAAGCTGGGGAAGTACAAAAGAACAGAGAAGAGAGCCTGTATATGTGTAAGTATGAGAAAATAGAAAAAACAAACAAACAAACCAAAACCTCCCGTGACAGGGTGCTCTAAAAGCGCTGGGAGAACAAAAATGTCTCGTAAAACATTTTAAAATTTGTTTGCTGAGCTATCTCCCCTATAAGATCTTAGTAAAATTCACATCACTCACTAAGGTTTTTGTTGAACAGAATTGTTTAGGCAATGACCTTCAATTTTTTGTCCATATACTCTAAAATAAATTGTAAAAGATCTTGACCATTTTTAGGTTCACATCAGACATTTTCATCATGTGTAAACAGTTTCAAAACATAATTTCTGACAGGCAGCCAGTATTGACATTTTAAAATAGAATTACTACCTCTTTCATTTATTTTATCTAAGAATCTGAATATAATAGAAGCTTGCTACCTACCATCATCCACTTAAAAAGGCATGAAAGTCTTTAACAGTGAAGGCGGTGGTGTCAAAAGAACCCAAAATGTACCTCAGAACATTTTCAGACAGACCTGCATTGTGGAAGAGTACAAACTCAACCAAGTAAAGGTTTAGAAGTGAATTCACTACGAATATCTGTGCCCTCTTGAGGCAGAAGGCAAAGTAGATAGCCAACACCTGGATATCGACCTGGATAAAGAGATTGTACACAGGTATACAAGCCTTCTTCCTTCTTTCCTTTCTTTCTTTTTTCCACCCCCTACAAAAGTGAGAACACATTGTGCATACAGTTTTAAATCTTAGAATTTTTATGTGACATTATTTTAGGTAAATATTCTTCAAAGATATTTTAATTATTTTGTTATTATCACATACAATTTTTATTTATTTATCAAGCTTGAAACAGCCAGTGACTTGAGCAGAGATTATATTCAGAGTTTGGAGTATAAGATGTCCAGGTCTTCTACTCTCTAAGCTGCTGTCTCCCACTTCTCACTGTTAAGGTTTGCGGTTTCTGGCCACCTGCCCTGGGGGAGTTGTGGAGCTCCCCTAGAGCAGAAAGCCACAGAGTTGGAGTTCGTGCCCACTGCAGTGGCAGCCTTTCTAGAATAAATGTTTCTCCAGTTCCTGCCTTCCGTGAGATGACTTCTGGTGTCTTCACATGGCTGTTTTTAGTATTTTGTGCTTGTCCGGTAATTGTTTATCTGTGGAGGAGTCTCTGGAACTTTTCCTGCCATCATTATGAAAATCTTGCCCCAATGAGTATTATTAGATTATTAAAAAGTGTTTGCTAATTTGGTCAGTTTCACTTACTGCTTTTTAATTATTCTAGTTCAGATTAATAGTGTGACTGAACATTTTCTGTATATTTATTGGCTATTTGTATTTCAGCTCTTGTAAATTATCTACTCATTTCCTTTGCCCATTTTTCAATTCTGGGATTTTATTTTTTATTAATTTAGATGAGTTTTTATTATTAAAATTAGTACTCTGCCAAAAGTATTCTTTGAAAAATACTTCCCTGTTAGTGATTTACCTTTGAATTTTATGACATGATTAACATATAAATTGATTTTTAAAGGTGGAACATCTCTACACATTTCAATCTTCTTATCTAGGGGCCCAGGTTATCTTTTCATTTATTTGAATTGGTGTTATCTATCCTGGTAATAGAGTGGATTTTATTATAGATCTTGTTTATTACATTTTTTAATGTTTTCCTTTGTTGAATTGCTAGGTATTTTCATGACACTTTTTTTCATTACAACTTCTAACAGTCATTGTTGCTCTTTACAAAACCTATCCCCACCTTACAGATGTTTTTTATTATTTTGACAGTTATCCCAATATTTATATGCATTATCTCACTTAATTCTCAAAACAGTATTATTATGTTATTATTATCCTCATTTTTATATGAAATATTTTAGCTATATATGGTTTTAAAATATATGGAATATAGTATAATGAACATCTATGTACACACCATCCATTTAAGAAATAGAATATTAAACTGTGAACCTACTTCTGGGTATCGTTTGCCTCATTGTGCACAGTTCACTACTCATTTGAATTTAGTGCAGCAGGTCCTTGAATAACACCATTTTGTTCAATGTCATTTTGTTAAAACATTGAGGAAAAAACCACCTGAGGCCACTGTCTGTATGTAGTTTGCACATTCCCCTCAGGTCTGCACAGGTTTTCTCTGGTTTCTCTGGTTTCTTCCCCCATCCCAAAGATGGGCAATTTAGGTAAACTGATGAGTCTAAATTGACCCAGTCTGAGTAAGTGTGGGTGTGAGTTTGCCCTGCATTGGTGGGATGTCTTGTCCAGGGTGGGCCCCTGGCAAGTTTGAGTATATGTGTGATTGGAGTCCAAAAAAAAAAAATGCAGGGAGAAAGAAAATAGAGCAGATGAAATATTTGAATGCATAATGACCAAAATCTTCTCAATTTTGTGAAAGCCATATATTTATAGATTCAGGGAGCTCTGTGAACCCCAAGCAGTATCAAAATAAACAAAACCATTTTTAAAAAGCAACAATTAAATTTTCAAAAGAGAAGGAGAAAAACAACATATTACATAGAGGGAAACAACAATTAGAATGATCTCTGAGTTCTCAGTAGAAAATGAATATCAGAAGGCAGTGAAACAATATCTTTACAATTTTAACTACAAAAAATAATGGCCAATCTAGAATTCTATATCCAGTGGACATGATTTTTCCATAATTAAGAAGTAATAAAACTGTTTTCAAGTAAAAGAGAAACACAAAAATTTGTCACTAGCACATCTGCACTAAAAGAAATACTAAAGAAGTTGCTCAATATAACGGGAAATGATACCAGATGAAAACTTGCATTTTCAGAAAGGAGTAAAGAGCATTAAAAATGGTAACTATCTGGGTAAATGTTTCTTTAAAGTACATAAAAGTAATTATATTAAAAATTATAACACTATCTTATGGAGGTTATAATATATGTTGACATAGTATTTGTGACAATTATAAAGGATTTGGATGGTTAAAAATCTGTATGATTCTAGCATGTACCCCTATATATATTAATGTGAAATAGCACAATATGAGTTCTAAGTAGACTGTGAATAGGTAAGAATGTATATTTTAATCCTTAAACACTAAAACATATCCAAAGAAGCATAACTGAAAGACCAATAAAATTAAAATAGAATTTTAAAAGACATTTTAATAATCAGAAAGGAGTAAAAAAATCATTAACAGAACAAAAAAAAGAGGAGACAAAGAGAAAACAAATAATAAAATGGTAGACCCAAATCCAACTACATCAACTGAACTCAATTTTAATAGCAAACTTTCTAATAAAAAGCAAAAATTGACAGAGTGGATACAAAATATGACGTGACTATATTTTTTCTATGAGAGACACACTTTCAATATAAAGACACAGACTGAAAATAAATGGATGGAAAAGGTGTGCCATGCAAATAGTAAACACAAGGAATCTGGAGTGGATAAATCATTAACAAATAAATAAATTATGTAGTATGCCAGAAGATGATAAGTACTGTGCAATTTTTAAAAGCAAAGTAGAGGCATCAGAAGTATGCAGAGGTTATAAATTCAAATCAATTGGTCAAGGCAGACCTCATTGAAGAGGTAACATTTAATTATGATCAAAAGAAGCTTTGCATGAAGTCAAGGAATAAGAAGCAATCCAGCTCAGACTCATCGCATAGTTAAAAGTGCTAACTAACCCTGCTCCTGCTGCTGGGGGTGGTGATGAGATGACCACCCTCCACAAGTTCCTCAGTCAATGTATACTGAATTCAAGAAATAAAATTAGTTGAATGAAAAAATCAGTGATGTTTTTATAATCTTGGAGTAGATAAGATCTTTCATATAAAAATGCACAGAGTAAAACAGAACCATAAGAATGAAGTCAAAAGGAAAAAGCAAATGAAAAACTATGTAATGTGTATGAAAAAGGCATTCCATATCTCATCATATACAAAGAGTCTCATAAGTCATCAAAACAATAGAGGCCAACATTCCAAAAGAAAAATGAACAAATCATGTTTCTCCAGTCTAGAGCCAACAGAGATCAAAGATAGTAGTGAGAGTAAAGTATTTGCCAAATGCTAAACCTGTCACCAGTTTTAACTTTGGAATAAGTTTTAGCTCCCTCTTTTTACCTCTCATGTGTTGCAGAAAATTCCATCAGGGAGTAATTAGGGGCTATCAAGAAGAAATAAGAATTGATGGTTTTCTTTAGCTATATCGTGTTTTCGGTGTCTGTATCTGAATCTCCATTCCACAACTGGGGAGGAAAGAAGACCAGTGAGACTAGTCCATATTTATGAGAATGTGGAGAACTCAGGGAAACTGGAAAGACTGATGTTCAGACACACATCAGATAGATCTCAGTGTGCAATATAAAACTCTTTTGGATACCCTATGAAATATCTTTAAAAATCGACTGGTGATTTCTATAATAATTATAGCGCTTTTTCTGTCTAAATCCTTGAGGAAAGGCTATCTCTGTCAAGCAAAGAAATTGCCTACTAGAACTGTTATTACCCAGAATAATTTGGAGATGGTGCTCTTGTAGGATTGTCAAATTAAGGTGCAAAGCCTAGCTGTATTGTGGATTAAATTGCCATAGACTTTCACCATGATTGCAAACTGTTGAATAGAAATTGGCCTGGCATGGGCTGCAATGTCCTTAGTATATCTGTTTCAGGCAGGATAGACTTGGCAATGCCACAGTAACAAATAGACCTGGAAGAGTCTGTTTATTTTTCATTCAAGTCACAGTCCAGTGCAGGTCAGGCAGCTCTCCGAGCAGTTCCCTTCTAAGTGGTGACTCAGGCTCCAAGCATGATTCTACCTTTTAGTATATCTAAAGAAATGCGTAAGGTCAACACTGCAGGGAAATGCAGGGATACAGCATTGTGCAGTATTGTTTTAGGGCCTGGGTCTAAAAGTATTTTATTTCATTTCTGCTTATATTCCATTGACCTGTCAAACATCATATAGCCCCCAATCTAATCGCAAGAAAACACTGTGTTGAATACATAACATAGTCTCAGACACAGTCCAAATTCTTGTCAACAAAGTATCTGTCTCCTCCTCCTTTCATGTATTAACAGATTCACATCTGCTCCCTGCACAAAGAAAATAATCCATTCACTGCATCCATCTCAGGATCCCTATCTCTCTCCTCTCTATCAGGTCTATATATGGCTCCTCATGGTCAGGTAGGTAACCTATGGACAAAAAAAATTTATCTGCACCCCTGCTTACCTTCCGAATACAAGACGTCTCCAGTGAGTATGATGAATTGGGAAGAGGAAGAAGAGATACACAACAGTCAATGTTCTTTAGTAATTCCAAAATACCATTGCACAGATACTGTGAAAGTCTCACACCAGAGGTGAGGGTAAAGTAGAGAGGAAGATATTGGCGGGTTAAGCCTTGAGTCTACTCTCTGGGAAGAATTACTTTGTTATTTCTTCTTTGTGGTCCCTGGCTGTGACCTCTGGGAGCCTCTTCCGTATCATAGTTCTTCTCACCCACATCTGGAAAGAGTTTGGAAAGCATGCCCTCCTTGGAGGAGGCATTCCAAGGCAGCTGTCTGAATGTGGGAACACAAGCATTGATGTCTTTGAATCACAAACAAAAAGTTTTTTTCATGTGTACTTGTGGTTTCCTGGACAATATAATTCCCTCAAAAACTTTGTAGATTTCTGATCTATTTGCTTTAGCTAGTTTTATGTTCTCAGTAATCATACCCAAAATTATTTCCTAAACATTACATTCTACTCTTGGTGGCTCCTGTCACACCCTCAGGCCTCACTGAGTTCTTCGAAAAGTTGGTGTCCAGGCACACCCCACTCTGTTCTCTGCCCTGAGTCACTTCATTCAACTGAAAAGTTTTCCTTATTGCAAGTTGTCATTCAAAGTTGTTGTTGTTTTTTAAATTTCTATCTCTACAAGTGTTGGGCTTTTCTAACCTTGAAAGACCTTGAATTTCTGAACTCCCTTACATGTCTGTTTACAAGCCCACTAATATTGCCCAGAGCTCATTTCTTTGTTGCAACACTGTATGGAATACAGCTAATAATAGACAATACATACAAGGGCTGTGCAGCATTTCAGCATCTAACTAGAAAGTACTGTTAGGCAATGTAGACTTCCTTCTCAGTTAGAGTAGGCAATGGTTTTGAGCAAAGATTTTACTATATTCTTAGCCTTAAGTATTAACTTTCTCATTACACATCTTCTACCCTTAGGCTTTGTATTTCAGATTGGGTTGGTACAGCACCTTATATCAATGGAACAATTTCTGTATTAGGGTAAATAACATAAGTTCCTTTAAGCCCACCCTAAAATCCATAGTGACTTAAAGAAGCATACTTAATATTATTCATGAATGCTTAATAAAGTAGTAAAATCACTTTCCACATGAAAACCTTTCTCTTATTCCCCATTCATCTCACGGGGTCAGAAATGATAAAAAAAAAACAGAACTTGCGATGTGGTAAGCACTAAAAACATTAATTGTTACTATTATCATCATTGTTACCAATATTAGTGGTCACGCAAAGTTACGAAACCAAACAGACAGGGGCCACCCGAACAATAAACAGAGCAATGAGCAATTTTGTGAAGACAGAGGCCCACTTTATTCATTTGCTCGGTGGCCTTAACAAATTCCCACAGACCAGATGGCTTGATGGTCTCACAGATCTAGAGGTTAGCTATCCAAGATCAAGGTGTCAGTAGGGTTAGTTTCTTCTAAGAGCTTTCAAAAGGAATTTGTACCATGTGTTTCAGCTAGCCTCTGGCCTTTGGCTGGAAATGCCTGGCCTTCTTTGACAGGTAGAAGCTTCACCTCCATGTCCACATGGCATTCTCTGTGTGTGTGTCTGTCTCCAAATTCCCCTTTTCCACAGAGACACCTGTCGTATTGGGCGAGTGCCAGTTCTAGTGACCTCATTTTAACTTGATTGCCTCTGTAACAATCCTATCTGTGTATATGGTCACATTCTGGAGAACTAAAGGCTAGGATTTCAACAGATGAAAAGGAGGGAGACTCAATTTAACCAACAGCACATAATAGCCCACTAATCAGTAATATTCCATTGAAGTATTTCTCTTTTTGTTTTAGTTTCTTTTGACTGTATTTTTCCATTACATTTATCCCCTCTACCCCTCACCCCGCTAAAATCACCATTTTGTTGTCAGTGTCCCTGAGTCCTTTTTTCCTTTAAGTATTTCTTAAGTCACATGTTTACATTGTGGCCAATCATTCTAATTTGTTTTTTTACGAACAACATGTAGATATTTACATTAGAAATCAAATGTGCATTCTTTATTCTTCGTTGGGTATGATTATGCTTAATTCATGGCAAACTTTGGTATTGTAGTGATTTCAAGAAATCTTTCTGTTGCTTCTTATTTCCCTGATATCAAGTACCCTTTATCTTTGCATATTGGAACAAATGATTAGCTATGACAGACAACGAAACCAGGTGAGAAGAATATACCTTTAAAAAAACAGTCTTAAGGAAGATGTGTTTCCATGTTGTAGCTATGTAAAAACTACAGTGTCATCTAAAGTCTCCTACTGCAAACTTGTTTCATATTGTTAAAAAAGAAACCTTAGTAGGCTTAAGCAAATATGAGAAGAATGAGGCTGAGGAAAAATCACTGAGGCATTCATTGAATTAAAATGGATATTTTCATCTTTTTCTGCATTTGTTGATGTTTTCTATTGTTATTTACTTGAGTAGAGTGCACCTCCTGTACCATTTACAACGTGGTAAACTGTAAACCTGTAGCTACACTATACCAAGGGAAAATTAATGCATGTTTTAGGTCACAGATATTGTCAAACAAACTGTTACTGCAATCAGATTGTTTTATAGAAACTGTAGAAGTACTCACATACAGAAATAATCGCTGTTGGTACAAGGTTGAAAGATATGAGTTTGTTTGTTTTTGCTTGAAACTATCCACTTGCTCCTGTTTACTCTGACGGAGGTGTCATCGTGAAGGAAAGCAGGGCTGGCCGAGGCCGGGTATCTGAGTGGTCCGAGTGTAATGCAGGCGCCCTTCCACTCAGCTCAGGGTTCCCGGCCTCTCACCATCTCCTCGCTGCCCAGCAGCCGTCAGTGAATATCAGCATCTGCTTATGGCGGCAAGTCTTTCTATCTTTGGCCTTCAAGAGAGAGGGTCGTATGTCACAAATACTGAGAAGTACATTTTATTGAATACACAGATGAATCAATGAAACAATGAGTGGACTTCGTCCAACCAGCAATGACTTCTTCATGTTGAAAATCCAAAATTAATTTCCCTTTTCTTACTTTGTACTCCTTTTAGTGCTTACAGTTCATCTAGTTACAAAAGTATAGAATTATCACTGTACTTATTAACAGAGCGAAAATAATTGGTCATCACAAAGTTATCCAATATTTGTTTTTAATATAAATGAATCTCTATTTTGTGGCAGTTCAGTCACTAGGGTAAGAAAAAAAAACTTATACTGTCACTTAAGCCTATTTTTTGGTGGTTCTCCAAGCAGCAGATCTAGTCCTGAGGAGAATGGCTGGACATACAGCAAACACATGATATAAATGTATTCACTGATTGATGAGAGAAGATGAGAATTCAAACACTGCAATATTTTAAATATGAAAGTCTGGGTTTTGTTATCTTTCATTGCAACAGAGATTTTTCCCTCATCATTAAAAAAATAGGAAACTGCTTAATAGTTCCTGATAATCTCATCTAGGTAGTTCGGGTTGATGAGGTTAAGTTTTGATCAAAGAAGATGATTAGTGAGAAGTATTTTGCCATTTCAGACCTCAACAGTGGACAGTTTCCTGGAGCTGGGAAAACAGGATGTTGTGTGGCAATGTGACAGAGCGGAGTTTTTACAGGAAAACAGGGCCCAAAAGTTAAGTCAAGGACTGGTTTACAATATAGTTGGAACATAAACTGCTATTGGTCATACCTATTCCGGTCTGTGGAAAGTCAAACTTTTTATTACCAAGGGAGTATTTAAATGAACTTTTGTAGTCGCATATATAAAACTTCCTAGTCTGAAGTCATGTACTGGATTTCTCACTGACCTTAAATATTTGAAAACATCTTTCTGCCAAATATTCTACTAAGCATTATCTATCATTTGAAAATCCTAAGACAATACTCTGTACTAAATTAAACTGGAGTTTTATTTCTCACAACTGCCAGAAACATGACAAAAGTTCAAGTTCTCTTTATCCAGACTTCTGGACTGGGACTTCTTAATGAAAGTTGTTCCAAAAACAGGACTGTTTGGGTCTTTCCTGCACAGAGTCCTTCAGCACATAAAGCAGAGATGAAAAGGTAATAAGGAAAATACATTGAAAATTAGTCACATTGTCAACATTATCAGGAATACTTTGAGGGTCTGCTTAGGTGTGTAATCACTACACAGATCAAAGAGACAAATTTCCTCCTCTGTAGAAATTCACAGTCTAACGTAGAGTGGTTAAAACTAGCATTAGAATTACAGAGGCATAGAATTTAGAACCTGAAAAAAACTAATGATTACCAGTATGAACACTGAGGCTAAGTGACCAATAATATTTTCTAACTTCATGAGTCTAAACTAGAATCTTGGTTTTCTGATTATCAGCCCAGTACACTGTCCATTTGTTTCAGCGGCCGTATTCCTTAACTGTCCACTATTAGGGGAGCTTCAATGACACAAGGAAAACTCTGTCGGCTTCCTAACCACCTTCTGCAGTTACTGAATGAGCACTGTGTTTAAAAATTGAGCAAGGCACGTAACATCAGCAAGACAATTGAATAAGATGTCCTTTGCTCCATCCTCTAATAGAGAACAATTTGGTATCCAATCACGATAAAAGTGCCTTGCTGGAAGCTGTGGGATCCAGCAGCACACGCAGAGGAAACCAGGAGAAGTCCTGCCCGCCCATGAATTGGGTAGCAGGCAAACAGACCTTGGTCCTGGTTGTGGATTCTGAAGTGGTTCATGAACTGGCTTTAGGCTCTTTTGACCATGACCCAGGAATGCTGGAGAACACTGATTTAGGCAATCACCTAGGGCAGGAGGCTTTATGGAAGTCCAGGAGTCCAACCAAGACATTATAGCATGCTGTTGGAGCAAAAAATATCCAAAATTAGGCAAATTGAAAAAATTGAGAAGAACACCTTCACTGTCCCCACGTCTCCCCTCTCCCAAGTTGGCACAGCTCAGTGCCCACAGAGCCTTTGTCAGCCCATGGTAGCTCACAGACAGGGAGAGTGAGTGAGTGAGTACCCAGCTTTCCTAGCTGTGTGGGCTGCTGCCCAAGGCCCATCTCTCTCTCAACCAATCCAGGGTACTGAGTCATGAGCTTCATGACTGAGGCACAGTAGAGGCTGGGAGAGCATCAGCCAGATCTCAAAAGGTATCAGAGGAACATAGATTTTACTAACCGAGTCATGAACTGATGAGATGCCTCACCTGGGGGTACCTGTAACTGGCCCATGGGCACCCATACTACCTTGCATGCCACGTGTAAGCACCCCCATCCCATGTTCAACTCCCTGAACTCGCTCCTGATGGTAGCAAAAGCAAGCTTTCATAGAGAGCTAGTGAGCATGTGCAGAAAACTAGACAGAATCTGTGGGGCAGAAAGAAATCGCCAACTTGGGCCTTTAACATCACCTTCAGGAAAGCAAAGCAAAGGCTCTCAGTAATTGGCCTGTAGTGCAGCAGGATGAAGAAAAAGCGTGTAAACTTAAGGATTTCACCACAAGAGGGAGCAAGAAGTGTGAAGCATGCATATGCAAACAACGTTTGGGAAAGCCTCAGAACTCTGGCAGAGCTGAAGGAAGGTAATTCTTTCACAAAATCAGCCAGTAAACATTGAAGGAGGTGACTCGGACTTAAAACGCAAAGATAGCAATGCAAGACTTCTAGGAACATAAAAAATCAAATAAGCATGATACCACAAAATGGTAACAATAGTCTTGCAGTAATGGATCCCAAAGACATGGAGATATGCAAATTGCCCAATAGAGAATCTGAAATAGGTGTTTCAAAGAAACCCAATAAGCTACAAGAAAACACAGAAATATAATTCAATGAAATCAGGAAAATAATTAACAAATAAAATGAGAAGTTTAGCAAAGAGATAGAAATCATTAAAAAAGAACCAAAAAGAAATTCCGAGTTGAAGAATACAATGAATGAACTAAAAAAAAAAAAATACAACAGAGAACACCAACAACAAAGTGGATCAAACAGAAGAAAGATTCTAAGAATTAGAAGATAGAACCTTGGAACTCATCCATTCAGAAAACAAAACAAAAACAAAAAAACAAAACTGAAAGAAAGGAAAAAAAAGAGTAAAAAAAGCTTATGTGACCTATGGAATATCATGAAAAAAATTTTATGAATTATTGAAGCTCTAGAAGGAGAAAAGAGGGAGAGAGTATCAGAAAACTTATTTTTAAAAAAGATTTTATTTATTTATTTTTAGAGAGGGAAGGGAGGGAGAAAGAGAGAGAGACAGGAACATCAATATGTAGTTGCTGGGGGCCGTGGCCTGCAACCCAGGCATGTGCCCTGACTGGGAATCAAACCTGTGATGCTATGGTTCACAGCCCGTGCTCAATCCACTGAGCTATGCCAGCCAGGGCCAGAAAACTTATTTTTAAAAATAATGATTAAAAATCTTCTCAAATCTGAAGAGAGATTTAGCCATTCATGTTCGTGAGGCTCCTATGTCCCCAAACAAATTCAACTCAAAAAGATCTTCTCCAAGACACATTATAATAAAGCCATCAAAAATCAAGGACAATGGGAAAATTTTAAAAGTGGGAAAACTTTTTCACTGACAAAAGGACCCCCTTAAGGCTATCAGAAAATTTCTCACCAGAGCTGTATAGGCCAAGAAACAATGGGGTGATTTTAGAAAAGTGGAAATAAAGGGATACTAATTATTAACATAAAACATATAAAATATGTAACACTGGTAAAGATAAGTATATAGTCAAATTCAGAATAATCTAATACTATACATGTTACTGTGTAACTATTTAACTTTAGTAAAAGGTTAAAGGATACAAGAATTAAAACAATGGGTAAAATAATTTGTTAACAAATGTACAATATAAAAAGAGATAAATTCAACATCAAAAAATGAAAAAGGAAGTAAAAAGGTAGCTATGATTGAAGTTAAGATGATATTAGCTAAAATGGACGATTATACCTATAAGATGCTTTATGTAGACTTCATGGTAACCACAAAGGAAAACCTACCACAGTCACTCAAAAGATTCAGGGAAGGAAATCAAAACACCACTATAGGCCTGGCTGGTGTGGCTCAGTGGACTGAACACCAGCCTGCAAACCAAAGGGTTTCTGGTTCGATTTCTAGTCAGGGCACATGCCTGGGTTGTGGGCCAGGTCCCCATTATGGGGCATCTGAGAGGCAACCACACATTGATATTTCTCTCCCTTTCTTTTTCCTTTTCTTCTCTTCTCTCTAAAAATGAATAAATAAAATCTTTAAAAAACAAACAAACAAACCAAAAGAAAAAAAATCTACCACTATGGAAATCATCGATTAACAATAAAAGAAAGAGTGAAAGAAAGGGGCAAGGAAACTACAAAAATAATTAACAAAATAACATTAGTAAGTCCTTACATATCAATAATTAATCTAAATATCAAAGGGTTGTCATATTTTGCTCTGTATAATGCACATTTTTTCACCCACATTTTTTAGGGAAAAATAGGGATGTGCATTATACATGGGTAGTACTAATTCTGTATTTATATAAATGTTTCTAATTCTTTTATTTATGCTTATGCATTAAAAGTGTAAGTCTAAAAAGCCAAAACAATAACTGTATGCAAAATAATATCCTGAAATATGATAATCAGTTATGTTTCTGAATATAAATAAATTAAAAATTGAATTAAAAAATTAAAATGAAAGACTTTTTCCCTGAAAGTTTGGGCCAAAAATGTGGGTGCACATTATATATAGCCAGGGGCTTGACCAGTGTGGCTCAGCTGGTTGGGTGTTGCACAGCAGTCGAAGGGTCTCTGGTTTGGTTTCTGGTCAGGGCACATGCCAGGGCTGCAAGCTGGTCCCCAGCTGGGATGTGTGAGAGGCAACCAATCAATGTTTCTCTCAACATCAATGTTTCTTTCCCTCTCTTTCTCCCTCCCTTCACCTCTCTCAAAAAATAAATAAATAAAATATTTTTTTAAAAGTGCAGAAATCCAACTATAAGCTGCTTACAAAAGGCTCACTTCAGTTTTGAGGACACACAGACTCAAACTGGAGGACTGGAAAAAGAGGTTCCATGCAAGTGGAAACCTAAGGAGAAGAGGGGTAGTTATACTTACATAAAACAAAACAAACTTCAAGTCCAAGACTGTAATGAGAGATAAAGGAGGTCATTATGTAATAATATAGGGGTAACTCATCAAGAGTATATGAACATTATGAATATAATTGCACCCGTCATTGGAGGACCTGAGTGTATTAAGCAAATACTAAGAGATCTGAAATCAGAAAGAGACAACACACGATAATGGTAGGATAATAGAGGACATCAGTACCCCACTTTCAACCATGAATAGATTGTCTAGACAGAAAAATCAACAAGAAAAACTGAACTGGAATATATTTCAGATGAAATGGACCTAACAAACGTATACAAAACATTCCTTCCAACATCAGCAGAGCACACATTCTCCTCAAGTGCACATAAAACACTCTCCACAATGGATCATATGTTAGGTCACAAAACAAATCTTAGGAAATTTAAGAAGACTGAAAGCATACCAAGTATCTTTTCTAACCATAGTGGAATGAAAGTAAAAGTCAGTACCCATAGAAATCCATAAAATTCACAATGATGTGGAAATTAAATAATACACTTCTGAAAAAGCAATAAGAAAGAAATCAAAACAAAAATAAAAAAACTATGTTGAGAAAATAAAAATGGAAACTCAACACATCAGAACTCATGGGATGCAGCAAAAACAGCAATAAGAGGAGAATTTATAGTGGTTAAGTAAGCTCCTACATTAAACAAGAAGAAAAATTTCAAATAAAAGACTTCATGGATCAAGGAACTAAGAAAGGCAGAACAAATTAAACCCGAAGTTAGAAGAAGGAAGGAAATAATAAGGAGTAGATAAGAAATCAACAAAATACAGAGTTAAAAATTAATGAAATTATTATTGATTTTTGAAAAGGTAAACAAAATTGACAAAATTTTAGCTTGACTAAGGAAAAAACAAAGACTTACAGAAGATCAGAGATGAAAGAAGAGACATAACTGACACTGCCAAATACAGAAGATCTAAGAGATTATTACGAAATTATGTCGGTAAATTGGATAATCTAAAAGAAATGGGTAAATTCTTAGAAACATACAACCTACCAAGACTGAATGATGTAGAAATTGAAACTGTGAGTAGAGCAATTACTACTTAGAAGAGTGAAGTAATTAAAAATCTCTGAACAAAGAAAAACCTAGAACCAGACAATTTTACTGGGGAAGTCTATGAAACATTTAAAGAACTAAGGGCACTCTTTCCTCAATTGTTCCAAAAAACTGAAGAGAAGATTACATTTCCAAACTCATTTTACGAGGCCGGCATTAACCTGACACAAAGCCATATAAAGACACTACAAGAAAAAAAAAACACTATAGGCCAGTATCCCTGATGAATACTGGTGTAGACATAAAAATTTTCAACAATATATTAGCAAACAAAATTAAAACAATATATTAAAAGGAGAACACAGTGATCTCATGTGATTTATCCCTAGGATTCAAGGACTGTTTGACATACACAAAGTAGTAAATATGATACATCACATTCATAGAGTAAAAGATAAAAATATGATCATAGGTGCAGAAAAAGCATGTGACAAAATTCAATATCTGTTCAGGATAAAAACAACAATTTGAATATAGAATTAATGTATCTCAACATAATGAAGGCCTTATACAACACGCTCAGAGCTAACATCATACTCATTGGTGAAATGCTCAAAGATTTCCCTCTAAGATCAGAAATATTATGCCCACTCTCACCAGTTCCATTTGACTTAGTATTGAAAATCCTAACAGGATAAATTAGGCAAGAAAAAGAAATTAAAGGTATCCAAGTAGGAAAGGAGAAAATAAAATTGCTTCTGTTTGCAGATGATATAATCTTATATTTATAAAATCCTAAGGTTCCCCCAAAACTACTGGAATTAATAAACGGATTCAGTAAAGCTGCAGTATGCAAAATCAATGTACTAAAGTCAGTTGTGTTTCTATACACTAACAATAAACTATCTGAAAAAAAGGGAAAAAATCCCATTAATAATAGCATAAAAACCAATAAAATATTTAGAAATAAATTTAACCAAGGAGGTGAAATATCTATCTGTACTCTGAACATTATAAGACACTGATTAAAAAGGTTGAAGAAAAAGCAAGTAAATGGAAATTTATCCCAGGTTTATAACTTGGAGGAATTAATATTTTTTTTAAATGCCCATACTATTCAAAGTCATTTAAAGTGTCAATGCAATTCCTATAAAAATTCCAATGGTGTTTTTCACAAAAATAGAAAAAATAATTCTAAAAGGCACGATAACATTGTAATGATTATTATAATAAAGTACCTGTACTTAAAAATAAAGTAAAATAGAATAAAACAAAATAAAAATAAAGAGCCTACAGAACCACAGAAGACTGCACAGAGCCAAAGCAATTCTGAGAAAGACCAAAACTGAAAGCATCTCATTTTCTGATTTCAAAGTATATTACAAAGCTATAGTAATGAAAACAGTGTGGCACTGGCATAAAAATAGACATAGATGAATCAAGCAGAATATGGAACCCATATATTAATTCATATACAGGGTCAACTACTATGCAATGAGGAAACCAAAAATACTCAATGGAAAAAGAATAGTCTCATCCATACATAGTGTTACGAAAATTGTATAACCACAAGCAAAAGAATAAAGTTGGACTCCTATTTCATACCGCTCACAAAAATTAATTTGAAATTGACAATAAATCTAGTACATATATCTACAACAGTTAAATTACTGAGAGAAAACATAGAGAATATGTTCCTTGACAAGGGTCTGTGAAATGATTTTCTGGATTGACATCAGAAGCATCGTAACAAAAACAAAAATAAGTAAGTTAGACTATATCAAACTAAGAAGCTTCTGCACAGCTGTGCACACCCAGGCCCAGAAGTGGCAGCCACAAACTATGGGTCGCTTATAGCTCCAAAAAGATTAACCACAGCCAGTCACAGGCAGTGTCTGACACTGATCTGCACCAGAGTCCCTCCCAAGAAGCCCAGTGCTCAGCTTCAGGCAACATCAGAGCAGGATCCAATCATCTTCACAAGTGGTATATTCAAAGGCAGATTTGGGCAAGCAGCAAACCCTGCTGGTGTAAATCCCGCTTCATGTGGTCAGCACCTGCATAGCAGCTCACATGCCATTATAGAGGTTGAGGCTCACAGTCAGCCAGCCTGAGGCGTGATCTCACATATGAAGAGGCCAAAACCAATCAAGATTTGATTACAACAGGAGGACCCACATAAACCACACAGAGAACATTCCTGGAGCACTGAGCTCAGGTGGTGAAGGAGACTGCACCACTGGACACCACGGGACACCTACATAAGGCCAACCCACCTCATCAAGACTATCATCAATAAATCAACAAACAAGTGTTGGCAAGGATGTGGAGAAAAAGAAACCCTTGTACACTGTTGGTAGCAATACAAATTGGTACAGCCACTGTGGAAAGCAGTATGGAGATACCTCAAAAAAATTAAAAGTGGAACTGCCTTATGACCCAGGGATTCCACTTCTGGGAATATATCTGAAGAAATCAGAAACACTGATTCTAAAAAATATGTACACCTCTGTGTTCATTTCAGCATTATTTACAATAGCCAAGATTTGGAACCAGCCCCGAGTCCATCACTGCATGAGCGGATAAAAAAGCTGTCATACATTCACACAATGGAATACTATTCAGCTGTACAAAAGAAGAAAATATTACCCATTGTGACAGCATGGACGGACATAGAGAGCATTATGCTAAGTGAAATAAGCCAGTCAGAGAAAAACAAGTACCATATGATTTCAGTCATAGGTAGAATCTAATGAACAAAATAAATGAACCAGCACAGTAGAAACAGAGTAACGGAGAACAGACTGACAGCTGTCAGAGGGGAGGGGTTTGGGGGCTGGGTGAAAAAAGATGAAGGGATTAAACAAAGAAAAATAACCTTAAGACACAGACAATAGTATGATAATTACCAGAGGGAAAGAGGGCTGGGGGCAGATAGAAGAGGGTATGGGGGGATAAATGGTGATGGAAAAAGACTTGACTTGGGGTGGTGAACCCACAATACACTATACAGATGAAGTACTATAGAAACCTATATAATTTTGTACACCTGAAACCTATATAATTTTATTAACCAATGTCACCACCCTAATAAATTCAAAAGAAAGAAAAAGAGAAAGAGAGAGAGAGAGAGAGAGAAGAAAGAAAAGGAAGGAAGGAAGGAAGGAAGGAAGGAAGGAAGGAAGGAAGGAAGGAAGGAAAGAAAGAAAGAAAAAGAAAGAAAGAAAGAAAGAAAAAAGAAAGAAAAAGAAAAGCTCATATTACACATGGATCAAATGATATTGCCTGGATTCTACTGGGTTGGTCTGTATGTTTTTATTCTGTAAAATAAAAAACATATTTTTCATTTTCACAAATAACTTTATTGACTTAGATATTTTGATATGTTGGCTATCTCCCATATGGTATAATGTTGATTGTTCTCAATTAATGTCTTAACTTGGTCTCTATCAACTTCAACTGGTCTACCCAACTGTAGAGCATAGTCCAGAGAGGAATCTCCAGCACAAAACTTTGCAAACCACTTTTGATACCTTTGATCAGACACAGCATCTTCTCCATACACTGCACAAATCTTTTTCTGTGTTTCAGTTGCATTTTTACCTTTCTTGAAATAATGAAGCATAATATGCCAAAAATGTGGCTTATTTTCTTCCATCTTCAATATTAAAATAGCTACACAAAAATTCACCAATTTTGTCTCTTTTTAAATGCACACTGATATGACAGCTGTCACAATACTATCTAACAAAATTGTTTTGGATGAAGTTAAAGACAACTAAGTGCTACTAGAGCCATCTTACAGAAAAAAAACAAATGAATTTTTGGCCAGCCCAACTGATGAATGGGTGCCTCCATTGACACTCTGTTTCTCAGTCTTAGAAGATCCTGTTCTCTCTATCTTGAGAGGACTTCCTCCATGAAGAGCCAGACAATTCCCAGATTTCATCTTCCACATGTGGCAATCCGGGGCAAAGACAGCTTTCCTCCCCTAGCATCCTTCCTCCAGGAAAGCCTCTGATTGGCCCAGTTTAGGTCACATGACTACTTTTGGGGCAATCACTGTGGCCAGGGTGACATCCTCCACAAAAGCTGTTTTTGCAGGCTGGAGAAAAGAGCATTCTGACACTTCATTGATGTAAAGCTTGTATTTATTGCAAAAGACCCAGAAAACCCCCTTCCACAGAACAGTCCAGGGGTGTCAGTGTGGGGTGTTCTCTGAACAGCTTTTCCTCCTCATGCTCTCAACCTTGTCATACTGAAACTGCAGTAGAGGCACCTGACATGGCTTCAAAAAAACTGCCTTCAGAAACCATATCACCTGGATCTAACCTTCGGCTTCCAGGTGTAATTTTTTCTTGGCAACGGTCCCCATCATGCTGTATCTGTCACATATGCAGAGCCAGTTGTAGCCAGGTCAGGATGGCCAGTCAACCACGACTATCAAGTGCCTCCTCTGTCACAGGGCCAGGAGGGACAGAGCACAGCAGGCTGGCCGGGGCCCATGGCATCAGGGACAGGGCCCTTCAATCAGCCAGGCCTTCGGTCACATGCCCGCAATGGGGCAGGTAGGAGTAAGGCAGTATAACCGGGAGCACCACCAGAATGGAGTAGAAATGGGAAGAAAACTTCCCCAGGGAAAGAGGGACAAAGTCATCAAAAGGGAAGAGACAGTGGTCAAACCTGTGTGGATGAAAATGGATACAGCAGTAACAGCAAGGACCAACTGGTCTCCATAGCCTTTCACGGGACACTCGGATCTTACTGAGCCCTTTGGCACCAGTCACCTGGTCTAGTCTGAGTCACCAGGTTTATGTAGTTTCCTTCATCGACTCCATGAAGAAGAGTTTCCATTCCCAAGACCAGGGTGGGGCAGACTGTGGAATTTTTTTTGCCAGAGAAGTCAGAGAGCATGTGAGTCAGCTGCAGGGTCAAGGCCCAGGTCCCTATAGCAGGTCAGCCAGGGAGGAGGGGCTGAGCCTGCTGACAGCAAGAGGGGAGGAAAGAACCCAGACTGGGGTGTGGAAGGACAGGGTGGGGACGTGAAGAGGCTGCTCGCACCCTCCCCACTGTAGGCTTCCCAGGGGCCTGAGACAGGCCCAGCTGGGCAGGCCAGGAGTTTTGATGGGACATGAGACTGAGCTTCAGACTGGACTTTTCACTATCTAAAAAATTGAGCCCTGAGTAATTAGAAAGGCTATGGGACCTGCAAGCCTTCATCCAGGGAGAGAGAAGAATGATGGCCAAAAGCAGGTTGATGGGAGAACATTTGAGAGAGCACAGAGCTCTGCTCCCCGCCGCAGCCCGCAGCCCACCAAATCCAGTGCACTCAGTACGCTGCTTATGACTAGTAAGCACCTTCTTTATGCCAAGCACGGTGCTGGGCTTGAGGGACACTGCAGTGAACACAGCACCTAGCATTGTTCCTTGTGCCCTGCTGGAGCTCCCTGTTGGAGAGGAATTCCAGGTCCGTGCAGCCCAGCGCTATGTCTCCCCACCCGCCCTTGGCAGCAAGACTCTGTCTGAGCCCTTCCTGTCTTCCTGAGGTGGGTACTCATGGGTGCTCTCTGCTTGTCCTCCAGCTCCTAAATTGTGAGGGGAGGAGTCCTATGCAAAAAGTCTTTCTGCAGGTCCTCACCCCAGCCCTTCCTCCCACAGCCCTCGCAGGGTGGAAGTGTGTTCATTGTTCAACTGAGATTTCTTATGCACCTGTTACGTGGCAGGCCCTGTGCTAAATAAAGATGAGAATGACATGGAAAACAAAGCTTCTGGCCAGACACATCACTTACTAGCAGTCTTTGTTAATCAACAGCAGAGATATAAAGTAGGTCTTGTTTTATTGTTATAATTGTTTTCATTTTTTACTTGTTAATCTCTTACTGTGACTAATTTATAAGTTAAACTTCATCATAGGTATGTGTGTGTAGGAGAAAACACAGCCAACATAGGGTTCAGTAGTATCTGCAGTTTCCCACACCACCTGGTATCTTGGAAATTATCCCCTGCAGATAAAAGCGGGACGACTGTATTAGATACTTAGAGGTGGCTAATACAATACATTTTTAATGTCCTCACCACACAAACACACACAGAAGGTAATTATGTGAGGTGATGGAGTTGTTATCTAACCATATGGTTACAATCATTTTGAAATATATGTCAATTCTTTGTCTACCTCCATACCACCCTGAACGCACCCCATCTCGTCTGAAATATATACCAATTCTTCACGTTGTCCTTCTTTAACTTATGTAATTTTATATGTAAATTATATCACAATAAAACTAGAAAAAAGTTCAGGGAAAATAATATGTACACTAGAGTTCTGTACCCTCTCAAACTATACATCGCATATGAGGGCAGAATAAAAAGAATTGCAGTCATGCCAAATCTCCAAAAAAAATTAATGTCTATATATTTTCTCAGGAAATTACATGAAATTTTACTCCAAAACAATAAGAGTGAGCAAACTAATGATGTTTTAAAGTAGTAACACATGTTATTTGGAAACATGAAATGGACATTAGGAGAATCAGCTAAAAAGATTTGACAATGATTATACCTTTGGGAGCAGAAATTGTCTTTGGGATGCTGAGTGGGATAAGAAACTGCTAATTTTGATTATATGCTTTAAATAGCTATTTGACCTTTAAATCTATGTACATCTATCTGTTTAATAAAAATAGAAATTGTTTTTAAAGGAGTATATTAGCCATGACACTTAGTTTTTATTACAAGATACATTTTAAACGTGATATAATTACCCTTTTCAGCTTCTGTTAGATGATTCATCATCGGTATACCCTAGCATGGTAGTTCATAATCCTGCATCTTCGGTTCACCCTAAATTCACTACTAATGCATTACTTCAGTACATTTCAGCCAGTAGATAAAAGCAAAGATAAGTGATTTGATTAAATCTATACACATAGCAAGTGTCCTCAAAAATCTGTTTAATTTCTTCTTTTGCATTTAGGAATTTATGTCAAAAGTTATAGGTTGGAAAATAAAATCTATCACCAAAGTATAAACATCATTCATGCAGATTATAACAACATTCATAAAATTTACGTGCAAGGTGACCTGTTACATGGCTACACAAATGTGACAAAGTGCAGTTGAAAGTAAAATCCAACATCTGGAGCCAGAACATATGTAACCAGGAGGCTTAGGTGTGCATGTCAATGAATCATGATGCCGCCGAGGAACTCTGATCGTGAAATGCTAACTATTTTCCCTAAGAGTTACCCTTGATTGAAGTGAATGTCCAAAATCAGTAATTAATAACATCTGTGCTTATTTTTGTTTAAATTGTAGATGTACCCACTTAACATTCATAAGAATTCTTGACCATTTCTGGGTTTGCCCAGGGTGGGAAGAAATCAAAAGTGCTTATGATGGTTAATTTTATGTGTCAACTCGACTGGCCTGCGTATTTGAACAAACATTCTGGGTGTGCCTCCACAGCTGTTTTTGGATGAAATTAACACGTGCATTAATAGACTCAGTAAAGCAGATTTCTCTTCCCAGTGTGGGTGGGCCTCATCTAATCCACTGAGGACCAGACTGAGACAAAAAGGCAGAGTCACAGAGAATTTCCTCTCTCTGCCTGGCTGTCTTTCAGCTGAGACACTGGTCTTCTCCAGCTGCCTTTAGGCTTCTGTTCAGACAGGAACTTACACCATTAGCTGTCCTGGTTCTCAGGCCTCAGGTTCAGGCTGAAATTATGCTATTGGCTCTCCTGAGTCTCCAGCTGTCAACTGAAGATCTTGGCACTTCTCAGCCTCGATAACTGTGTGAGTCAATTCCCTCTAACCAATATCCCCTCTCACCTCTCTCTCTTTCTACACACACATACACACAATTGGTTCTGTTTTCCAGAAAAACCCAGACTAACACAGTGATTTTAGATAACTTGTCTGGAGGAAAGTAGGAAGTTCAATTACACTGGTATTTCTAAATATTCAGTCAAGCAAACTGAGGTCATAGGTCTCTAATTTTTGTCTTAGTTTAGTCTTTTGGCTGGAATGTAACAAGAATCATCTAATGTTAATCTAGGCCAAATATAACTGTTAAAAAAAGCTGGGCAGGAATTTATTTTAGGGAGACCCAAGTATCTTAGTGCCGTGAAAGGCGCGAGTGCTGCTACAGCCCGTGATGGGGGTGGAACAGGACGAGGGAGGCCATTTCAGTCCCCATCTCGACTTACCTCAGGACCTTTGTTTTATTTCTTTTTTCTCTCTATTGCCAAACTATCACTGTTACTCTGGCCACAAAGTGATAACCGTGCCATAATTCCAGAGGTTTTACTTCTCCTTAATTCAAGAGACCAGCTCAAGGATGAAGCTTTTGATACAACCTAGATTCCTGTGGGAGGAATTTGATCACATTTGGGTCAGGTGCTCCTCTGGACCCAAATACGCACCGTCAGGAGCACAGAGTCATGTTGTATAAACATGGCTGTCACCCCTATACCTATGACTATGTGGGCGAGAATCAGAGGTATTAGGTGTCTTGGGATAAGACAGAATTACCCTCAACTTGCTGTATTTTGCTATGTATAATGTGCACCCATGTTTTTGGCCCAAACTTTCATGACAAAAAAAATCCTTTGTTTTAATTTTTTAATTTAATTGTTTATTTATTTAAATTTAAATACTTGTCTTATTTGTATTATAAAGGAATTATAGCATTTATTTTATAATATATTTGGTATAAGAAATTTTATGTAACAAATAAATATAAAATACAAAAACAGATACAAGGTATTTCAGGTACTACCCATGTGTAATACACATCCTTATTTTCCCCTCAAAAATGTGGGAAAAAATGTGCCCATTTTACATGGCAAAATATGGTACCTTTTCTTCAGTTTATGCTAGCACCTTCTGTGTCCAGCACTGGGGATATAATTCAGAAAAAGGCAGACATATCTCTTGCCTTCAGGAACCTTACTATCTAGTTAGGTGTTTTGGGGCAGGAAGGGAACCAGTCAGGGATGAGTTTCCTTAAATTGCCAATATAACAGAACAAGTAATAGCATGCAGACAAAAAAAAAGTGTTCTGAAAGCAACTGAGAAGAGGTACCTCCCTCAGACTTGGGAGGTCAGTGATGTCTTTCTGTGAAAAATCACATACATTCTAAGAATACAAAGATACAGAGGGGTTAGCCTGGTCAAACAGATGAAGGAAAATACATCAAGGAAATGACCAAGACTCGAATGTTTATGTAAACACAGAGACAATGTTGATGGATCCAAAACAAAATAATATTGGAATGTTGATGGGTGTCTTTCTTTGGATTTACCAAAACTTAGATGCTGAGACAAAATAAGACAAAATTACTCCTCTGTGTTGGCATCCCTCTTAACAGATTTTTCCAAAAAGGATGGCCAACAGCAGCATTAGGCTTGCATTCTCCATGTGTAGCAACTCTAGCTTAGAAACAGCACCTTTTCCTCAGTGATTTTAGGAAGAAGTTCCAGCACTGACTCTTACAGAAACAGGTTGGGCCATTGAGCCAATCACTATGGACACATGACTGGAATATTCTGATTGGCCAGGAATTGGGGGACTGAGAAAGGCCCCACTTGGATCACATGACCAAAAATAGTAGGTGAGGATGAGTAGTTCTTCAAAAGATAATACAGCATTATTGCCAGAGGAAGAGAGAATGGAACTAAGCAGGCAAAAGCAACACATACTAAAATTCAGGGTGTTACTCCTTTAATACTCATTTTATACTTGGAAGTGTGTTATGTGTTATACAGACTCAGTAACAAAGAAGTTTTGGATGGGAGATGGCAATTGAATTCATCCAATGACTCTCTTCTATCAGAGTAGTAATTGGGACATAAAAGATGATTGCAAAGAGTAAAAACTTAAATTATCCACACTTTGATTATCAGTGTATCATCAAAATTTCCACATAAAGAGAGTTGTCATTCTTAACCCATATTGGTTCACAGCACTTTTTTCACAGATTTCTTTTTAATGTGAATTTCACAGACCTGCTCCTTAGCAGATTTTTCTACACACATACTTCTTTCAAGGGATTCCCAGTCTATATGAAGCTCAAGTTAAATCTCCAACCTAGATCAACTGAATGTTTTCAAAGCCCTTGGCTCCTTTGAAAGTAAACTAATAGTCCTTTTCATAGTTATAATGTAGCAATGTCAGTTAGATGAATTTGTCGATTTTTAGTTTCAAACTGTTGAATTATAAAGATACAGAAATACTAAGCATTATTTTCATAGTGCATGCCTATTCAATTCAATGTCACAATCTTAAATCGAGGCAGATAAACTGTATTCAATTTCTGGGGAGGATACCAGGGCAAAGAATTAAGTCTTTCTGAAGCTTTTGAACATTGTTTACCCCCGTAATAAAGTAGGCAGCTTGCTGCCTAATAAGATGAGGCCTGGGAGGTTGCTTTATCAATTTGTTGATCCCTTGGAGAAAAAAAAAACAGATATTAAAAACAAATTCAAGAGTAAGACATACCTGAATGCAATCCATTTGCAGTGAGAGCACATTTCTATACTGTGCCAAATAAAGAATTTTTGTATAGAAATGTATTCTTTCTATTTTGCCTTCCCTAAATACTATGCTCAAAAATTAAATATATCTGTGTCTGTAGAAAGCACTTTAGGGTTTCTTTGCCTTTTTTGATAAGCAATATTATAAACAACCATAAATTTGTGAAAATGTTAAAATGCTAAATTTGAAGGTTTTCCAGATAAACTACCAGATGCCCAGTTAAATTTGAATTTCAGATAAGCAACAATAATTTTTTAGGGTAAGTATGTACCAAATATTGCATGAAACATACTTATCCTAAGAAAACTATTCTGGTTTATTTGAAATTCAAATTTAACCAGGCATCTTGTATTTTAATTTTCTAAACCTGACAACCCTATAAACTTGCGGAAAATATTGTTTTATTCATTTGTAAATAAACATTTGATTTACATATTAAAGTAGTTTTCGTACAACCATCTCATTTTATTGTGATGTGTGTTTTCTAACTAAGAATATACAATATATTCTCATTGAATTGGTAATAGAATATTTCAAGCTTTTTTTTCTATAAACAATTTCCACTCATATCCCTTTTAACTCTCAAAGAACTTTATGAAGAAAGCTAGACTGAGGTAGATGTATCTTTATTTCCGATTGGTTTCAGACCAATTTCTTTAGCATTTGAGGAAATATTATTAAAAGTTGTATATTTTATGTTTGTAAAGTAACCAAAATATATGATTTTGAATTATTGGTCTTCAAAAGCAGAAACTTTTCAAAATGAACCATTATGCAGAGATGAAGCAGTGAGTCTAGAAAATGAATAACTCATTTTTAACTAAATGAGAAATTATTTTGGTCTGTTACTTATACATTTTCCCATTTATAGTTAAACAGTAATTTGCAATACACAGAGTATTAGTTGTGAGTTGTGGTTTTCAATATCACAGACCCATTTGTTGCTGTGGTTTTGCAATATCATTCCCTAATGCTTTTCTCAATTGTGGTTTTCGTAATCATTGTTTGATAGCCATGTTGCTGTGGTTTGGGGCTGCTATAACCATTTGGACAGAGATAATTGCTTATAGGTATTGCTGTCTTTTTATTGTATAACCTTAGTGAGTTAAACTAGAAAAAAATTAACTTTAAATGTCATTAACATTCTCACTAAAAAATGATGAGAAAACACAAAATGTAATACTATCCCTTAGTTTAATTCATTCGTATTAGCTATAATTAACATATTTTATAAATTTAGACAAACTATATTTCTGATAATGGAGTCTGGTTATTTTATCAATCTTGCTTTGAATTCCGACTTTTGCTTCTTTCAGCTTTTAAAGTGAATATTTAGCTGAGATTTATTTGTTTCTCTTCTGCTTTGCATATTTAACCATTTCAAATGCCAAAAGAAACACTAACTGTTATGATATTTTAATTCCAGTGGGCATTCCTTCTGGGTGATATAAAAAGTCAGCCAGTTCTGTAAAAAGATCTTTAAAAGCCATACTATACAATACATCCCATTCTAAGCACCCCAGTTTAATTGTAATGAATTGAAAATTAATAAGGCAAAAATCTGTAGTTCTCTGTCTGCTTATTCATTTCACGACACAAACACAAATAACCCTGCTTTTCCTGGTACTTACGGCTTTAATTTCTTGGTTCTTCAGGGGAGGGACTTTATCAATTTAGTGCATTTTCCACTGCAAAGGACCATGTATTCTTATAGCCTCATATGGCAATAGTACTAATGGTAGTGTAATACAATTCACAATTGGTCTTCAGCTCTGTATTAAGATTCTCTCAGCCATACCTTTCACAGGGCAACTCTTTATACCTTCCAGAAGATGTCCTGATGGGGTTATAAATGATGCTGATTACAGTGCCTTCTGCACACCGAGCAGCCTGCATTATGCTCAATCAGCCGAGGCTCTCTCCTGACCCTCAGACACTTTCAGAGTTTGGTGGGGCTCACTCCAATGCTAGTCAACCAAAAGAAGGGAAGTGCGGTTTCAGAGCAGAGTGGGTGAGCTCACAACCTGGGGGAAAAGTCAGCAGTATCTGGGGGGACATATATTAACTGCAGTGGAGTTTATTAGTAAATACTGATTACATAAAGCAGCCAGTTAAACACTGCCACTTGGACAGAAGCTACTTCCAGCTTACCCAGGAGAATATATTTAATACTCAGTGTATACGAAACTATGAGAAACTAAGCTAGCCTCATGCAGCTTAACTTGGCCAAAATAATAACTATACAAACCACTTCAAAAAATTTGTTCTTCTTCTGACTTGCAGTTTTCAATATACTACCCCCACACAATAATTGAATATGAATGAAATAAAACTTTAAAAGCCAAAGAACCATGAAATAGTTATTGGGTCTTACCTGCTTGGGAAATTATGGCAAGATCAAATCTTTTATTAGTCGCCGGCTGCTTCCTTGGGGCAGAAGAGCTAAAAGAATGAAAGGTCGTGGGGCCGGGAAGTGACATGGGAACTTCCACAGACTTCCTCTAAAAGTTAGTGTCTGACTAGAGAGGGTTCATTTCCCACCTAGGGCTAATCACCTAGCGAATGGTCCTCCTTCCTGATGTGAGAAAAATGTCCGCCTGCGTCCAAACTTAGAATTTTTACAATCTGACGTGGAAGCTGGAGGTGAGACACAGCACTTTAAGGGCGCCGCTCAGCAGCATCCCATCTGCGCGGGCCAAGTGGGGGGATGGTCCGTGTCCACGGTGGTCTCCAGGGAACCTTGAGAGCAATGAAATGGTCTCCTGAGAGCCTGGGCAGATGAGAGGAGTTAACCGGCCCCAAGACACACAGTTGGCATTTGTGATCAGCTGGCTCTCGCTGAGGATTTTGCCAGTGGCCTAACCTTCCTGCCAAGAAGCTGGAAGGGCGGGGGTGGAGGCTAGGGGAGGGGGCGGCATAACTGGAAGCACAAAGTTTATGGAGACTGAGATTTCTTTGTGCCCCGCCGGATAGGCGAGGCGTGAGAGGGGAGAGTTGGGGTCCATCAGAGGGGGCTGTTGGAAGAAGTTGCCAGAAGGGGTGCTCTGGCGGATGACTAGCGCTGACGCGGTGTCAACTGCAGAAGGTGGCCTCCTTCCAAGCCCTCCCCACGCCTCTCACCCTCCAACCCCCCACCGTGCTCCCCTGCACCCCACCCGACCTAGGCCGGGGCCCTGGTGTGCGTCCGGACTGGCTTCAGATGCAGCCAATCCTCCTTTCGCTGATGGAATAGTCTCCCCTCCCCACAACCCCGGCGCGCCCCTCCCTCGCGCGCCTCGCCACCTCCCGCGGCAGAGCGCGAGCTGCGCGGCCCGGAGCGGCGGCGGCACGCTCGGGAATCTGCCCCGCACGCCGGGGCCAGGGGAGAGCAAGCGCGCTCCTTCTCCCGCGCCTTCCGCCCCTCTCCCTTCGGCTCGCTCTCCTTTCCCTCACTCCTTCTGTTCCTTCTTTCCCGGTCCCCCCTGTCCCTTTCTCTCTCCCTGTCCATCCGTTTGTAAATTCCCGTCCCCCCACCCCCATCGCTCCCCCACTCTCCCCTCCCCTCCCCACTGTCACACTCTCTCTGCCCCCCTCTGTCTTCTCATTTGCCTGCTCATCGCCAAACGTGGATCCGCGGCTCCCGGAGGAGCCCAGCGCCCGGATCCCGCGCGCCCGGAGCACCTGGAGTCCGGCCGGCGGCGGCGGCCCGAGCCTGGCCAGCGGCGGCGTCGGGAGAGGCGGGAGCTGAGAGAGCGGCACCCGGGACCGCGGGGACCGCGGGAGCCCCAGTAGCAGCGGCGGCCGCCGAGATGTCCCGGCGAAAGCAGAGCAAACCCCGGCAGATCAAACGTAAGTTTGCACGCGGGGCTGGGAGTTGGTGGGATTATTTCTGGGGAGGGGGGCGCGCGGGGCGGGAAAGGGAGGGAGCCTCGGGTCAATCCGCTCCTGGTTCTCCGGATTTGTCAAACTTTGCCTGAGCATCCGGAGGGAAGCTAGGCAGCCACAGACAGACAGACAGACAGACAGACAGGCAGGCAGGCAGCCGGAGCGCCGACCAAGAGGCTGCAACGAACATCCCACGATTTCTCCGCTCACTCTTCGCGCTCCCGGGTTTCTTTTTAATTCCAACCCCTGTCCGTACTTGGTCACCGCTGCTTTATCGTTGAGCCTCACTGGGCAGTACTTAGATGATTATGATTTTGGTTGTTGTCATTGTTGTTGCGATTGACGTGGTGCTTCCCTGGGGGACCACTTTTAGCATCGAGGGTGAGAACTTAGCTTTTCTCCGAAAAGCTGGTGGAGACCTCGGGGCTGGGGAGGCAAAGTCTCTAGGCAGTGGGAAATCAGGGTCCGGGTCTCCTGGTCTTGGGCGGTGCCAGAGCCACGCCAAACCCGAAGCGAAACAAAAAGTAGGTGTAAAAGTTCGCGCCTCTGCAGCGGGCGGCCATGCGCCTCCTCCCAGGGGGCTCTGGGCTTGCGATGAGCAGGTCGCGCCTGGGGTTCAGGGCTCCTCTGTTTTTTGTGGCCGGGACGCTCTGCCGAGTGGCGGTTCGGTTTGCGTCTGGCCCTGCAGGCGCGGTGAGTCCTCGCAGGGAGGGGCCGCCCGACACTTCCCACCACCTAAGCTGTGAGTTCAAGGCCACGGGTGCGCAGGAGAGAGCCTGACCTAGAGCCCCCGAGCCCCTGAGGACCTGGGTGACTTTTAGGGGGCACAGCGGGGCGACAGGCACCTGCCCAAAATACACACTTTCCCAGAGCTCAACTCGGTCAACTTTTCTTGTGTAGGGTACAATTCCTCCAATGGTGTCTTGTTGCCCTGCAACACGTCTTCAACGCTTTGGCCGAAAAGGAGAAACAGCTTTGCTAGTGTATGTTTTTCTGTCCATTTCTTCGTCTTATGTAAAGTCGGGCAACTAGTCCAAAACTGATTATCGTGCAATTTTAATAAGGGTTTAATAGAAACCCTCCCTTTTGATTATTAATCACACTTATCCCATCCCCAAAAGTTGAAAATTCTGTTTGGTGTAGTTTAAAAATAAATCGTGTCAATCAACTTTTCCAGAGTGAAATGGGGTCCCTGTTATAAGCAGGTTGCTGCAGTTAAGGATTGAGATCTTTATATCCGTGTACAATTGTTGCCTCTTATACACGATTGTAGCTTTTATTTAGTGGGATTCTTCTTTTATACTTCAGTTCCTCTTCTGTGCAACTTGGGCTTCTCCTTTTATACTTCAGTTCCTATTCTATGCAAGGACTGGACTTAACTTTGGGCTCAAAGCAGTTTTAATCAAGTAGAGATACTGTTCTTGAAGACTTTCACTTTTTCAGAGTGATTATTCATGGTTGTACCTAATTGCCTTTTACTTTTTAGTACTAAATCGATCGTGTCCTTCTGTTTCAGTGTTGTATTTTTCTAGTACAAAACTGCATATTATAAAATATGATTATAAACATTAAATGCAAATGGTTTTTAGTTCAGGGCTGTTGTCTAGATTGTTAATAAATAATTAATATTAATTGATTGTATGACACAAAGACCATCTGATTCTACTTTGTTATCTTCTCAATTAGCTACATTAATTTTTTTTTCTATCCTTCTGTGTCCACCTCATATAATTGAAGATTAAAGTGTTGGAACTAATTGCTGATGCTACACTTGTGTTATAGGTCATAAAACATTTTAGTGGCTTATTTGAAACCTGTGATTTATTAACTATTAAAAAAGCTTGAAAGTTCTTTCATTTGAGAGTGAATAAATATTATATTTATGCTTATGCATAGTGGTCTTTGCCTGCTGGTAGATGCATACATATGTATTATAAACACACTTGCATTTTTGGATTCCATTTGGGGTCACGGTGGTAATCTATGTAAATGTGGACACACTTCGCCCCTTGCACTGTTAAGGAAAATGACAAATT
Organism: Phyllostomus hastatus; assembly: GCF_019186645.2. Classification (NCBI taxonomy): domain Eukaryota; kingdom Metazoa; phylum Chordata; class Mammalia; order Chiroptera; family Phyllostomidae; genus Phyllostomus; species Phyllostomus hastatus. The sequence goes on from NW_025334017.1 coordinate 25,943,215, forward strand.
GAAGGTCTTTGAATTGTGATATTACAGCAGTGCTATCTAATGGCTGGGTATTTGGGGGGATGGTGGCGGTGGAATAGTTAAATGTGGTTTGACTGGCTGTAAAGTCATTTTGGTTGCAGCCTATCGACATTTGTCTCTTTTTTGCCTGTCCAGGCGTAAGAGCAGTTCTGCAGATGGAGAAGTTTGTCTTGATCCTCAAAGTCGTTACTATGATAGGTCTCTCCCTCTAAATTTAGTAGTGTATAAGAAGTGCAGCTGACTGTTATTATTATTACTGCTATTATTACAAACACTGTTGCTTTTGCTATTCTGGATCAAATGTAAGTTTGAAAAATATCATAGAAACTGCTTTTTGAAACAAGGGCATTTTGTGCAACTAATGAAACTGCATTTTAAACTTGGAAATGTCCTGAATTTGAAAATAAACCTTTGGCACTGCTGATAACACACACCCAGTTTAGAGCAACTATGACAGGCAAAAGTCAGCTCAGACCAGAAACTCTGAAGACAGTCAATTTAAAGGACAAAAAGGTTGTTGGGCACAGTTTTTTTTTCTCTTTTACTGCGTACAGTTCCCTGCTATCTAAAATTGTGATTTATGCAGTATTTTAATATTTTGCTTATTCTTTCCCCTTGGGTGCTCTCCGGGCAGCGATAAAAAGGCGACGCTGAAAGAGCACCATTAATTTGCTATGATGACTGGCCAGATAAGAGGAGATAATGGGAAAGATAAGCGGAGAAGATATACCATCAGAAACCCGATTATTACCATTAAAATTCCAGCCCAGCAATCTGCAGAAGCCTGATAATTCCTTCTCCGTTTCCACCACTTTGGATGATAAGGCAAAAAATAGTCACTCAGTGCTCCTTGATTAGACTGCCTGGATTTCCCGATAATACAGTGATAAATTATGTATTTTGCCCCCATGTTTTGTCCCAAAATTCAGATTTTTTTTTTCCTATTCCAAGACTACATTTTCTGTCCTCCCCTCAGAAGCTTTCTCTCCTAAGCTATTATTGTCATCCTGGCTTGATAAAAAGCCCTGATAGGACGGGAGGTGTTTGGTGTGGGAGCCACATCGCGCTATCAGCCCATCTCCTCGCACAGCTGCTCGCCGTTGTTGTTTTTAGCCTTATCACCTCCTGCCAATATGCCAATAAATTGCCCAGATTGTTCTCCATTCTGGGGCTGCACTGCAAAATTTATGACAGAAATGATGATTTTTTTTCTTCTACCAACGCATCTCTTTATGATTAGTAAACGTGTTTGTGTGCGCAGTTTTACTGGTTTCTTCTCCGAGCTGTTGTCTCTGGTAATGTGTTTACCGCCCTGTGGGGGCCCCAACTTCAGTGCCACTGAAATGTCCTGGCTCTGGGAAAATAACCGTTTGCTTGTTTGTTGCAGATGCTGCCAAGTATTTAAGGTAGAGGTGGAAAAGGGAGGAGAGGAACTCAAATGTTTTATTCTCATACCAGATTAGGACCAAACACTCTTCATACTGTGGAAGTACAGTTTTCTGAAAACTTTTAGATTGCTGGATGTTTCCAAACATGGAGAATATAAATGTTCAGTCTAGTTCATATACCAAATAATTTGTGGCAAAAGAAAAAGAAAGGGTGAATTAAGAGGCATAATTTTTTTTGAAAAGTGAAGTGTAGGTATTGGGAATTTAATATGCACTTGGAAAGTGAAATGTTCCATGTTAAGAATAATCCTGTTAGCAGTTTTGTAGAAGGGTCAGTGCAGAAGTTGGAGTCTGTTCATAGTGAATAAATTACCTTTCTGTTATTTGAGATGATCTAATACTTTCAGGCCGTAGGAGTCCCTGGCTGACACAGTGGTGTTTTCATGTTTTATGCCACTTTTCATAAGAGTAGGTAGTATTTAATGTTTTATTATGGTTTTAAACTGAGAGTGTTGCGTATTAAATTTATGTAATATTTGGTAGTGTGAAAACCTTTCACCAAGTCATCTTCAGAACCTTAAAAGTATGGTTTTCAAAGAAGCGATTGTGGTTAGTTTTCATTGTTCTAGTACAGAGCTCTTATTTGGTGTTTCTTAAATTAATGCTTAATTTACAATTTCGAGGTTAATTATCTATGGTATCATCATTAATATTATTTTTAAAAGGTTCGGGAATGCTCTACACATTTGAAATCCATCAGTCATCACTCTTACTCAGCTTGTCTTGCTTTCACCTGCCAATTATTGACAGGCTTTTGCTTTGAAACAAATTGCTTATTTCATCTGAGTTTTAAGAATAATGAAATATAACATTAAAAATAAGCCTTTCTTTTTGGTTTATGATATGTCTCATGACATGAATTTCATTTTATACATTTTTTGGCAGAGTAACATTTTGGAATACCTGTTTTTACACTGGCCATGCAATAAAGGATAATACATTTTATAGAATAATTGTTTTATCAATTAAATAGATTGGTACTCACTGTAAGGTAAACAAATTAATTTTTTTACAAATGTGAAATATATTAATACATAGGATTTTCTGGAAAAAATCTAGGAATAATATTTAGTAGATTAAAAAGTAGGCAAATTTTAAGATGGCTAATACACAAATTCTGGCTTTTCGGAGAATAAAAGATCATTAATCATGTAGGCAGTTGTTTTTTTAAGTTCAGTGGAATCAACAAGGGAAATATGAATGCGGTAGCATTTTCATCCCTAGTTGCTGTAAGAGTTCAGACCAGAGCTTGGCGATATGACTTGGAAAGAGCAGCTCTTATGTTTTCCACTTCTGGTAACTTTCCAAAGTGGTTCATTTGTAAAATCATGGAGTAAGGAAAACTATGAAGTTTAGTATCAGATATCACAGTATTTTTTAAGTAGATGAAGAAGTTCGAACTTTTCTGTAAATTGTAGTTAGAGACCTTGTGAATAATATAGTTTACTGATTCAATTATAGGGCGCGTGAGCATCTCTCAATTTCACATACGATGTCAGTGTTTATTTTATATATCACGTGGTTAATAATACATTTTTATAAATTTTATTTCCTGAGCTATTTAAACATAGACATAGAAAATACGATATGACTTGTCAAATATTATTTAAGTTGGTGCTATTAAGTTGTAAGAAAATACACAATTAGATGATTTGCTTCTGAGTTTTATATTCTGCTAATTTAAAATTTATTATCTATTTAAGGGTTAATGAAAATATTTATACATCAATTTGTTCTGGGAAATTGTGGGTACAAATTAAGATATTCATTGGTTATCACATCAAGGGTATAGACTATACCTGTATTTATGTTTTGCCTAAAGAGTAGTTAGTGTAAATTAAGTTCACTTTGTTATAGTTAAGGTGACTCACTTCTCCTGTTCATGAACTATTCAAGGTCTCATCCATGTTATTTCTGCTCTTTGAGGACTATTTAAGGACTGATTGGGCCTTCCTTTCCTTCACATGACAAAAATGACCAAAAAAACCCGAATTTTGCTCTTAGTTATTATCGCTGGAAAAAGTTTTGAGACAACAAGATTGAAACTAATATGTTTGCTAAAATGAGATATTTTGGACTAGATATATAGATTTCAAATTTTGATATATTTACTCTTCTCCATCACCAAGGCAGATCAAGAATGGACTTATTTTCATTTTAGTCATTTCCCCACTTTCTAATATGTAACTTTTGTAAAAAAAGGGTATTAAACAAATAAACTAATTTACTCATTCTAAATTCTTTAATTTATTTTTACATTTCAAGAAAGTGCCTTTCCAAATGAACTTTCCTTCAAAATAATGTTATGTTCATATTTTAAATGAAGTGATACTATTTAGAGGAAGTTATCTGATGTTTGGCTGAATTGTGTGAAGAATCTAAAATTAGGTTTATTTCAGAATATACTTTTCAAGAATATTTTTTAATGCAATCTTTGCTCACTAAAAAGTATGAGTAAATATGGTTAACTGTGGAGCCCTGATCTCCAAATGATGTTCCCTTGGAGTTCTTGTTACTTTCCTAATTCTGGAGGACATTTCAGGAGAGTACTGCAGGTATTTCTGAAATCCGTCTGCTTCAGTGCCTGCCACTGTGTAAAATTCATTCCCTCACCAAATGAACAGCAGCGATAGTCCCTGACTTCAGTCACCAGAGAATGTGTTTCCACTATAGATAAAGGGGTAAGTATGTATCATTCATTAAGGTTAAATTTTTAAAAGCTGAAAGGTAATGAAATTAATAAGCTCAAACATGGCAATATTTGGCCTTCCAGAAAGAACTATCTCTTTAAAGGTATTAGCATAAAGATAGCACATTTGTTTATTATGCTTCCAAATCAGCTGCTAGTATCTCTGCCACAGGTAACAATTGACTTTTCAGGCTTCAAGTTAATAGCCTTGTCTCTTGCTTGTAGGGATCAATATTAGTATTAATTAATCACCATTATCGGCACTGGGATCTGGTTCTATTTGTTGTTACATCAGCAAAATATCAATATAGAAAGTGGACTCTCTGATCGTCATGGCAACTTCATCTCTTGGGTCAAAGAAAGTTTATCTTATCTGTGCATAGAGAGCGGCAAACTGTTTAGGGATCTAGTTTGAACTCTGAGAACATTGATTTAGTTTTTGTTTGCGAATAGAGGCTGAATTCCAATCACAAGGGATAGGCGAGATTTAAATATTAATGCCGAGAGGCTTGTCTGAGAGGGTATCATACCATACTGTCAGACTGTCTCTTTGAGATGACAAAAAGGTAGAGAAGAATTGCCTCTTCAGAATTATTTAAAGTCTCAGTAATTTATACTTTTGACAAATACTTGTAAAAATGAATGTATGATAATTACTAGGTAGAATAGGTTTTGCTCAAGATCTCAGATGGTAAAATAAGAGGCTATTTTTTTTTCTCTTCTATCCTTTCTTTCTTGGTCCATTATTATAATATCCACCTCTTTAAAAAAAAATACTTTTGAGGACCAGTTTGCCTCAGGTTGGGTGTGAGGTAACTAGTCATGTCTCAGACCAGAGAGATTCGCTATGGATCTTCAGGTCCAAGGAAGAAATATTTAAGGCAATATTTTAATATTAAATATTCATTGCTAATAAGTGAAATCCTAAAGCAATACACTGAAAGGATAGATGTCCTTGAAGAATGTTTGAAAAGATAATAAAAGATCATAAGTTGCGAAAGCCAAGAAACAAAAGACATGCTATTTTGTTGATATTCCTGAGATATATTAATAATCTAAAATTAGCATTTTTTCCCAAATCATATCATCGGACATTCACCTTACTTTTTTTAAAGTTATGCTAAAGAGTAAAACCTGTATTTAGAAATGGCATCTGCGGAACTCTACTCTTAGGGTTGTGGGTATTAAATAAACTTAAACATGTTTGTGTATGGGAAACTGTATATGAATCCCGTGATTTTGGAGACTTTAAAAATGAGTGTCGAGTGCAAGTGGTAACTATAACCAATAGCATATAATTAATTGCTTATTCATTCCATGCATTGTCCAGGTAATAGCAGAAAGTAAACTCTTATTTAGTTTTCAAGACAATGCTGTTTATTGTCTTATTTAGTTTTCAAGACAATGCTGCTTGTTGTTTATTATTCTGGTACTATCCCCACAGGTGTAAAACAGGGAATATGTTTGTTAGAGGCACTAATATAATATTTAGTATTAAATAGACCTTCATTTTACCTGGATATCACCAGTGACAGCTTAATTTTCTTAATTTGTGAAAATGCGTCCTTTTGAATTGCTAAAAGTTGTGGTGTTAGTTTGATATTTTCTTGTACATGGTTTGACTTTTGTTAATATCAAATTAAACATAAAAACTGTCGCAAATATATATATATATATGATGTAACAGCTTATATATAGCTACCATAAATATATATGATTTTAGTAACTTTTCAGTAGGCTGTTGGAAAGCTATTTTTAAATTTTTGCTTAAATTTTTAAATTCATCTAAAATTATACTTAAAAGGGCATTTGTTGAAGATACATTTAATGTTCTTTTCCTGTTGGTTTCCTTCTTAGACACATAAATTCTTTTGAAGATATGAATTACTCTAATCTACATTTGGAAAACTTTGGTGAACATCTCTTATTGAGACAATAAAAGATAGTTTTCAACCAGTTGACATCTATATGATATTGCATGTGTAAGGTATCTTAAGTGAGTTAGTTAACATAGACTCTCAGCCATAATCTCTAAAATTCTTTTATTACAAAATTTACAAATGCCTTAAAACTTGAATAGCATGAAGAATTAATTACAAAATATAGAGTTAGAGACAAATATATGTCCTTTATTGCCTATTTATCTGGAACTTAAAATTTACCTACTAGTGCTTTTGGAATATTAAAGATGGTGTAGTCTTTAAGGAAGACTTACATTTGCTTCGCTGTAGTATATTCTGAAATTATTTCAAGCTACAACAAACTTAGAAGATTGGAAGATTAAAAATAGTGAATTGACAAATCTTCAAATTCAACTGAGGGCCAGATTTCTCTAAGTTTATTTAAAAAGCAGCTAAACAAATAATTTATTAAGTGGTTTTAAAAATAATAAAACAAATAATAATAGTAAATAAATAAATACACTCAGTATTTTCCATTTCTCTTTTGCTTACAACATTTAGTTTACCTAATTTGGAAGAGTGGTTTTGAAGGTTATCAGACAATTCAATTAAAAGATCTGATTATTTATTTATAATTTAATGATAACAATTTATGTCATTTTAGCATATTTGGTATTTGCAAAAAATTTTAATGGATTTAAAGAAATGTCTTACAATCGTGTAAAAGGGAAAAATATTTTTTTGTATCATTAGTAGGGCTTTGTTCAGTTTTCCATGTGTCATTGCTCCAAAGTGTAAATGCTTTATATTGGGAGACTTCTTGCTTCTTTTGTGTGCTGAGAAGGTCAAAGGCATTTGTTTTTTTTATAAAACCCTGTGAATTCAGTGGAAATATTTTGGAATGAGATACAAATTATTTTTGTACTTCATCACTGTGTATGAATTATTTGCATGGTGTGCATTTTCATCCATGTCAAAATATATCACTGTACATCACTGAGTATTACAGTAATGTGAATAAACTGTGGGTAAATGTTATGCTGCTTGTAGAAATGTTTCAAAGTATAGTTAAGTGAAGACTAATGAGAGATAGATGACATAATTATAACACTATTAACAGAAATCTTATATTCATAATGAAAATTATGAATAATTTCATTTTTCATAATTTAAGGAAAATCTAAATATTTGACCAATTATTCCCTGAAAAAAAAAAAACACTAACTTAAGTAAGTAAACAGCTACTTATGCTAAAATCGAGTATCAAAAAAATACATGTATATTGTACTCTTCTCACTTTTGTGTAAAAATTATGTAACGAATATTTACTTTGAATTAAAAACAATTCAAATTCATAATCTATGTCATAACTGCCTCCTTGCTAGACGAATTTATTGTGTATAGGAGCATATTCCATATGTCATTGGAGCTGTGGACCAGCTAAATTGTATTTGTCAACAGTATTGATGGTTTAAACATTTTTTTCCTTCAGGACCCTAATCAATGCGAGTAGATATTAAAGGCTTTTAGTTTTCTGAGTTATTTTTATTTGTTTGGGCTAAAACTATCTGAATTTGTATTGTGCATATTTATCAATTAGATCTTCTTTTTCATCTTGAAGGGACAAAGGACAATATTCTCATTTTGATGAGCTTTCTGCCTACATTGACATAAATAACCCCATTTTTCCAATGGCATTTGATTTGTACCTCCGTACTCTTGCATATTTTGAATTTACTGGGCCTCCCACAGCCAAGAGCAGACTCATGTGCAGGGAAGACTGACCAGCATGGGGCTTGTGTCAAACTGAAATATTCAAGAGTTTCATTTGCAAATATATGAGGTAGCTGCTAAAAATATCACCCCACTTCTTAACAATGTGCATCTTGGACAAACAGGCGCATATTTTGTCATCAAGTTGCTTAAGCTTCTGAAGTCAGGGCTACAACTGGGTCAGATGATAAGATGAGCACAACAGAGAAACGAAGAGAGCGTCTGATAAAACCTGATTGATTGATGTCTGGCTTCCCACCATCACAGGCAGTTGACAGTTAGTTTGGGATCAGATGATTTGGCTTTTGCGATAGAAGATGGGGCCTGGTAGGCAAGCCTGAAGGACAAAAAGGTCGGTTTCTGTGTAGTGTCAAGTAATGCCGAGCTCTCACAAGGTGGGGCATTATTAATATTTCATTCTTTCTCTTTTAGGTCCAAGCCCTAACATTTGATAGTCACTTAAAGGCATGAAGATTCAGTCTACAAACAGACATGTGTGACTGTCTTCCTGTTTTATTTCATGTTTTTAGGTTATTTAGATCACAAAAAAATAAGAGCATCTGTTTATTTAATAACTCTTTGATTTTTATGTGATCCTTTGCAGTATGTAGTGACTTTTACATATTTCATCATTATCTTGTAATGTAAAGATAATTATAACACATAAACTGGCCAAACTTAGTATTTAAAAATTACTTTTTATGGAGAAATATAGATTTCCTGAGGGAAAAATTATACATTAATCTAGAGTTTCAGCTCCAGGTGTTTGGGTGTTACAGACTATGAGAAGCTGAGGTCAAAAACTATCCTAGCAAACAGTTTAAATATGTCAGGATTTGGGATAATGGGATAACTTTATTTTCTGTATAGATCTGTAGTTAGTGAATGTGCTGTAATTTGATGAACTTGAGTCTTGTTGGAGATTGGATTATTAGAATATTTCTTCATATTTGAATCATGGAAAACACCAAATTCTTGACATGTTAAAATTATCTAAAAATATTTGAGTTAGGTAGTTTATGTGCTACTACAGAACAATACTGTAGATCACTTTTGAGTTTTAAAATAATATGATGAATATTCTTAGAGAGAAGGAAGGAAGAAGGAAGGAAAAAAGGAAAGGAAGGAAGAAAAGAAAAAAGAAAGAGAGAGAGACAAAGAAAGAAAGAGAGAGAGAGAGAAAGAAAAAAGGAAAGAACCAGAATAGTTTTAGAATAAAATGTTTTCCAGTGTTAGCCATGAAAATTACTACAACTGTTACAGTATTGGTAGCTGAACATTTTGGATTTGAATTTAGATTTAGGAAAGTTTGATATTCTCTAGAAATCCTTTGGGATGTATCATTTTTCACTGAGTTTTAGGGTCAGATCTCCAAGGGACATTTGGGTCTCAGCTAACACCGTGGGCTGAATATCAGCAAGATGAATTCTGCAAGGTGCTGTGTTGCTGATAGTATGAGTGGAATACTGCATGAAAGCACTTGCTCCAAAACCTGAAGTGGTTCTCATAACAAGTGACCAGGGAAGGGGGCTGGTGGTCATTTCAGCAGTGATTGGTAATCCTTTAGGAGAAGTGCCATAAGGAAATGACCTGGTCCCTTCTCTGTACTTTTAAATGGAACAAAACTATCAATCCTACCTACCTACCTACCTACCTATGTAACCTATCTCAGGAGTTGGAAGAATCATCACAATTACAAAAATTTCGTGGGAAAGATCTTTCAGGCAGAAGAAGCACTCCAGTGATCCTGCTCTGATGGCCACGTCACCGAGGGCATCCAGCAGTGTCGTGTGCTAGTGGCAGCTAGTGATGGTCAGCACCTTTGCTATATCAGGGAAAAGAGAAAACAAGTGATTTCTTTTGCACAATTGCTGTGTAAGTCTGATGCACTTCTCAATTATTCAGTAAAACTGATATTTTATTTTAACGTGGTATAATAGATGTCGAATGCAAATTGTTTTGATAGTATTTCAAGGTCTTTTTTAATAGCTGTGAGCAGCTCTCTAAAGTTTATTAACTTGCTTCTCTGTGTAGTGCACACACACACTACTACAGATTAATACTTCCTTCTCAACCCTTTTCCCTTTAGTATGTTTTTCATATCTCTGTTTCTGTTATTCCATGTTGTTTTGAACTGATTAACTTATTTTGCATCTGGGTAAGCTGTATTTGAAAAAATATCTAATTATACATTGAGGCAAATTAGAGCTGACAAATGAAAAAATGTCAGATTATAAAAATAACGTAGATCAACAGTCTTTATAAATGGAAAGTAGCAATCAGCTATTTGGTCAGCTAGGCCACAGTTTCTTGATTAGTACTCTGGCTTTGGAAATCTTGGTTAAGGGAGAGTTTAAGTTTGAGATGGAGTGACTGGACTGATTAGTCTAACATTCACTTTCATGTTTTTTCACTCTTGATCTGGAAGTTTACATTTTTGAAGAGCATGAAACAATAGGGTTCAGGTATGGGATGTTACTAAGAAAGATCTCTGGGGATTTGTTTTTTTCTAGACTTGTTAATACCAGTGTTCTTTATATTGAGAAACAGTCTCTTAGGTATTACAAGAGGTGAAACATTGTTCTTACTCTCCTAAGAAAGAAAAATTAGCTATGGCATGTAGAATAGGACATTTTAGCCTGGGATTCATAGGCTTTGAAAGGTTTTAGAGTATCCAGCTATTTTATGCAAACTTTTTTGTCATCAAGAATTTTCCAGGAAGAGGTTTGATTGAGATTCTCATTGGGTTTCATGGTCCCATCTATGCTTTAATACTACTCTAAAAGAATCTCTGAATAGGTGTCTATATGATCACTTATTACACTTAAAATGTTACCATTACATTATTTTATTTTATATTACATATAAAATAAAATAGGAACAGTTTTATTTTTATTTGTCAAGTGAGTTTTTCAAAAACAAAATCAAATTCTATCACCCTGCAGCTTTAAATCCTCCAGTGGATTTCCTTAGCAATTAACATCTTAATTTTTTTATTATGGCCCATCCTATTCTCTGTGATGTGTTCCTTGCCTTCCTGTCTGATCTGGTCACCAGTTACTCCATCACATTGGACTAGCTCTGTCTCCCAACCAAAAAAAAGAGTTATCTGAATGCTTTAAATTAATTAAATTAACTCCTATTCATTCAACAAACACATAGTAAGTACCAATTATGTGTACCATGTTAAGCCATGGGGAGGGGAGAATACAAAAGTGAACAAACTATGGCCTGTCCCCTCAGGTAGCACAATGGATGGTGAATGAGAAAGGCACAATTACTGTACACTACGATCTGTTCATGACAGATGGAGGTATAAAGTGATGCGGGCACAAAGATGCCTTGGTGAGTTGGGTTGAGCCTCTAGGATAAGGTTTTACTTAAGCTGGGTCTTGAAGGTTGTGTAGGAGATCCAGTCAGGACAGAGGGAGCTATACCCTGGCAGAATCAACAACTTGACTAAGTGCAGAAAGACATTAAAGAGCGTGGCATCTTCAAGGTTCAAGGAGTAGTTGTGACCAAAGATGAAAGCATGTGGAAAAGAGTGACAGAGAATCAGCTGAGAGCTGATCGGGGACCAGAGTTTTAAAGAGCTTCGTGTATCATGTTAAGGAACTTGAACTCATCCTTTAGGTAATTGACAGCCATTGCAGATTTAAGAAAAAATAGATACTGATTAGTACATTTTGAATGTGCTTGATAATTACATGAGCTTACCAAATTACAATTTAGTAATAAGAGAGGACAAGAAGCTCGTGAGCTGACAGTGGATTTTAGTCAACTTTTATTTGTTAAATTTAGCAATTGTTGTTATCTCGCATTGAACTGTAGACCTCTGAGCCAGCCTCTAACTTCTAGATGTAAATTTAATAACAACATTGTAGCGGATGGTCAAAACAATCACTAAATGTTTTCAGTAGTTTAGTATGAGTATTTTATTGAGACAAGACGACACATGCAAAAATAAATGAACAGAGCAATATCTTTTTAATTGAATGTGTTTGTGCTTAACTCGTGAGATTGTCTTGGGTAGTAGCTTCCCATTCATTCATATGCATTAGCTTAGTTTTATAAATGAATATCGAGGAGGATAAATGTTCAGCAGCAACTGGGCAGAGTAATTGTAACAGGGATGGCCAATCGTGTAACCTCTTTGAAAGACAATTTGGCAGTTTAGAGCAATTAAAATTACAAATAAACTCTTTGACCGAGCCATTCCACATATCTCATAGAAATTCTTATATGTGTGCTCATTCAGGCATGGTTAGTTATAGCAAAAAAGGAGAAATCCCTAAATGTCCTTTGGTAAGGGACTGGTTAAATAAAACTATGGGGCAACCCTCAGTGTAATTCATATGTTGTAAAGGATGATGCACCCGTGTCCATGCTGATAGGGACATACCTCAAAGACTTGCAAAGAAAAAAATGTTGGTATGGCATCTCCTTACTTGTATTAAAAATGAAAGAATGCATAAGTATATACTTATATTTTTTTGTGAAAACATGTCTGAAAAGGTGTGCAAAAATGATTGATGATGCTTTTCTCTAGGAATTAGGACTGAGAGTTTGGAGTAGGGCATAGATTTCCTTATTGTCATACCACTACCAGTGCTACTACTAACAGTGAATGCTGTTGCAGGGGTTGGGGGAAGGTAGAGAAAAATAGTCAGGAATATACTCTCATTATAGTTAAGTTTTACGTTGCTCACCTTTTACCCTCACTTGTGTAGTTGGGAGGATATAAATATTGTTGGAGGTTGGGAAGAAAAGTATTTGATAAAATATCTCAATACCTGTCTAATTCAGATAGTACTGTGAGGGAGAATAGCTGTAATGATAATTTTTTTCTATAGTGCTTATTAAGCTTAATATAAAAATATACCAAAAATGAACACTCAGTTGAAGATTAAGCTTGTTTTATTTTAGAAAGAGAAATAACACAGAGAAAAACATTACATACATTGCCTTTCAAAGTTTAGTATTTCTCTATTTTCAGCATAGGTCATGGCTATATTATGAACCTCAGATTAATAGTGCATGATAGTTAGGTTTTAGATCAAAGATCATTCTTTAAAATTTGATGTACTCATATAGGCTGTTCTTTAAAAGAAAGTTTATGCCAGGCCATGGTTTTCCTGAGTTCCGAAACCTTGTCCTGCTTGGCCTGAAACAGCTCATTTGTAACCCATTGCCCGTCTTTTACCTTCCAAGTGACTTAACATGCTTGCCATTTTTCTCCAGATGATTATATGCAGAGATACTTTAATTAGTTCTGGACCAGAGATGTTGCTCTTTTTTTGTACCTTATTAATGATTTTGTATCCTTGAAAATCTTCCACGTTATCTCACATGTTTGTGGGAAGCAGCAGCAGCAGTGGAAGCAGGAGAGGAACCTGGACGTGGCGCAGACCAAAGCTTCGCATTTCAGGGGGATTTAAGAAGGGCACTCTGAACAATGAAGGTCTTGATCCCTAAAAGCTACCATAAATTCCCTCTGAAAACTGTTACAAAGTGGAAAAGAAAATAAGCTATTGCATTTTTGTCAAATAATTTCAAAGGCATGGGCACAAAGTTTGGATAGAAGTGATTTACAGAACTGAGAGAAATTGTAACCTAAAAACAAAAATTTGTTTCTTGCATTTGAAGAAACCTAAGCCTATAAAACGTATGACACCTTGCTAAGTTTGTTAGGGCTTTTTAAATATTTTCAGCCTAGGCAGCTCACATAATCAAAAAGCCAGTTTTGTTCGGTTCATTCTCATGGATTCTGAAACCAAGGTGCAGCTGAAGGTTTTATTGTAGTTTTGCATTTTCCATTTTCAGTTTGGACAGGGGTGTTACTGAGGTGCATGGTCCCATGGAAGTGAATTCATCTAATCAGTGGTGGTGAGCAATGACTGTATGCTAACAGAGAGCTTGTTTGGAAAAAGAAATTTGATTTGGCTTCTTGAGGTATGTCTTGTCAAGAATTCTATTCCTAAAGATCTAGAGATGTCAAAGGAAAACAAACGCAGCGTGTCTCCAGTCCCCTGCTCCCATGTGGTCTGCTGATGTCCCAGCCGTCAAGTGCTGAAAAGCCACAAGTGGTTTTCATGATGATAAAGTTAGTGGTTGGTACTAAAAATAGACTCAGACCAAGGCCTAGTAGAAGAAATTATTGACGATGATCTGGTTAAAAGTACCTCTGCCCAGAAGACTATATAACATTTTTAGGATGACTGGCTTCTGTGGTGAGAAGTTGTTAGAATTACATGTTACTAGGACCTATTTTCGGAATTGGGTGGCGTGCCCCATGCAGTGTCTGCTGACCCAGTGGTCTGCCGCATCCCCTCAGCTCCCCTGTGGGAATGGGGCCGTTATTCTAAGAGGTAACTTTTCAAGCTATCTACTTGAAAATGAGCACGTAGGTCAGCTTCCATCCATATTAACTTGAAGACATGAAGTGCAGTAGCTGCCTGTGGGATTGTGCTTGAGCGTGCCATTGTATACAAATGGTGTGTACAGTCACTCCTTGGAGAGGGAGTATGGCACACTGTTTCAGAGCTTTGGAGTCTTGCATTAGGGTTTTAGTTCCAGCTCTGCCACTATCTCATTGCCTGTCCTTGAGCAAGTTTCTTACATCGTGACTCAGTTTCCTCCATTTGTTAAAAAGAGGTTATTAAAGAAAATTATACAAGTGCTATTGTGAGGACTGGGTGGATTATGCATGCAAACAGTACCAGGCATACGTTAGAAAGTGTTTTTCTTTATTATTGGCATTTCGAGGTAAAATCCATGTAAATAAATTATTTTCTTGTAGCAATAAATACCTCCAGGTATCTAAAATATAAGTTAAAAGGCCTTTGATTTGCATATTTTAATGGATAAATACCGACATGAAGTATATTCTTTTTTTGGTAAATACTGTTCCCAGTTGGAGTAAAATTGTGTTGAATATTCTAAATCATTGAAGCTTTTTGCTCAGACAACTTTAAAATGATTTTTAAAGTTTTCTTCCCAAGGTAGGAAATATGACAAGCTTCAGTGGGAAATCTTTACAAAATATGTTTGTAGTAAAATATAATATATTCATCACACATACTATATAACTCTAAACTGTTTTTAACATTTATGAAATGTATTACAGAGCATTTTGTCTAATTTTTTGATATTAAATGACATAAGCTGCCTCGGATATAATAATCATTACTAGAAAACGTGAGTAATAAGGTATTAGTGTTTGTTTTTATTTTTTCCCCTGAGACAGTTCTGGAGTTAATACACCAAATTTTTTTAGGAAGTTCCTGAGTGGAGTATCTGGGAAAGGTCACTGGAGTAACCAGTTGGTTAAATGCATTTGGATGACCTGCACACATAGTTGTTGTGTCTCTAAATCCCAGACATACTTTATTAGGACAATCCAGCTGGTTTGCTATTTCTATCTCCTCATTATCAACACGTTATGGTATGGCCTCTTCCCCCTCTCTTCCAATGCCAAGAATTTGGCAGGGACACCATGTTAGCAAGTCAGAGAGTGGGGGAGGGGAAGGGGAGACACCAACAGCTTCCCGTGCAGCAGGGGTAGGCAGATGTGCTGTTTAAACATTTTGCCATTTACTTGAAGCCTTCAAAGAAATAATAAAACGTCATGGGTTTCTAGAAGCACTTTTAAGAAAAATTGTATTCATTGTAGTAGTCCACATTTTGTATACATAGAATCTGTAATTCTCAAATCTCTAAAACTCTTTCCTTTTCTCCCTTTTCCAAATCATCCTAATATAGAAGCTCAAGAGAATGAGGGAAATAGAGGAATTGCCCCAGATCTTAGAGTTTACATCAACAAAAACCATGAGTTAACTGAATATCATGTAATACTTTATTACTACATGAGTGATTCTATTACATGGACTAAGTAGACCCTCTTCTAATATTATCAAAGCCTGAAACAAACATGGGGAAATCTATTTTTGGTCATTTTTCACAGTTTTGTAAAAGAAGTGAAATGAAAAACAATCAGATTAAGGACTTCCTTGACAGTTTCATAGGGTTTTAGATTTTGTGAATTATTTCAGTTCTTTGAAATTTGTCTTATGCTCTTCTCAGAAGTGCGGATTCTCAAATTTAAAATGGTTAGACAAATTATCTTTTCTTCTATGTACATATGTAATTTTGTGGGCTGCAAGTGAACTACTCACAGACCTTCTTTTCCCTGAAGAACTCGGTGCAAATTGTCCTATTGACATTTATTGGGAGACTTTATGACATATTATCTGTACTCTGATAGAATATTTTTCAAATTCATCTCAAGTTCAGATTATTTACTTACTTTTTAAAAACCATGGATTCTGTTCTCAGAGCAACCTAAAGGTACTTTTCATGATATATTACATTATCATAAAATATGAAGTTTTAATAGGGGTCACTGTTCCTATGTATATAGTGATACTTATGATAAAGCAAGTAAGTTACTATCTTTTCCCTCTACATAGCAACTACATAGGTATATGTTTCATATAAGAAATATGAAAGGTTCACAGATTTCTTATTTACATACATTAAATTTTCTTTTTACCATATGGTTTTTAGATATATCCCACACATAACTCAGACACCTTAATGATAGCAAGTATAATATTATCAGTGTTAATGGAAACTCAGTAATTTAGAAATTGATACCTAGAGACTTTTAAAAATAATGTTTTTCTATTAACAAAACATACTACTTTATATGATGCTTCTTATTTAATCATTAGCATATTTAAAGTTCAGTGATGGATTTCATATTTTAAAAAGTAAGCTAAATAATGAGGTAGGATTTTAGTACTCTGAGAAAGGAATAAAGACCTGAGTGAAAGAATACCTTATACCTTCTTTAGAGCAAAGCACGTCATCCGTTAGTCCAGGTCTGTGCCATCAATAGAGAAGAGAGTAAAAACCCAGCTTTCTTCCAAAACCTTCATTCCCCCAAGTTTTCATCCCTGCAAGAGAAATAAAAAAGCTGTCTCCATGAATTTTCATGCATCTTATCTTACAGTTGTAGTAACACTCACAGAGATTTTCTTGTGGGTAGGAAAAAAAATGCCAATTAAAAGAGAAATGTTTTATTCACAAATTAAAGAAACAAATTGTTCCCTTGGGTGCTTCTTTAATTGATGAGGAGCAAGTAAGTGGGGAAGTAAGGTGCAGCTAACTAGGCAGGCAGGGAAGGGCAGGCGTATCTCTCAGGACTGAGGTTAGAACCTCGGGCTTCCTAAGTGTGAGGGATTTGTAAATGAAGCTACTTTGTTACTGTCAGAATTAATATGCGGATAAAAATCTATGCTTTCAAAGCTTGTACAGCATTTTTTTTGTATTCCTTCTTTATTTTTAAAAGTAGTTTTGTGTTATTTTTGTACTATTAACATTCTACACTTACGACACGTCTGCCCCCTCACTACCGACAGCGAACAATAGAACTGCTTCAATTAAGAAACAGAACATCAGCCCCTGGCATCTTATTCTGTTGTTCCATCTTTTTGCTAGGGAGAATTCATTTGTTTCTTAATTAAGAAAAACACCAATAGCATGAAAAATCTGCTTATGGTACCTGAATGGTAATTAGGCAAAAGGTAAAAAAGAAACATGCACATACATTCCAGGAGCAGCCAAAATGAACTTGAGCTGATAAAAATGAGCTAAGCTACCCTTGCATAAATGGAGGCTGAGAGAAGTGTACAGTCATTATGGCTAAGACAATATGCAAACTATCTTCAAAGAAATCAAATTGCTAGAGTGTTTTCATTTGCATGTATTAACTATTAACATAATGAGGAGAAGTGACATTGGACCCGGATTGTGTGTCTGTTCGGATTGATAACTCTACTGCATCTGCAAACAGACGCCCCCAAAATCATGCCAGTAGTTAGACCAGAGTTGAACTCTACAGTGTGGGTGGAAATGGAATCTAGAGCTTGACGAGTCTGCTGAGTAACGGAATGGTTGACGTCTCTCTCGTTCACGTTCACTGTCTGTCTGTCTGTCTCTCTCGTTCTCTCCCTCCTTCCCTTCTGCTTTTTTTCTTTGACATTTATTTATTTAAAAAACAATTACAATATTTCTGTACAAAAACTTACTATGAGCTTTAAAGGAGCAAAATTCTCATTTGAAACTTCTCGGTTTCCACCAGTGCTGCTTCTTGTGGCATAAGAACTGATGCTATAAAGGAGATCTCAAAGAACCATAGGGCCAACGAGATCTATGAGGTCTGTCTAGAAGGTATCCATCCATGTAATATGAAAAATAGAGACGTTTATTGAAGAAGATACAAGAAACAAGAAACAGTGTACATAGGAAAAGGATGCCTCAGTCCGCTTCAAAGTGGGCACTGTGGGACCTCACATAGTTCTCCCAATTGCCGTCAACTGCCCTGTCATATTTTCTTGAATGTCATTGATGGTCTGATATCTCTTCCCCTTCTCTGCATCTTTCAAAGGTGATTTTAGTTTTGGGAAAAACCAGAAGTCACAGGGCACCAAATGTGGGCTATAGAGGGGCTGAGTCACCTGGGTGATTTGATGTTTCACCAAAAAACTCTGCAGAAGACGTGATGTATGAGTAGGCACATTGTCGTGATGAAGCTGCCAATCACCACTTACCCCTAGTTGAGACCTTCTGAATAATGCGAATAGTTTTGGTGGGGGAAATGTTCAAGTTTAACACAAAATCTGATGCAGATTCTTTGCTCTACTCATTCATTTTGAATGTGACAGCCACACAGTACACATGCTCACTCCACAGCATCTACCGCCCCCACTGACCAGTACAGTGAAGTCATCGTTGTTCACACATGCACATTCCAGTCCACTCTGCTTGGCTGCCAGTTTACATCAAAGTCACGTAAACAGTTCTTGTCCTATTAACAATGGCTGGACATTTTGGACAGACCTTGTATTATAGGATTTGAAATTTTAAGTTTTTTGTTTACTTAGCTTCAGCAGATATAAATCTAGGAATAAAGGAAACTGATGTTTATTGAGCCCCTGTTATGTGCCATCCACTATACAAAGTGTTTTTCCTTAAAAAAATGGGGAGTTCTTGAGAAAGGTGAGGGAGGCCTAGCAGTGAGAGACATCTTGAGCCTTTCAAGTAACCTGGAGAACAACACCTGAAACCTCTGGGTCTGAATTCTCACCTGTGAAATGGGACAGTGTGACTACATTGGTGTTTTGTAACCTAACAATCTTTGAAGCCAATAGCTAATTTCTGTGATTTTAAAAAGCCCAAGAGAAATCGCAAGGTCATGACTCAGACCTTTTCCCAGAGCAACTAAAATATTTTATTTCCTCACAAGTCACGGGATTTACCACAGAGGAGGATGACCTTCCTAACTCATGCTGGTGAGAAAATCTGACAACCATAGAAATCTTGACTAATTTTAGAGAAGATGAAGCCACAATACATTTCTACATTTTATAATTCATATTTTAATATTTCTGAAATCAGAATATAGCTTGCTTTAGAACCATTGAATTTATTTAATGTTGTAGTAGTTTTTCTTATTTGGAAAACAAGCTATACACATCTTACAAATAATGGAGGCTGCCAATGAAGAAATTTCAGAGCATGTATTTAGTGGTTTTGTTTATTCTATTAGCGAATATGTATTGTCATCTTTCTTGGAGTCCTCTTGGTTCTGTCCTGTGAGTGGAGGTCATCTGTGTCCCAGGAAGGTCAGTTCTCTGTCCTGCTTGAATGTGTGTTGTGGAAGTGGGAGACAGGCAATGGAGACAGTGACGCAGTGAGTGCACAGGGTGATTTCTGATCGGGGTCAGTGTTACGGAGGAAATCAAATGACAAAGAGTGACTGCTGTGGTCCTTGGAATGATCTGTTGAACAAAAATGTCTGAAACTTGGTGCCATTGATGAGCAGTAATATGAGTATCTTTCCTTGTAAATTTGTTGGGAATTACTCTCAAGAGCCGGGGGAAAATGCCACCAAAAACTATCATTCACCCCATCACCCACCTACTCACTTGAAAGGTGTCGCCTTTTCTAGTGATGTGGCGGCCAGGAAAAATGTCCCAGACCATTGCACTTCCCTGAACAAACTGTTTGAGGAGAAATATGTCAGAAATGGAGTTAGGTTCTAGGCATGATATAGTCACCAGGGCAGACACAGAACACACACATGGAGAGCCTCACGGGACCTTCATTCCAGGAGAGGTACGCCATGCCTCCTAAAGTAACGATCATGGCTGTCAGGCAGCTGAGTGCAGCGCCCGTGAGTGTTTCAGACATGTTACTCATTTACATGAGTATTTAAAACAAATGGGGATTAATTCGATCATATTGATAATTACATTACTGTGTTGATATTATGAGAGAGAGTTTCTAGTATAAAATATTATATAAATATATGTAACATTAACATAGTTAATATTTTCTCATTTTCTATGGAGATATATATATATATATACACACATATATATAGAATATATATATTGAATAGGTATTTATGACTGATTAGAACAAGTGGTCACCTGTGGAAATTCTGTTACCCTTATCACTATTGTGTTGGAGTAGCAGCTGTGGAAATTTTAGGCTTGAAGCCATGTTAATTCCACTTTCATTTCAATTTTAATTCTGTTTCACATCACATGCATCACTGCTTACTGTAAGTGGTCGCGTGTGACCTCGGAACCCGTGGAGCTCCTTGGGAGTGCCTTGGGACTGAAAGGCACTGGCAACTTTCTGCCAGATTCCAGTTTTGTACTCTAGGTGAAAGGTTCATGGGGCTTCTGGAGGAAGAATCTCTTCACTGGTTGGTGGGTGGAGAGGGCTCCGTGGAATGGCCCAGGCATTGCCAGCGCCAGTTAATGTAAGCCTCTAGGGAGATCACTGGGGAAACAAAAGAAATCAAAACAAAATCCTGCCCATTTTGTGGATGCATGTAGGGCTTTATGCTTCTGAGGATTTTGAGTAAGTGTCTTCCGAAGTAGGACTAGATGAACTGACAACACTCTTTGAAGACATTAACACTCTTCACGAAACCTTAATACTTTGTTTTCATGAGTATGGAGACTATAAAGAAATCTGTTTTGTACTTAAGTGATAAGTTAACTTTTCTGCCACACATGTTGGTTGTGATCTCAAAATCTTCTTTGAGAAAGTCAAGGTTGCTGATGTGTTCTGAGTCATTCATTCAGACTCAGCCTAAAGGGGTTAAGAGGTGAGAGCAGGGGTTGTCATCTTCTCTTAGAAATTACCTAACAGGTGGGTACAGTACAGTAGAACCCCTGAAGGACCTGTCACTAGAAGGAAGAAAACAAAAAAAACAACCCTGAGTACGGCTGGGTAATTTGAAAAAAGAAAAAGGCTCAGAGCAGAATTCAAGAGAAATGTTTCAGACATTTAGATATTTAGTAATAATGGACCATTGATATTTTCATTTGGACTTGCCCATTTATGTAAAGAAAATTTGCTGATTCAGAGAACCACAGGGAAAGGGCTGAAGTACCCCTTGAAAGGGAATGTTAATTCTTATGTTTACTTCAACCTAATAACAACAACAACAAAAAAACCTCCCTAAAACAAATCAAGAAAAAAAAAAAAGATGCTGTGTCTTTAGCAATTGCAATAGTGTTGATTGCATACAATCAATTTCATACTCATTGTTGTGAATTGTTTTTTATTTTTCTTTATATGAAAACTGCAGTATGTGCAGTAATGTGTCTCTGGGTTTCTACGTAATCTCTGTCAGTCTCTGCCTCTCATACTTAAACTGCTGGGTCTGGGACACAACCCAGTAAAAATACATCACTGGTCTTCTGGAGGTAGACCCAAATGCTGAAGATGGTGAGGGGCCCACTTCATACATGTGTGAAAGACTTCAGCCATTTTTGTTTTAATGGGTTTTACTGTATCTTTTAATGGGACAGGAGAACAATAGGATCAAGTTAAAACTCTGTGCAAGCTTGAATGGTGTCCTAAGATAGTTAGTGACATTTAGTAACATCCTAAATGTTGGTTTCAAAAAGTCAACTGTATAAGTACGAGACAAGAAGAATGAACTTTACATGCTGCCCAGATGAAAAGTTCATAAGTGGTTCAGTTAATTGTGAATCTTCAATGGGAGTTGTAGTCCAGAAGATTCTGCAGTGCTAGGCAATTAACAAGGAATCCTGTGGAGCTTTATACTGGCCAATCACATTTGAGTATTATATTCAGTGTCCATGTCCTTCTTAAAACTCCAGTATGTCTGGAGGATGTTAACAGCCAGGCAACAGATGAAGGAATTAGGTTGTTTAATGGGGGAAAAAATTACAGGTTTCTTATGAGAGTTGTATTTAGGTATCTGAGGAGCTTGTGAAGAAAACAAATTAGCTTTCTTTGTAGCTCAGAAGAAATACTTTCAGAGGGCACTAGGGGTCCCCACTCTACCCACCGAGGGAAGGTTTGGGCTCAGTGTCAGTAGAGCAGTCAGAGTTGTTCAAAATGGAATGGCTTTCATTGGAAAGGTAGAAAGCTGCCCGTCACTGTAAGAATGCAAGTAAACGTTTGCCTAGATAATCACTTGCTAGAGTTATCATTTAATAGATTCTTGGAAGGCGGAGGTGATGGCAATTAAGGATTTAAGGGGCAAAGCAGAGGTAGATTTCTGGGCAATTTGATAATCTTGATTGGCCTTAGAATATTTTAAGTCTTTCAGTTCAATTCTACAAGGATTTACAGTAGTTTCCCCTCATCTAAAGTTTCACTTTCCTTGGTTTCAGTTACTTGCAGTCAACTACAGTCCAAAAATATTAAATAGAAAATTCCGGAAATAAACAATTTATGAGTTTTAAATTGTGTGCCATTCTGCGAAGCATAATGAAACCTGGAGCCTTCCGACAGCATCCTGCCCAGGCTGGGAATCGTCCCTTCGTGCAGAACACGCTGCGTGAGCTGCTCCTGGTAGTCACCTGCACTGGCCATCCCAGTTTCAGTTCGATTATCAGACAATTTAAGAGAAAGGCCACATTCACATGACTTGTACTGTAGTATATTGTTATAGTTGGCTTATTATTATTTATTATTGTTAATTCCTTATTTGCCTATTTATAAATTAAACTTAATTGTAGGTATGTATGAATGTATAGGAAAAACACATAGTATAGTACATAGGGTTCAGTACTATTCACGGTTTCAGGCATCCACTGGGGGTCTTGGAACATACCCCCTGTGGATGGATAAGGGGGGCTGCTGTAATAGGTGCCTATTGAGTCCTTCTCCTCATCATTGCTACTGTATCAGTAACAACTAACTCCCCTGGATGCTAAACAAGCTCAAACGTTGGGTCCCTCACCATCCATCGCCCTTTCGAAAGCCTTGGGAGGAGGTCAGATGGTATGTTCAGGTGCTTTAATATTTTTACGAAATTCTCAACATGAAGATACTTTAACTACAAGTGATTGAGACTGCTATTTTTTTCCTCCTTAACTTTCCCTCTGCAACTTTGGAAGGGCCAAAGTGGGAACTTGATAAGGGGAAGTTGAGCTGGAAAAGCAATTATCTTACTTTTTTTACTGAGATTTCGCTTTCTAAATAAATATTTACTTTCCTACATACTTTGCATTTGTGCTTTTGTATTCTGGTACGGAAGAACCCAGTTGTAGAAGCCTCATGTCTGGTAAAACCTGGACCTGTTTCTCTTTGCCCCTTTTGCAGGCGGCATGGTTTTATGAGTGTAAGCCTTTGTCCTTTAGATCAAGTTATATTTGATGCAGTGGGGGAATCTGGTCAGCTTTATTATGGGTTCAAATATCTACCTTAAGAAGTAATTAATACTGATAAAAATATAATATTTATACAACTTTACATGCTTGAACATTTTTATTATTGTGTAAGAAATGATTAAACAACAATAATGACCTGAGGGGCAGGGGGTGGGGGATAAGGGTCAAAGAAGGGGAAGGAACCAGTCAAGGAGCACGAATGAATGACCCCCCCCACCCCTGGGGGTAACAGGGTGGGGGTTGACTATGGACATGGACAACAGGGTGGGGATTGACTGTGGGAGTGGTGTGGGGGGATGGGCAGGGCAGAGGAGAGCAAAGGGGCAGAAATTGGGAAAACTGTAATAGAACAACAATAAACTCTTTGATAAAAAGAAAGCTAGATCAATGGTGACTATGATCCTTCAACGCTAAGAAGATCATATTATTGTATTATGTTCTAAGATACGTGTATATTATTCCCATGGCAACAGCAAAAAGATTGTGCTATTGCGTACCTGTTATTGATTAGGAAACTAATGTATGTATGAAGATGTCAAAACGTTTTTATGCTTTGGGGATGAAAATAACTTTGACATCAAACCAAGTGAAGCCAGCTGATAAATTTTGAGAATCTCTATGAAAGAAGACTTTCTGTATCTCAATCAATAATAATAAACTCCCAAACATCATGCTTTCAGACAACCTGGAGCCTTTTCCTCTATCTTTTACAAATATCTCAGCGCTCTGAAGCTTTTGGCGAAAGTTTAGTTTTATTCTTGTTTCTGTGTTTTGGAAAGCAGTGGTGTTGGACATGATTCTGTGCTGACATGTGCAGCTTATTGGGGTTCTTTTTTTCAACAGAAGTTATGTGGTTAAAAAGACAGGAGATGTGCCATCACTGTGAATTCCCTTGTGCTACAATAGCATCACTTCTTCCATCTAGGGAAGCTCATGCTTCCTGAAGGGTGTGGAATCGCCTCCAAGTGCTTGGCCGGCCAGCAGGTGATCTTTTTGTATCTTCTACTGAGCTGACTGGCTCAAGGGGAAACCGTGTGTCCAACTGGTCCAAACACAACTGGTGTGGAAAACAGATCAGATCCAATCCGGTTCTCTTCATGTGCCTCCATTGTCGAGATTGGTGTAGTAGAGAAATTGGAAATGCAAATGTTCTGTTATAACCTTGCTGATAATCCCCGAGTGAATTGTATATTTAAGCATGTGGACTTGTTTCTAACTCTCACATGGGACTTGGTGATTTCATCATTTTCTAGAATGTGCTATTATCTTTCTCCGCTTCTATTTAAAAATCACTTTTATTATGCCCATGGGCCATATTTCTAAATAGTGTATTTCTTCTGATTTTAGAGTTTGATTGTTTTCAACAAATATTTGCTGAGCAACTATAGTGTACCTGAGATTAACAAATATTTGAATACTTTTTCTAGAATTTAGAAAAGAAAAATAGACATTAAATACTATTATGGTATAGATAAGTAGTAGGTGGTGGGTAGATTTAGCTTTTGCCATAGCTATGTTAAGTGTAACACATGGAATTATGGAACATAATAGAAGGGGAATGCAATAAACATTTATTTCCTTTATTGAAAATATCCTCTAGAAATTAGCAATATGCAACTATGTGTGTATTACGTATTATTTCTGGAGAAGGAAAAAAACTCTTTTGACAGCCTTCCTATGTGCTAGGGACTCTGCTAGGCATGTATACATTTAATTTAAGTTGTTTACATTATTTATCACCTTTGTCGGAGTTTAGGTAGGACAGGTACAGTTAATCCCTTTTGAAGTCAGTGTTCTGAGTGGCTCTAATTGACAGCACCCATATTTGGGCTGAGTTTAGGGGGCTTTTTTCATTACCTCATTTTAGTAGTGGAAAAGATTGTGCTGCAGAATGGAGGGATTCAATAAGTAGAATGTGAGGGGACTTTCTGGAGGTGATGGATGTCTGTGACCTTGACTGTGGTGATGGTTTTCACAGTGGTCTGCATATATGCCAATTTATCAAATTCTATACAGTGAATGTGGGCGGGTTCTTGTATCTCAGCTATAGCTCAATAGAGCTGTTTTAATTTTGTGCACACAGACATAACAGGAGGTGTTTTATTATAATATCAGAAAAAAGAAATAAGTTCAACTTGTTAAAAAAAGACGCCGTCATGGACTTGAAATGTGTACTGATAGCTCTGGAACCTGAGCGCGGTACACTTTACCGTGGTTCCTGTCCTCATTCGGATCGCCGTCCAGGGAAACCAGATGCGGCTTTGTGCGCAACACAGAATGAGATGCAATACAGAACAAGAGGGGAGGCATACAGCTTTAAATGAGGAGCTATGGGGTGAAGTCTGGGGCCTTTTGCTCACTTATTTGAAAATGTATGTTATGGGGAATTTTAAACAATTTTAGATAATAGAAAATCTCCTGGAAACACTTAGGCCTCAGACAGAAAAACTTATTGGAAGCCCTTTATGTATCCTTTGGAGAAAGTAGTTTAGGTAATCTAGTGTGGTTAGTCTTTTAAGCACACTAGATTTTTAACATTAAAAATCCCATGTTATTGATGGTGAATCAAAAGACTATATGGAAATTTCCAGTCATCATTGTCAGTAAAAACCTTATTTTCTCAGACCTTGTGAGGTTTAGCTTAGAGTTGGTATAGTCTCAGAGTTAATTCGAACACATTATTTTATCATATAGTGTTAATAAGATACACCCATTAACCTTACTGTAAAAAATAAACGCATATTCTATACGAAATGTGCAAAAACTCAGGCAATGCCTCAGTTCAGAGTACTCTGTTGCTCCTCTCTCCAGGAGGTTATATTTCAAATGTGATGAGTAAAGGTTCTGACGTTCAGTAATAAGAAGCACACACAGGAGAGGGTGTACTGCGTACTGAACCAGCAGTGACACAGACAGTGCAGAGGTGGCAAGTGACATACCTTCCTTCACTCAGAGACAAGGCGTATGTCAGAGTGCTTGGCCCTCTCACATAGAGCAGTTTCTGTTCCATGACGATCTCTTAAGGTTTCTGTCTTATCCCTTCCCGGCTTATTCAAGTGTTTAAATTTCAAATTAGTAGCTTGTTTTTATCACTCATTTTGGGTTTGGGGAAACACATTACAGCCACTGGATGTGTTTACTACATTAAAAATAATAACAAAGAAAACAAATGATAAAGTAAACAGGACATACAAAGGGTTATGTTTAAGTTACAGGTTACCCTGATAAATTACCTCAAGGCAGTCTTATTGAGGTACCTTGTTGGGATGCTTTTCTAAAATGTGCTTATCCAATCTTGGGAACATTGAGAGAACCCGTGCGTGTGTGTGTGTATAAATATTTAAAACGTTAGGACAGGATCAACTGAGAGAAGTAAGTCCCAGCAGTTCCTTTCTTTGTACATTTTTTGAGACACTCACAGGTCACTTCGTAGTCTATGTGGATTGATGAATAATCATGTACTAAGGACCAAGGAAACAGTAGCAACAAAATGCAATATTATTTATATATGTAAAATGCTGGCTATTTCATGTTTTATGTTTTTATACTTTCTTTTTCTTAATGAAGACATTTGTATGAGAAGCCAAGATTTAGAATGTAACCCATTCATGATTTGAATTGTGTTCCCAGGAATTAAGGGAAGGGGTTCTGTGTTATCTCCACAATGTCTCATCAAGCGACGCACATCAGATTTTCATCATGGCGTGCTGCGGTCAAAATGCTGATGTGTTTCCCTATGGCTTTTTCTGTATAAGCAATGTGAAATGAAAAATTGAGGCTATTGTTTATTTATTCAGTGTTCCCTATGCTTGATTGTTTTCGATAGAAGAAACGTTTCTTATTTCCAGTTAAGAAAAAATATATGTGTATATATATTAATGGTAATGTGCTGTAACCATGTGATATTCAGGCTCTGAAATTTACCATTCATGTTTTTTTTCATTTTAACTCCTGTTCACTTCCTTTCAAGGGCCAGGTGATGGGGGTTATACAAAAGTAAACCAAGAAAGGTACTGATAGATGATCCACATATTCGAAAATTCGTTGAAGAATAGGAAGTCAGCATCCTGCTTGGTAATTATGTAAAAACATAACTAGGGTTTGGAATTTCATTTACAAGTTTGAAAACTGGAATTTGTTGATTTTATTTGCAAATGATTCTGAGGTTGAACAGCACTCGACTTGATCCTGTGTCGTGAATTCACATATGATCAGCATAGATAAAGGAATGTTCTCTTTCTTACTTAAAAGCATTTTCAAAAGGTTTGTAAATATTTGTTTTTCGGGGATCCATTTATCTTACTCCTCAGTTCCAAAAGAACTGTTATGGGGTTACAGAAAAAGATGATAAATGAGCTGGAGGAGCCTGGGTTGAAATTGTCCCATTTTAAGGTTACATTATTTAGTAGACATGCAAAGTCTTTGAATGCATGAATATTAACTGATTAGGTACTGGATTTTTTTTTAACACCAGAATTTTGAAATGAGAATGAGTCACTCATGGAGCTATTCTGGCTTTTATTTATCCATAGTTAGATCCATATGAAATTTAAATATAACAAGAAAGGAAAATAGCTGGAAGACATACCTTTTCAAAGGAATGACCTGGACTTCAGCTGCTCAGTTCCCATTTAGTTCACAGGGCCTGAGCGATGCTGTTTTTAATTGTATACAAACCTCGTAACAAAGAAAGTGACAACAAAACCCATCTGCGCTTAGTTATCCGTGTACACAATACAAGGTGCAACCTGGAACGGACCGTTGGGTACTTTGATTAATTGAACTTAACTGACGGTTATCTAGAAACTCTGTTGTATTACAGCCTTTACTGAAATTCTCAGTGAAGAGTTTATGTTT
Source organism: Phyllostomus hastatus (assembly GCF_019186645.2). Lineage (NCBI taxonomy): Eukaryota > Metazoa > Chordata > Mammalia > Chiroptera > Phyllostomidae > Phyllostomus > Phyllostomus hastatus. The sequence goes on from NW_025334017.1 coordinate 25,971,632, forward strand.
ACTTAAAGGTGAACATAACAAAACTTACGATCATTTAAGACCTTATGGAAACTTTGGATCATCATGATAAATGATAAACCACATTACATACATTGTATAAATACAGAGATGGACATATGGAAGGTGTAGGAGTCTGTATTTAATGTGTACTGACCCCAATTTTTTATAAAAGCAATATAAACAAAAAATATGCCTGACTACCCTAATACACTGGTTGTTTTTATTTCCTGTATTTTTACATATATGTATGTAAACCTAGTATAGACATAATTTTATTATTTAAAAGAAGAAATATTTTCCATGTTTCTACATGGTCTTGCTGATTTTCATTTTGCATTTCTGGTCTATAGTCTCTCAGCTGACTTGCTATAATATCTAAACATTCTATTTTAAGGCATTTGGCTATTATTCAATTACACATTTAATACTACAATGACTAAATTAGTGCACATAGTCATTTACTTCTTTTAGGTTTTTCTCGAAGGATAACTTTCAAGGAGTAAAATTAGTGGATTAAGGGACATATGCTCTCTAGGAGGTTAGAATACAGAAGGAAAGGATAAGGAAAAAATTGTTAGTTTTGGCATCAGACTTCTTGAGTTGCTACATCCTTAGAAATTCTGGCATTCACTGATCCTTAAACATCAACATAAGTTTTTAGGGAGGGTGTGGTATCATCACACAGTAATCTGTACAGAGGCTGAAGGCCCCATCCAGGGGTCTGTTAAAGCAATTCAGGTATGCAGTAGGCCTTCTTGGGCCAGAGTGAGTTTGAAAAAGGGAAGAGACATGGTGACCTGTTCCTCACTTAGCATTTGTCCTGGGTGCTGCAGGACAAAAAGAAACAGAAGGATCCACTCTGAAGTTCGAGGAACATTTGAGAAGTAAAAATGCTCAGAGAAGAAATAATCAGATAAAGGGATAGAGAGAGTATTCTAGATTTTAGATAGGAAGGCTTTGTATTGACTGAACCTTGAGCTAAAAGTTGGAGACAATGAATGTTTATTGGTGGGCAAAGGAAAAGATGGCTTTCTCAAGAGTAGGAGAGCAAAGGAAAAAATTAGACAAATTCTAATTGGAGGGCACTGAGCAACTGAGTAAGTTCCTTCTTACTGGCTATTTTAGCATATTAACATACTGTTGATTTGTTCATTCACTCGTTTGTTGGTGACTTTTGGAGGATATAAAGTTGCCATATTTTTTTTGATATAGAAATCACATTCCATCTTATTTCAATGTTGTGAAATGTACATCAAATTTTACTAGAATATTTTGGTGCGAATTCAATTTTATATTTATTTTATTTTATATATTTTTGTTTTTTTATCCTCACTTGAGGATATGGGCGTTGATTTTAGAGAGGAAGGAAGGAGGGGGAAAGAGAAAGGGAGGAACGTGGTCCATGCAGGAGAGGAGCTCTTTCCCATGTGACCTTCTGGTTTACGGAATGACGTTCCAACCAACTGAGCCACACCGGCCAGGTCAGTTTTTTATTTAATGATCCCGACTCAGAATCTTTCATTGGAATCTGGGCTGCTGTGAAATTGCACACACTCTCTTTACATATTTAATGACTAAATCTGGTTTACAGATAATATTGCTGATTAGAAGTATAAATAATGAAATCTGGAATATTTAGTAGAAGAGATATTTCTTTTTTTCCCAAACCAAATATTTGTCTCCTTTAAAATCTACGCCATTCAAAATGACTGCCATGAAAAAGATGCAAGACCATATTCCCCTTTGGATAAAATGGTTCAATTTTATCTAAAGCACATTTTGATAAAAGCAAAATGTGTAGTATATAATTACTGAAGAAATTATTTAGCTAAAATATTACTGTTTCTTTTGGATCTAGCAGCCTCTGCATCCCCTTGGGAGTTTGTTAGAAATGCACATTCCTGAATTCTTCTCCAGACACACCAATTCAGAGTCTTGAGGGATTGGGACCCAGGAAGCTGTGTTTTAACAAGCCTGCCAGGTGATTTTTGTGCTTGCTGAAGTGAGAAAGCCATTAATTTAGAATGGCTTTTAAGCTAAATATAATTATATCATACTGGTTCCTAATCTCCTAAATTTTATGCATCTCAAGTTTGGGACCAGGCCTCCAGAACATGATGGTTGGTGTAGTATGCTGTGTGTATTGCTGGATGGTTTAAATGTGCCTTCATACAGTGACATTTTAATTGTGTGTCTATAGGAGAAGTTTAGTTTCACAACTTTTAAATACCTAACTAAAATATGCTTGCTTTGGATAATGGAGAAAAAAAGAACATGGAGTAAACATTGCTAACTCCATTTAAGGGTCACTTAAAACAGTCAGGAGGTTATTGAGGATCTGGGGCCTGTGAGGTCTCATGTCTGAGTTCTTGGAACTATTGTTATGTAGCTAACTTGTTGCTAACCTGAAATCCAGGGCAAACACCAAACATCCTACATCAATGATTGCTACATGGACATATATGGACTTGACTTTCTCCTCATCATGGTGTCCAGACCATTCTCATTTTTCTCTTTAAAAGGAACCAATCCCTTTCAACAGCCAGTGTCCTACATTTACATAATGGACCTAACCAATCCCGATTGGCCTAGCCCAACATCCTTCATTTGCATGGAGGACCTGAATGAGAAATCTCTATGGGTTTGCCCTTTATAAAACCTCTTTCTTTGTACCGTTTGGAGCATAATTAGGTTGCTACTTGAATCAGTGTCCCAGATTGCAATCCTGCCTTTTCTCAAGTAAAAGCTTTTATGCTTCGGTACAGCCTAAACTTTTTTTGTGTGGTTAACAATTCTCTCATTATATGCTGTAAAATGTGTATTTTCTACATAGTAACGATCTCCATTATAATTTATATAATTAATAGGACATAGTTTTGTTGAACGCCCCTCAGGGATTTTCCTTAAAGACAATTAAAGGTATTTATGATACTGGCAGTCCGTGTCCTTTCAACACTGAGGAAGAGCCTGACTTTACTTTGTAAATGAGTCCAGGTGATGGTCCTCCTTTTGCATTTTGTTTTTCAGTTCTTCTGATGCAACTTTAAAAATATCCAGAGTTCCCATTTTCCCATTTTTCTTTTTCCTCTCATTTGTGTGGATATGCTGATATGCTTGAGCAGATGAGCACAAGAGTCAGGATTTTGCTTTCTTGTTCTCTTTTCTTAGTCTCCAGAAATATCACCATGAAAAGCAGGGCCCAGATCACGGTTCATACTTACTCCTGCACTAAATCTCATAGAATGCCTTCTTGCTTATTAAAAAAACTTTATAAAGATTTTATTTATTTATTTTTAGAGAGGGAAGGGAGGGGGGGAGAGAGAGAGAGAGAAACATCAATGTGCGGTTCCTGGGGGTTATGGCCTGCAACCCAGGCATGTACCCTGGCTGGGAATTGAACTTGCGACACTTTGGTTTGCAGCCTGTGCTCAATCCACTGTGCTACGCCAGCCAGGGCAAAAAAACTTTAAATGTTAATATTTAAACTTAGCTGCTTATCTACCTACCTACCTACCAATCAATTTATACTAACAGCTTAGTTAGGGCAACTCATATAGATTATTTCACTCTGGAGAACATTAGTGTGTTGTTATGTAAGTATAAGATAAATATATTACATAGCGTTTGAGCTAGACAAATAGCTTGGGGACATAAACCTGGGGAAATAAAGTAGGTGTTAGTTGGTTCATGATTTGAGTCATTACTCTGTAAGCGAACTACTAAATATTCAAGAATGATAGTTAATAATTTTCACCTTCTTAACTTTAGCTTTTTGCAGGCTGTTTTCTTGGATTGTCAAAATCTTTCTTCCCAGAGCCTTTCCTAAGTCTTCTGAAGGGACTCTTTCCTGTGTGGACTCACTGTGTGGTGTGGGTGCCTCCCTGTTGCTCTTAAATCTACTCTTGGCTGTGCTCAAACGTCACCTTAGAAGAGAGGCCTTTCCTGACCATCCCATATATGACAGTGCTTTCTTCCTCTGTCACTGACTCTGATTGGTCACCTGACTCTGATTCTTTTTCTTCGAATAACTTCTTGTCACCTGAAATAGGTAGTCCATGCAGGGAGGCATTCTTGTTTGTTGGCTTGCTCAGGAACCTGAACAGTCCCTCACACTACAAATTATCTAGGTTTAATTTTCCTTCTCCCTCTTTGGCGTGTAAGTTCCATTAGGGCTGGGACTCTATTGATTTTATTTCTTGCCATGCCTTCAGAGCGAGTTACAGTCCTAAGAAAGAGTAACCAATCAACACTAGTTGGTGGATGGATAAGTATGTAAGTGGACAGTAGCAGAAACATTTCAGAGGGTTAATGCATTTGTATTCCTCACTTGCTTCTTATTAGCCATTATAAAAAGTCTTATATTAAAACTCTTATATTAGCTCTTTTTATATTGCCCATTAGGTCCTTATTTTAAATATTTTTGAAAAGACTGGCGCTTTTATTACATGCTAAATTCTGAAACATTGATTGTTTTCAGTGTCCACTATGATTTCACTTAAACTTTTAATATTGCATTTAAAGCATCAGCAAATGGTGACTTAATTATACAGGTATCATCAAGAGTTGGGCTCTGATAGTAGTCAGTGTAACCACCCACTTTCTGGACCATTGTTGTCCAGATGCAGGGGTACTTCCAGCAAACAGATTTTAAAAAGTGAACCTCAGTGGAGAGCTCGTGTGATAGGCTGGTTCAAGATGCTGCAAACCACTTATGGAGGCTAACTTCTTCACAGGAAGAAATATGATTAAGATATGTTAAATGGAAATCTACACAAAACCACTGAAGTTGTTAAAATATTCAAATATGCCACATTGTAACAAGAAAACACTGTAATGCACTGAAATCAGCAGTAGAACAGCTGTGTTTTAAAGGACAGTACTTTGAATGTCACTTGACAATTTGCTTTCAATTAGAAGTAATTTACAGGAAGATGCCCACAAGCTAATCTTTACAGGATAATTAAGTTCCATTTTCTTTACTTTTAATTAAAAAGCAGAAAAGATTTAGCTGATCCATAAAAAATGCTCTGTTTAAACATTCATCAGACTTCACACTCTTTTTTTGTTATTTGTTGTAGCAGATGTTATCAAAAGTGCAGTCTGCTCTGTTTTAAACCCTGAGTATTTGGAAAGTGAAACATGAGTTGCAATAGGCATGTACTGGTGAGGTGTGATCATTTCACATCTGCATATTCAAAGAGGATAAAACATACCACTGCTTCATTCCTTATTTGTGTTCTGCCTGATGGATTTAATTGTACTAGAACCACACACATGAAAATGAAAAGCTGTGCAACTTTTGAATTTGGAACATTATACATATAGTAGGATGATATGTACCAAATAAAACTTTACTTCAAGCACTTTAGGGGGCCTGTAGATTGAGATGTCATGTTATTTTTATTGTAACTTTACTATTATAAAAATTGACACTGCATTTTAACATGGAAATTTACTAATTGAAAGGATGAGAGATTTAAAGTGATATTCTAAAGTCATTTATTAATAAAATTTATTCTCTGTATTAACACAGTGCCTAGCATCATAGCTATTTGTTTTGGGAAAATACTTTTGCCAAATACATCTGAGATTTGGTTTTATAAATCACTATTGGCCAGTGCTTTGCCTTATTTTTTTTTTAGGTTTTTAGCTGATGAAAGGTAAATGGAGGTTTGTCATGCTTACTGTCATATCATACTGTGTTAAGGGGTTTTGCACTGAAAATTGTTCAGGAGTTTTTTGGTTTAGTATTATCGCTTTTGTTTTTTATCCTCTTTTCTGACCATTTAATCAATCTGTTCATGTTAGTAATTACTTTTTCTGTTTTTTTTCTTCTTTTTTATAGTCTAAAAGATTTCTATAACTTGAAAAAAAGTTGGGCCACTATAGAGCATATACATGGAATTTTTACAGCAATAATTCCATTTACTATGCCTTTTTGTCAAACAAGCTTGATGTTCAATTTTCTAATCAGTGAGTCCCTAAAATTTGAAGATGCTATTAAAGTTACCTATTTTTACTTAGTTTTACTTTTAAATTTTATTTTCCTTTCTTTGAAGGAAAACTAGCAGTGACTGGAGCCCCTTCATTTATGGGCTTTTGCCACTTAGGTTTGCACAGGTAGGGAATATGCCCAAAGGTGCTGTGACCAACGCGGTTTAGGAGACTGCAACATAAAATGAAGAAATGCAATTTATTTCAGCATACATTATACATTTCAGGTAGGAGCTTAATTGTAATAATCACAATGCATTCATTTAAGTGGAGTAGGTGTTGGAACGTGTAAATGTCATCGGGTTCTGTAATGAACTGGCAAAAAAGTGTTCTCTTCTTAAGAGGATAACATGGGGAAGAGATTAAGCATGCCCAGTCTGCCTCTTTCCCTCTTTCCTCTTTGGTAATCAGCACCTGGTTTGACTACATCTTTTTGAACTATAAAAGATCTACTCCTCCTTACATGGAAGTTTTTATGAAAGGGAATGGTAACGAACAGTGGTTAAACTTTCCATTTTCAGGTGAATTTCGGCTTTTCTCATCATCCATAATTCACACTTTCTCTAGTAAAGAAGAAAAGCAGTTCTGTTATCATTCAGAAGAGTGTGATAATTTTCCTTAGGTGCTTGGTTTTCAAGTTCCCGGCTGCTTTTTGAAGGGCAGGCGGGACAGAATTGTACAAAGTTGTAGAGCTTGGAGGAGTTACCAGCTGACCTTGGGCATGTTTGCCTCGCCCACTGCACCTAACCCACTGCCTTGTACATGACTGGTCATTATTAAATATTTGTTAAGTGACTTACTGGCAGGAAAAAAATTAGACACAGTTCCATTTGATTCATGGCACACATTTAGTGAGTTCTTTTTCATTCCTTACTTTTCCTTTTTTGGTAAAATCAAAAGGATCATGATCTGAGAAGCTATCAGCTGTTGTTTTGCTTTTCATCTTCTTCAGACCTGCATTTCTAGGAAAGCTAGGTGTTGTGAATTTCGGCCTTCTCACTAACTCTACATATAAACTCTTTTGTGAAAGGACTAAATTTTGTAAATAGATACCGAAATAACTTCCTACTTGGAGAGATAACAAAGATGTATATATTTTTCTTGTTTATATTTAGTGGGGTTTTTTTTTGTTTTTCTTTGTAGCTGTTCTGGTTTACTTGTACCCCCCACCCCCATCATTACCCCCCCCCCCACCCACCATTTGATTACTGGAATGTTTTTAGCAGTTACTTATTTCTTTATTCAATACATTTATAACTCCTGCATGTATTCTGGAAATGAGTCTTGAACTTGCTTTTGTTCTTCCTCTCGATTGCTTCATTCCTGTGCTCTCTCCTCCCCGCAAGCCTACCAGCTTGATTTTCCAAAAATAATTGACAACATGTCATCATTACTTAAAATCTACTATTACCTACTTCATCAAGCCCAGATTCGTCTATTTGGCTTTAGGACTTTCTATAATTTGCATTACTTTCCCCAAACAGTTTCACCAGCTCTCCGGCCCATACGGAGCCTTTGCCCCAGGGTGCCTGTACTGCTCCTGTATTGCACTTCCTATACCCTCCCCAACACACACATTCACTTCAAGTCCCTGCTTCTTGCCTTTGTTCACATAATGCCCGACCTTTTCCCCTTCATCACCTAACACTTTCACATGGAAAAGGCCCAGTGCAAGTCCCACATCCTCCAGGAAGCTTTCCACTGTTCTTTTAATCCACAGTAACTATTCCTTTTTATGTTTCTTTCATAGTAATAGTGCCAGGCCTTTACACATTTATTTCTTATATTTTTACTACATATGCATTATCTTTGTCTCCCTATGAAGAATATAAGAATTTTAAGGACAGAAAATAAAGAGCTCTTATGCCTTATTTGCTTTTTTTTTAATAAATCTTAAATCTCATAGCCTTGTGGAAGCAGGTGTAGGCATTTTATTTCCTGTCTTGTTTGGCTTAAAAACAAACCATACATAAGCTATTCAGAACTAGCTACAGAAAGATATTCAGAGGAAATATTGAGTAATATTTACTTATGCAAGTAGAAAAAACTCTCCCCGCCCCAAAGACTTGGAAATTAAGTTTTATGTTTGTTTCTAGAAAGAGTTTCTGCCACCTTGGAAACATATTCTTTTATAAAATAATTACAGTAGCCTGAAGATAGAGATAAGTCATCAGTTTTTAAGAACTATCGTTTTAGTTCTCAATAACTTATTTTGGGGCTAACATGCTATTGAAAGGAAGGACGTGTAAGTCATCTATTTCCTTAGCCATGGATGTGGGTGGGGGGTGCCGTCCTGCCACTGCCTGTTACAAGTTCATCAGAGCCTTTACATATTTGTAATTACCCTTCCATAAATAGTCTGCAGCTTGACCATAGCGTTTTGCCACTCTATTAGAATGAGGCCCAAGGTCCAAGTTAAAAGCAAAATCCTTAATGAATTTAACAAAATTAAGTAAAGAGCTTCAGGTTATAGGAGCAGATTTAATGGATTCAGCTGTTCTTTCACTTCAACCAACAATTTTTTGCCTTCATTTTCCAGATGTAAACCACGTTCAATTAAAACAGACTAAAATTAATTTTGAGAAACTGTCATATCACCCCTGGAGATAATTGGAGATAACCTAGTGTGTCACAAAACTCGAGGTAGAAAACCAGCATTTATGGGGTTAGTTTCAGTAACTACTTTTGCAAAACATTTTTGAGATTCCTTTTCAATGCATATTTCTCAGCTTGTGCTAGTGTCCTTTTGTGTGACTTAGCTGTGACCAGAGCTGGACAGTGATGGGGTCCTCAAATGCAGAGGTGGCTTATCCCAGCAGCAGAGATAATGCGTAGCTGAACTACCCCACTCAAAGTGTGCTTGGTCCATGGACCAAAGCCATCAGCATCACCTGGAAGGTGATTAGAACAAGAGATTCATGGGCTTCACCCCAGACCTACTGCCACACAACCTCTGTGGATGGAGCCCAGGAATCTCTCCAGTAACAAGCATTCCGCGTGAACCTTACACATGCTGAAGTTTAGGAGCTACTACTGGTGTGTGGAACCCCAGAGGTCAGCTCTTATCTGACAAACCGTCTTCCATATTTCAACTGAACAAGCTGTGTTGGATCATTTCTGATCTCTCATCCATCATTGTAAAATGCAGATAGATGATTTGAATCAATATTGTTTTTTTTCTGGCATTGGTTATTTCACAGTTTTCATCTGAAGTCTATTCTGAACTGACTTAAACAAAAGAGCGAGATCACTGTGATGAGCAATGGAAATTCCACAGTCTTTTCTGAGAACAAATGTGTGCTTTATTCAGCTCTGTGTCCTTCCAGCCCCGCAGAGAACGAAGGCAACAGAAGAGCAGCCTTATTCTGGCCCGATTTTGGCACTTAGGTTTGTTTCATTTTGGCACATGGCTCTGTTCTTTCATCATACAGGAAACTATCTGCAGAATGAGTCAAATTTCAGCTTATTTGAACAATTTGATCAGGCTGATGTTTTTTTCCTAATGGACAGAGGTTTTTGTTAATCTCGGTACCAAGACATTACTTGTTTTTACGTATCTAAGTGACAATTAATGTGACACAGGGTTCTGCATTAGTTATAATATAAGACTTTTAAAACTAATTTGAACATTTCTTGAGATTCTCAAGTTTTCATGGTTTGTTACATGTAAGTGCTAGTCATATATTGGTCTCCAGCAACATCACATAAATAATATCATTAATTAATGTCATTTTAAAATACAGATTATATCACCTTTTGTAGTTATATAAATTCTTTTTTAAAAAATGAACTTTCAGAATAATGCTTTATAGAAATGCTTTGTAGAAATAGAAAATACAGAGTAGATTCTGTATATGTGAATGTGTATGCATAACAATTTTTGGAAATCCTACAGTATATTGCATATAAAATAATTTTTGGCTTTTTCACCTTAGTATAGCTCAGATCTGATACTCATTGATAACTTTGGATGCATCCAGAAGTGAAATCATATTGAGCATTAATTGCTAAGCATTTATTTAGATAAAAGTAGAATTTGCCCTACCAATTGTTTTTCTCTATCCTCTTAAGTTATATAATACTGTGAGGTGACAATAATATACTGGGTCTGGGCTAATTAATCTTTATATTGGTGCTACTGTGTCTGTATTTTACATCTAACTGATTGTATTGAATTTGTGTTATGCCTGATACCTACTGAAAAGTTATAATGCCCTAGAGGGTTATTACTGTTAGTGATACTGAGATACTGACTGTGATGATGGCAGGCTCCTCTTTTCATTTAGAAGGGCTTGGATTTTAGCATGCTATGTTTATTGCTGCATTCTGTTTATTCTATTTGCTTATTTTCATTGTATGGACTGTTTAAGTGTCTATTCATTTCATAAGGCTAGACTCTTAGAAGATGAAGAAGGCACACTATGTCATTAAAACACAGCTCCTTTCCTCAAAAAGGTCTTTTCCTGTGAATGCATTAATGCGAGGGAAGGCTGAGTCTGCCCAAATAAGGAGGTAGTCACCTTAATGAACCCATTTGTAATAATATTGGCAACCTTGTGCCAATATTATTCAGGGTAAATTTGATGCATTTCACTGATTGATTCCCAGAATTTTGGTGCAGAGTTCTCTGGGTTGGAAGTCCGGAGGATGATCCCTGGATCTGGGGTCACAAAGAAACGTTTTGCTTTGCTTTGTGTGCTTCTGGTAGAGCTGTTGGTTTTATGATCTATCAGTATTTCCAAAGACAGCCAGCTCTCTTTGGAGCGGTGGAGGGTGCTAGGACACCTGTCCTTGGAGAAAGAGCTCTTGGCCAGTATTTTTCGCCTTGCTCGTTGACCGTGTCAAGGGGTTTATGTAAGTGCTGGAGGAGGAATGTATATCTCCAACCACATTTGTGAGGGCCAAGAACTTTGAAAATCCAGTGCCCTGAATATTGCATAGTTACTAAAATATTTTGTAGTATGTCTTTCAGAGTTTTAGGTCCTTAATGAAACTTTAAATCATTATTGTCTCTATTTCATCTATGATGCTAGTGGTGTCTTATGATTATTTTGTGTCTGTGTGTGTGAATATATTTGGCAATATATTCAGCTTCCCAAATATATTGAAAACATTTACTTTTCCATTGTTGATGGCCACACCAGCAAATGTACACTTTTGCAAGTGTACAAAAGGCCATTTGCAACCCACAGACATGGACACAAGTGTGGTCATTGACTGGGAGCTGGGAGTGGGATTGGTGGAGAGGGCCAAGGGGGAAAAATTTGGGATAACTGTAATAGAATAAGAATAAAAAATTACTTAATAAAAAAATTCATTTGCTATGGGACTGTAAGGTGGAAGCATTGCCAAATTATTCAGTTTTAAAATATTGGTGTCACATGTTCTTTTGCACTCTTTTCTTTTTTCAGTAAAGAGAGCTAACATTTATAGCTAACACTTACGGGGTACTCATCATGTACCAGGTATTGTGCTGCATGCACGATCATTTAATTTAGGTTATCTTACGTTGTCCTCACAATTCCTGACACTTCAGATTAAGCTCAGAGGAATAAAAATCATGTCCAAGACTCAAACCCAGCTCTGTCTAACTCCTAAGGCCACAGGGTTTCTACCAGGACACGCTGCGTCTTTGCCACGAGGCCATGTGCTAACATCTTGTGGAAGGTGCGGTAATAAATGGCATCTACTTCCTGCTTCTGAAGTACTTACAAAGGAATGGAAGAGCCAGGAGGCTGTAATGAAACAGGATGTGTGTGCCATGTGCTCAGAGTATAAGAAGGAGGAAGATCTACTGTCTAAAGTCAACTTTTCTCCAATTTTCTGAAAATTAATTTAAATAATATAAATAAGTATCACTCAGTGTGTTGATTACAGCCTGTCTTGTCCACTTGCATATTCTTGAAAATGGTGGGAGGATTTTTTTGTTTTTGTTTTTGTTTTTTTTAGAGGAAAAGGACAGGAGGATATACTGTGGGCAAAAGACAGGCACAATCATGCCAGTTCCGGTGTACCGGCTTTAGCTTCCATCCAGAACTCTGATACTAAATGGAGATATTTATTTGTATATTATTTATTCAAAAGTTGCAGACACTTAAAATGCATTTCTTTTCTGATATGTACAGGCTAGAATGGCTCACACAATTGTTGTGATGTTACTAGATGGAAACATCATTTTCGAGACTCATTCGGAGCTTTCTTACTTGAGGATTGAGTAGATGGTTGCTGGGTAAGGCATCCATAAAATAATAATTGTGTGTATTTATAAAAAGTAGCCTTCATTTTGGTTTGTAAGATATATCATTGTAAATTTTTATAATATTCTGACATATTGTTCAGATTGGTTGACTGGGAGAGGGGAGAACTAATATAGTTCAGGCAAGCAGTAATTACTAGGTCAAGAAATAGGGCAAATAAAAAATGATTCATGGCAAGTAGGAGTGAGACATTTACATTCTGAAAATTAATTATGGAGCTTTTTATTTAAATTATACTCAGGAAGAAAAGTTCAGGAAAAAGAAAGAGATTCAGGGAAATTTTATATGTACTCATCTTGAGTACAAAGTAGTAAAGATCTTAGATTCAACTAATATGTCAGAGTCCATTAAAGAGATTGGAAAACCCTATTTCACTGTGACTAAACTGCCTGAAATTTTAACCTCCAAACTTATATATAACCAAATGTAGATATTGTGTCTGTCTTTATAAGTCTACATGCACATCCATGATGCAAGAGTACCTTAGAGTTGGATACTTGATTTTACAGACTTGAAAAAAATGTGTTCTATTGGCCAAAGCAAGTGTGTGAGCTCCTATAAAATCCTGACATCTACAAATTATAAAAGAAATAATTTTTTACATTCCCTTAGCAACTGTCTCCATGGCCATGCACTTAGTGCACAGTTAGAAGTCGGCTCTAACTCTGAAGGACCAGTCTCTCACAGCCTTGGCCTTTGGCCTTCTAGGCACCGATCACTACCCATCCTGCTGGACTTCCACTTAGTCTTTCCTTTTCTACTATTTGGCTCACTCTCCTGCCCTTCACTCCCCCATTGAACTCTTCTGTCTTGGGCCCTGCTGTCTCTACTTGCTTCCAGTTTTCTGAACTCTTCAGTATTTGCTCAGACGAGCCCCAGCCTAGTGCACGAGCTCTGGCACAAGGAGAGCCCTGGCCTGCCCTCTCCTATTTATTAGGCATCAGAGCATTTGGCATGTTTGTCATGTGAGGTTTGCTAATCTCCTAACGCAAACGACGACGATAATTTTAGGTCCAGTAGTAGATGAGTGGGAGATCATTGACGTTTCAACTTACAAGACTACTCTTCCCACAGCTAATATTAGAAATCTCATTTGATTTTGGCATGGAGATGTAGAAGGCAGGGTTTTAAATTTGAGGACTGGAAATTCCAGATTAAATTTTGAAGATGAACTCAGCCAGACACCACGCTCAGCTGCACGGGCTCTGGCCTGTGTGTGCATCGCAAGTCAGGGACTCCTCAGTTTCGTATGGGAATTTGTAAATGTAGACACTTTTCAAGGGCACAACTTACTTTAATTCTACCCTTCATTTAGTTTCCCATGCTGTTCAGAATCCTCAGAGTTTTCTAAAATGGTTGATGATTTAACAATATACCGGCAATAATTTCAGCCTCTGTTTAAGCTTATGTACAAGACTGGCCCCATCTTTACAAATTTATTGTTTAGTTAATTTACTCCTGCTGATGGATTAGTTGTTAAAATCCAAGCCTCCTAGTCTATATCTGATACTATAGTGTCTCAAAATGAATGACCATGCTATTTTTTAATTGAATTTATTGGGGTGAGGTTGGTTAATACAATTATATAGGTTTCAAGTACACAAGTCTATGACACATCATCTGTATATTGTATTGTGTGTCTACCACCCAGGTCCAAGTCTCCTTCCACCTCCGCCCACCCCCTTCCCCTCTGGTAGTTACCATTCTGTTATCTGTGTCCATGAGTGTTTCTTTCATAATCCCTTCACCTTTTTCACCCAGCCCCCCAACCCCCCTCCTCTCTGACAGCTGTCATCTGTTCTCTGTATCTATGAGTCTGTTTCTATTTTGTTTGTTAGTTTATTTTGTTCATTAGATTTGAGTTACAAGTGAAATCATATGGTACTTGTGAACATAGAATGACATAATGACTTGTGAAAAGACTGAACTGACATCAGTTGCCTTTTAATTGTGTGTGGAAGTGACGGCACTGTACATCACTCAGTCCGCAGGGAGGTTCTATGGTATCAGAGTGCCTCTCTCAGACTTGCCATCTCTGATCAAGGGTGGTTTCCTTGTTAGGTGGTGACATCTCTAGGAATGAAGATTTCTAGATACTGACTCCAGTGACTGAGAAATCACCGTAGAGACATCTTTAACATAGTCATTTGTTTAGTGTCTACAAATGCAGTTAATTCTTCATAAAAGAGATGTTATGAAGAGATATTAAATCTCTACATGGTGATAGATTGGATAGTCATACATAAGGATAATATTTTTATATTGAATCTCTACCAGGAAAGGAAGTTGGATAAATATGTGATAAGGAGAATTAAAGAGGTGAGTGGCAATTCCTGTGGTTACTAGTGCTTACTATTAAAGCTATCTAAATTAATCTAATGGCCTATGATTTTACCTGCTTGTCCTTACACCCTTATTGCTTTGAGCCTGGTAAGATGAACATAGATGTCACAGGCATTCAAAAACTAAGTTAAAATATTGATGCTTGACTTTTAGTACTAGGTGTTTATACTGAGAAAATGGAAGGAGCACAATTTAGTTTTACTCTGTATTTCATTATGACACTGAATATTCAAATGAGAATATGACAACTCTCTATTTCCCCAATGTGTTTTCTCTCAAATTCCATTATTCAGATGACTGCATTTGCCCTATCTAGAAGAATGTGGAGTGCCTGTCATCTCTCTCCGTTTTTCCTAGTCTTTACCACCACTCTTTATAAGTTTTTGGGGGGAGGAGAAAAGAGTGGGTTTGGTGGAAATGAGTGAATGGGGGTGAGGCCCGACTTGTGTTTGGCAAGGAAGGAAACATGTCTGGAGAAAGTGAGTGGCTGAGGAAACTTGGGCCATAGATTCTGATTCTGGAAGAAGAAACTGGCAGCAGTAACTCTCGTTACCCATAGTTCCAGGAATGGTCTTCCTCTAGCCTCAGCTGGATGGGACCACTATGTTTATTCTGTTAACAGAGATGAAAAACTTGGAATGCAAATGCTGGATGGACATACCACGTCTAATTCTGAATGTCTAACTAAAGCATCCATAGTGGGCCAGTCACCAGGATGTAAATATGACTGATGTCAGATTTTCTTAGGCTCTGACAGGAGACAGAGATAAAGAGAAAGAGAGCTGGAGACCCTAGGGGCACCTAAGTGGAGAGTGGTCACTGCAGTGGAAGGAAGCTAAATACAGCTGTCTGCTGCACTGCTGTGTTGGCACAACCCATCAGATGCCTCGCATAGAGCAGCTGCTGGACAGAAATACATCTCAGCATTGTCTAGGACTGGTCGCCTCTATTATCTATCTTTAGCTTGAGGCAACGTGTAGCTTCGACCTGGGAACTTTTTTGAAGTGCGTGGCTAGGAGTCCCAGGGGCTCTGTTTCATTTGATTTACAAAGTACTTTTCAACCTTAACTTTGTAATGAAGGAGCTTTATTCCCAGAAGATGTTTTAGCCAGGGGTATACATGTCATGATTTATGACTAGAGCAAATAATAAAATATATAAAACCACACATGATGTGGCCCATTAAGTTATTTCTAGATAACTTTGCTGCTAAGTCAAACTGGCTATGTTTTCCCATGTCTGTGCCTGATAAGTAGATTTATCTCAAAATCAGGTTTTCACAAGATTAATAATCCCTCCTTGTTAAGAGGGTCTGTTTTAAAATTGAAGGCAATTATCCTGATGTGAATTATATAAACACATGCTGAATAGTACTATGTTTTCATATATTTAAAGCATATCTGATAGTATAAGTACATTTTTGACTAGGTATCTGTCTTACAGAAAGGGAAGGTATACACAGTAAAATAAAACAGTGGTAGTCTAAAAAGATATTTTTCTTTAGCTTGAGTAATACTATGGTCTCAAAGCTTTAACCTGAATTATTGGTGCATATAAATCCATCTTCTTAATTAAATGGGGCCTTTGGCCACTGAACACCGGCGTATGGACAGAGTTAGTTACTAGATGTTATTAAGAGACTGGCCGGGCCACATAATCCATTAGAGGTAGGATTCAGTTATATTGGTAGCAGCAATGTGATTTTTATGGTTGTGAGAATCTTTTCTTTGTTCTGTCAATATCAATTATTTCAGTCCCAGTAAAAAAAAAACTACAATAGGGTCAAGTTTATGATCTGTGATTTGGGTGGATAATTTGTAACACTTCTATCCAATAAGCCAAGATTTTTTTTTTCTTTCTGGAAAGGACCTGTGCTTTAAAGTTTGTTAAAACTACCTCAGTGTGTGGCTAAGGAGAGAGTAAGAATGATGTCATAGGATTATAATGTTACAAATGTCACTGAAAGGCATGAATAGACATTAAAATAATAAACATGCCTTTATGATAGTGTATACAAGTGTGCTTATGATTTATAGTGGATATTACGTATTTCCTTTGGGAATTTTATCAGTGTCTGTCCATTAGGCTTAAAATTGGAAAACAGTAGAGTAATATGGTTAAACTGCATGGCCACAGGTGAGAGGAAATTTAGGTGCAGATTGAAAGTCCTGGTCCACCTTTCAGGTGAAGCCTCAGTAAACTCCTGAAAAACAACTGCTCGATACAACAAACAGCGCAAAGCTAAACAAGTGGGAGCTGGCATGGCTCAACGGGATAGATAACAGAGCTTGTTTTGTGACGTTGTGCACACAGTGAGAGGATAACACGGTCACACATGTAGATTGCATGTCACCTAAGTCCTTAAAACATACTGATTGTCATTCTTTCCAGTGGATAGATGTTTTTATGGTGAGGTAAATATCAGTCCAGTGTAAGGATATATTTGCTAAAAATTCTTATGTTTCCAACTGTGATTTGATGAATCTCCATTCTAGAAGAATTCAAGCAGCGTTCGGTTAATAATCCTCCAGAGATACAGGAAAGGGGAAAACATCAAACGATTGGTCGGGCCGCATGACCCCTAGGCGTGATGTTTTAGATATTGTGGGTAATGGGGTGGGACCCTGCCCTAGTGATTTGCATTTGTTGCATAAAACACAACTTCGTGGAAGCCTGAGAAAGAAAAGGCCTACAGTGGAAGGATCCTCAGCAGACAGTGGCCGGTGGAATTAATAAAACTAGACCAACAGCAAGTTCACCACAACTATCCTTCTGATAATACCACTTACTGAGGACTTACTCTGTACCCAGTACATTGGAAAGTTTTTTATGTGAAAAGTTTTAACCGATGGACTATGATCTCTGTTTTACAAAGGAGGAAACTAAGACAGAAAGGTGAAGAGAAGGTATGAAATTAGGTAGTATTCTGTCTGCTATGTAAATCCAAAGTGATGGGTATCTCAGGGCTTGGTACGTTCTGACCATGGACATATAGATGGCTAAATAATGTGGACCTACATACTTGGCTTTCCTGGGTTGTGATGTGCTTTTCTAGTAATTATGGAAGATGGAGATAATTATACTGCCCACATCCAAGAACAGAGGGGTTTCAGGAAGAGGTTGTAAGCCTTAGAGGAAGGAAACCAGATCACCTGCATGAGCTGGGTTAGAGGTCATCTAAGGGCATAGATTCTTTAGAGTGATCAAAAGGTCATGCAAGAAAACAGACCACGATGTAGACCCCTCAAATGGTTATACCAGTTCAAATCCAGGAAATTTGTAAGTTAACAGGAATATTAAATTATTGGGCTGTGGCTGAAGGCATGAAATTAAAATACAGATTATTTGCATATGCTATGAGAGAAAGAAAGGTGATACTGTCTTATGTAAGAATGAGATGATTCTGAATTAGATTGTTAAGTGGAGAAAAATTTTGGCAAAATTTGAATATGGACTATATATGACATAGCTGTGTCTGGGAACACTGATTATCTCGGAGTGAAATTAGTGAAACGTACTATGACTGCAAAAAACAGTGTTCTTGTTTTTAGAGGATATATACTAAATACTTAAAATGCCATAATGCTTGCAACGTACTTTTCAATGGTTCAGCAAAATGATAGCAATGATATTATTACTGAAAAAGAGACATACAGCAAATGTGTCAAAAATGTAAGCTACTTGTAATTCTAGGTGAAGGATGCATGCATGTTTATTATGTTAATATTGCAACTTTTGAAGGTTTAAAATATACTAAATAAAAAATGTAGAAAATAGATGCACCTAACAAAAATAGGAGGAATAGAGTCAGTAATAATAATAATAACAATAATAATAATAATCTGACCTTTCTAGTACATAGAAATCTGGCATGCAAAAGTATCAGAAGATGTGAATAACTATGATGGAGACACTGGAATAGAATGTTCACAATAGGGTTTTAAGGTTAATTTAAATGTGTCCATATTAGTGTATACCTTGTAGTGACAGAAAACTCTTTTCAACATTTGCTTGAAGAGCAGTGAACTTAGCAAATCACCAAACATATTCTTGAGCTATGCTAGATATAATACTGTTGTTATGTTGAAAGAAGAGAAAGTAAGTAGTAAAAGAGAGCTCTTCTAAATTTTACCCGCTGGGAGTGTGACATACTAGGGATTGTAGTATAATTGGAAGAAAGAAAAGGTCTATGATAATGACCCAGTGGAGTGTAGTTTAAAACACTGTGTAAGTAAAGAAGAGACTTTGGGGAAAATGGGAGACAAATGTTCCAGGTAGGAATAATATTCAAATCCGTAGATCATGTCCCACTTCATACACACCAGGCCACTGAGTGCTCTGACCAGCATGGCTATACATCTCACACTCCTCGTCTTTAAGCCTTGGGAAATGGGAAGTGCATTGCTATTCTTGATGGCCAGAATGCCCCTTGATAGCAAATGGCCTTGGTTTTCTGTTCTCACTCTACTATCCTTGTGGGTCTTTTTCTTATCTGCTTAAGACGTAAGCAAACGATCCTCAAAGGTTCAAAGAAACCTATATTTCAGTTTTTGCCTCCTCAATGTAGCCAACCCTTCATTGAACTCTCATTCATATTTTTGCAACATTTTTTCTTATCAGGTCCCCTAGAGATCATTTTGAACTCTTTTTGGCAGTCCTTATACTGTAAGTCCATTTATTATTACCTTTCTTTCTGTTCCTTAAACTTCCATTTAAGTGCCAAGACATTTTTCTTTTTCAATCTTAAGTTATCTCTTAAAGGGATCTGATGAAGAGTAGTCTGGATTTCCCTGGGCAGGGGTTTCTGTTGGTCCCATAATTATTGTCATTACATACTAGAAAGGCAGAGGGAAAAAATCACATGGATAAATAGTGTTTTAAAAATACAAAATAAAAAATTATACAAAAGTGGAAGATAGATTGTTTGACCAAAAAAAGCAGATGGTGTCTGATTTGCATCTTCAAGTCATAAAAAAGCAACAACTATCACAAAACAAAACAAAACAAATGAAATAAAGAAAGAATAAAGAAGAAAAGAAAACTATGTGTTTTTTTTTTCGAAATACACTAAACCCAAGAAAATGATAAAGGAGAACATTGTCCCTTTATCAGATGGGAAAGGAAAGCTCTTAACTGATGACATACAAAAGGCAGAGACTTTTAATAAGCATTTTCTTTACCTCTGCCTTCACACAAAAAGGTCATCTTTGATCTAATCACTGGAATAGCCAACACCTGGGCTGGGAGGGTAGCAAGTCATGATAAAGGAAAAAATGAACTAGAGAGTGTGCAAAAAATTTTAAAAATAAAAGGTGGTTCAGATGCTGGGGTCGGCCAACTTTAATATAGAAATGGAAATTTTAAGTATGGTATGTCATAATTAAAATTCCTCTTTTGAGTCTTTTGGTTCATGTACACATACAATCTCTTGCAATTAAATAATAAGGAGCAATTTTGTATGTGCAGAGCCTAGAGGAGATCAGATAGGAATATGGCATGGCTATAATTCTCAAGAAATCCACACACAATGAACTAATCTTGGGTGAGACTTTCTAAGCAGGAAAATGACACAATGCTATTTATTTATGAAGTTATTCATAAAAGATGCACAACTCAGTAAAAAAAAGTCTTCATGGGTCCAGCATTACCTGACAGTGCTTTCGAGAAACATCAGGGAAATTTTATCAAATTTTAAGTATGAGTTTTAAACTAGGAATTTTTTTTAAATGAAAAGGTAAGGTGATGATGTCATGAGGAGAACAGTACGGTTTGGTCAAGTGCACAGAAATGGGAACACAGTAGCTTAATGTTCCAGAAGCAGTAGCATGAAGTGGGAAACCACCCGGAGTTACCATTAGCTCACAACGGAATTAGGGTGCAAGACGCCGTCCTGTGTTTGCCAGTATTATTCCTGATAGAGCGGTTCCAGTTTCTGGGAGTCGAGACCCTGTTTCCTCTGGTTCAGAACTTCTAACGTCCGTGGGTAAAGTGAGGCTCTGTCCCTAGTCTACTGCTCAGGGACTTCTCTGCCACAGCCCTGGCTGTCAGTCCTTTGTGATTTTGTTCCTGACCTCTGTAGTGTAACTTGACTTTGACAAGTTTTCTGATAAAGTATCCCACGATATCTTGGTTAGCATTTTGCGGCAAGAAGTTTGGAGGTATTTTGTCATTATTAATTGATGTTTGTCCAAGGGACCTAAAATCATTGAATTTTTCTCTAATCCATGGCAACCTGGGTGGGGAAAATTGACCCCACCCAGGGGTCACTTGTTACCTCCTAACCCTAAACCTGAATTGTAGGATTTATTATACTTCACGAAGGATTGGGATTTGCTGGAAATAAATCTAATGGCGGCCTCCATTTGATGGGGGAAGCTCTGGGCTCACCGACTACTTCTGTAGGGTGACTGTAGGAGAGAACAGAGGAATCAGGGGGAGAAAACAGTCACCTGGAGACTTCCACCTGCAGGAAAGATTTTCATCAGGAAAGAAGATAGGGAAAAGGAGAGAAATGGGAGAGAGAGGTGGGAGACTACCATAGGTAAAGGCTGTGGCCTCTTATTGTGCAGTGAGAAAGAGGGCAGAAGCCAAGGAGAGACTCACACCTCTCCAGATGACCTTTGAATAACTACCCACTGGCAACTATGGCAGAATCAGTGTGCTGGAATATAACCAAGCAGCTTAGAGCCCCTTCCACGTGTCAGAGGGTAATAGAGACAGCAGTTTGTAAAGAGACAGATAAGGCCTTGGTATGCAGATTAGGTATTATAGGCTTAAGTATTTTTTATTACATCATTGTCTCTTTAATGTGCACAAAAATACCAAGCCAAGGAATATGGGCACATACTTGTGGCCCCAGATAACTTTTGAGGTCAACAGTTCTATTCCTCTCAGGAGTCTACTCTGTCTTGCCCAAGACTTTGATCCTATAGTTTACCTGTCATTCCTATGTGAAAAAAATATGTTTCAGCATCATCAGTCTTAAAGTCCTCCCATCCTTCCACATACCACTGCACTTCTCTATGCCCTATTCATGGCAGAAAGTCTTGAAATCATTGCCTATAGACTTGTTTCCATTCCTTCGTCTCCTATTCTCTATTCAACTCCATCCCAGTTAAGATCCCTTTCCCCAGAATTTAACTACCTTCTGTTAAGGTTACCAGTGACCTTCATGTAGTCGAATCTGATCTTCTCCCCTTGATTCTTGACATTATTCAGAAACATTGATTACTCCCTCTTTCTCAAAGCACTTTCTTCTCTTGCATTTGGTAACATCACAGTGTCCCAGTTTTCCTTCTACTTTATTGGCTGGTCCTTCTTAGTTTCCTTGATTAATTTCTCCTCTGCTTGGTACCTAAGCATTGGAGGTCTTCAAGATTCTCTGCTAAACCTTTTTTTTTCTTTTATGAGGCTTTGCTTTCTCTCTAGGTGATGGTCTTTTAGTCTTGTAGCTTTAGATATCATCTGTACATGAAAGGTTCTGAAATTTTTATTTCCAGATCTGACTTCTTCCTGGCACTTCAGATGCATGTTTTCAACTTTCTACTCTCAAGCTTCTCATGGATATCTAATTAAACATCTCAAATTTGAAGTGTCCTAAGAACATCTCTTTATTATTTGCCACTGAAATCTGTTCCTATCCAAATATTTAATGTAAGTCGATTTTCATCAACACACCTCGTTAGTTTATGTTAAGAAAGCTAGCAGTTAGCACTGTTGTTCTCTTTCTCTCATCCTCTTCCAGCCAATCCATAATAAGTCTGGTCAACCCAACTTCTAAAATACCTTCAGAGTTCATCCATTTCTCCCCACCTTAGCTCAGGTCATCAGCCTCCTTTCCCTGGATCATTGCTGCCTTACATGGTCTCTCTGAATTTTACTCTTACTCACTTAAAATCCATTCTGTGTGTACAGGAGCCAGAGTATTCTCTTGAAACATAATTCATATTATGCCACTCACTTGCTTAAAATTTGCCCATTGCTTCTCATTGCAATTGGGATAAACTCTATATCCTTTGCCCTGGTTTTAGAACCTCCTGCTTACCTATCTGTCCTCATCTGGCACCGCTGGCCCCTTATCTCCCCACTCCAGCTGTGCTGCTGTTTCTTCAACATGTCAAGTTCATTTCCACAATAGTGCTTTTCTCCCTGCTTTGAACACACTTCCCCTCCATCACTGTAGGGTTGTTCCTTTTGTCAGTTAGGTCCCATCTGAGATGTTGCCCCCTTTAAAGGGAGCTCCCTGACTTCTCAAATAAATTAGTCATCTGTCACCATAGCCCATTGCCCTTTGGCCATTTCCATAGCACTTTTTGATAGTTATTTATAACTGTAATTTTATTATTTATGTGGTTTCTTAATCAGTGATTGCTTGGTTTATTTCCTCTGCTTATTTTCATCACCTGCTAGCGTGTAAACCCATGGAGAATAGGGACTTCATCAGACCTAAAAAAGTACCTGACACACAATAGGTAGTAGAGAAAAATTTGTTGAATGGAAAAAATAAATGGCATCTTTTATTTTGGCATCTGGACATCTTTGACATAAATTCTTAGGTGCAGTTTAGACTGTGCATGCCCCCTCTTAACCACAGCTTGATTTCCTTGAACTTTGAATACCTTGAAAAGTGTTTGATGGTTCCTCTGTTACCCTTAGTTGAGCACTTAAAAACTGTGCTCACCGGATTTGCAACTGGGGGAAGCCAGGGAAGGAGAACTCTGAGGAGGGATGTGATAAACAAAATTGCAATTCAAAAGTCACCCCACAATGCATATGATATGTCAATATAATGCTTTTTAACTAAAACAAGAATTTCTATCACCTGGGATCTTGAATAACATAGATGGAATTTAAAAAAATTAAATGCAAAGAGCCTCGCCCTTAGAGTTGAAAGGTGAGCTGCACAAGCCTGGGCCAGTGGAAACTCGATAATTATGAATGTGAAGAACTGGTGGTGAACTGAGAATTGGGGAGCTGTGGGTCCCTAAGGAACCCAGTAGATGTCCCAATCTCTATCTGTAATCCTATACTTTAATGCATAGTAAAGATATGTGCTTTATGTGTGAGAACTCCCATTGTATTTCCAGCCTGGAGCCATCTCTCCCTAGTTTGAACTCTCAGAAGATAGTACTCCTATCTCCAATGATAACTACTATTTACTGCTCTCTTTTAATTTTTCTGTACATGTCTTAATCTCTCCTCCTAGATTGCAAACTCCTTAAGAGGAGACACTGTGTTTGTTTTGTTTTGTTTTAATTACTCTGTTCCACATAATTTCTTACAAATAGCTGGAGGACACTTAGTAAACATTTACTTTGTGAGTGAATGAATAAATAGCAGACAAGGCTAGGTGATGTGTGTATATGCATTTTTTAAAATAATGGAATGACAAGAGCATCATCTTAAAGAAGCAAAAGCTATTAGAGAAGTTTTATTTAATATATGTGTTTCTAGGGAAGGGTGGTAGTCTCTATAAATATTAATGAATGAAATAAAGGGAAAGAAAAGAAGATATTTCTGAAATATGGTACTATTCTAGTTGCCTTAAAACTAAGAGATTTTAAGAACCTTTATTTAAGAGACTTAATTTTACTAAGGAGATATTGACATAGGTGGATACGATAGATAGATATTAACATATGTGACCTATTTGGTCAATAATTATATCATTGCCCTGTGAAAATAATAATCTGGGACTATTTTATGGTTTTAAAAATTTTGTATAATATTTTTGTTAAACGTATTGGGGTGACATTGGTTGATAAAGTTATATAAGTTTCAAGTGTACAATTCTATGGTACATAATCTGCATATTTTATGTGTGTTTACCACCCAAAATTAAAATCTCCTTCACTTTATGCTTTTAAAACTGAAGATAGCAGTTAAACTTTCAAAAAAATTATTTATATTAATTTTTTGTAACTTGTAATTTCCACATTTGGCCAGTTTGATTTAGTGGTGTAATTTAATTACAGTTTTTTAAAATTTCAGTGTGATTTAGAAAACTTGGTTTTTTATCTATCAGTATATGTACCTCAAATTATAAAATAAATTCCCACTGACAGCATAAAAAAGGAAAGATCTCTTCTTTATTGGGAATGCAGTTAGAGGTCCTTCACTCTGAAATGTGTGAGATGCTTGTGAACGTCACAGGAAATATTTAAACCTTCCCAGTGAACCAACCAACCAGTGGCCAATGGTTAATTAAAAATTTGCATTGATTGTAGCAAGGACCAAAATCGGCCATGAATGCATGGTGTAGGCCAGAATTAATTTCTCTTTTGACTAATTGCTGCAGTGATGCGATTTTTATTTCACTGTGTAAGATGCAGAATGAGGAAGTAAAGCTCTGTCACAGGGTAGCAAGTTCATGGGGACGGGGCCTGGGTCTTCCTCATGGTTGTGTTCCAAGCCCACAGTGCCTGCACACACAGTGAGCGCTTGTTACAAAGTGCTCCCTCACACAGGAACTCAGATGTAATGTGAATGAATAAGAGCTTTCATCCTCCACCTGGCCCCCATGGTTATCTCATTAGCTTTGTAACAGTGAGACTGAATCTTTGCTTTTCCTCATAGAGGTTTTGGCAGGGCTTTTCTATGGTCAGGAACCATTCATTTGTTGAAGGAAGAAGTGAGTTAGTTGAAACAGTTATTGAATATTTGCTGTGTTTCAAACACATAGGGTGATGCAAAAAATATACAAGACCCAGCTTATAGCTTCCAATATAAATAAAGTGTAATTGAGTCCCTGTTTGTAAGTATATTTTACTCTGTGGAAGTGATGACCCCACCCACTTTATACTCATTCTTTGTACATTGAGAAAGAGAAAAGCAGTCGCTGGTGTCTGGGAGTTGGCGTGGCTTGCATTGGGACATGGTATTCTCTTGTTGAACATAACATTTCACAGACCATTGACGCTAGCCCAGAACCTTCAGTGATCATGTCATGATGGACTAGACAAGAACAAGACCACTCCATACTCATACCTGACTTTGGGATAATACATGAACATTTTGAAGATCAAAGAATGACCAAATATTCCCCATATGCTGCTTAAAAAAATGCAGACAACTGTAATTGAACAACAATAAAGTAATTAAAAAAAACAGCAGAACATTCTAAGCTTTAAGCTCACTCCATTCTTACCTTCTATATAAAAACTTTTAAGTACCCTATCAAAGAATGACTTCTACTTCCTCACAGCATCCAATGCAGAGCAAAGACCTGCTTTTTTTCTCCCAAATGACTTAACACAAGTGCAGATCCTTTAAGTCACAGGTGGCAAGCACAAGGCCAGTGGCCCAATCCGGCCCTCCACCTTGTTTTATCTGGCCCAGCACCTTGTTTCTACCCCGCAGCAGCGCCCAGCTCTTGCTTAACAGTTAAGGAGTAGTTACATTTATGCAGTCCTAAAGTTACATTCAGCCCTTTGAAGGCAACCGTGAGGCTTATGTGGCCCCCCAGTGAAAATGAGCTTGACACCCCTGCTTTAAGTTATTTCTAACGCATTTGCTGGGATGCCCTGTAGTGTTCTCATCACAGGAAGTCAGTAAACCTACATTTGTTCAACACCAGGTGAGTTCCAGGCGGTCTTTGAAGATCAGTCGACAGTATTAAGAGCCTAAAGACTATGGAGTGTGTTAAGATTTAAATGTGTTTGCTTCTCACATTTACGCCACTATTTTTCCCAAAGAACGTCTCTGAAAGGCAATGCAAGTTGGAATTAGAGAAAAACTAAAACTTCAAATGTTTGCATAATTGTAATTTGTATGGCCAACAAGTATTACTCTCTCATGAACTGTTTTTGAGAGGCTAAACAATCAGCATGATATAGCCTGGAAGGAGAAGTTCCAACCTATTGATTGTCAGTCCTTCTGTTAAGGAGTTTGCCATGAATTCAAGTAGGTCCATCCAAGGGACTAACAAGCCGCCACTGAAAGAAATAGTACAGATACCGTCTTCACGATTCACACCTTTTTGACCCGCAACAGCTGCTCCTGGCCTTCCACCAGGTAAGGTGTTTGGAGACTCGTGGAATTTTTAGGAGATTATATTTTGAATAACTACAGGTTTGATGTGTCTGTTACCTCTGTTGTTTTAAATTGTTAACATTATTCTTTTATTCTTTTTCTCTGGTCAGTGGAATAATTTTCCTATGCTCTCTCCATGCATACAATGCACTCCAGAGATTGCTTAAACATTTTTTCAATCATCGGAGAATCATTAGATAATCAGAAAGGGAGAGAAAAATGTTTATGTTCAGATTGTAAAACACAGTTGATCCTATATGTCTAATACAGTGTTTTATTGTATTTTCAATACAAACTACGAGTGAGCTTGGATCAAGGTGATTATGGTGAGGAGCAGAACATAAAAGGTATAGAATAGAGTAAAAGACTTTGGGGAATCTAACAGCTTATATGGAAATTACACAAAAACTTACTAAATGATTAGGAATAAATAGCTCTGTAAATGGATATGTATTTGATGAAAAGGGAAAATAGGCGGTTAGAAAAGAGAGGAATGAAGGTAGTCTCTCGTGGTTAGGAAGGACATCATGACCTGAGGTTGGACTTGGACTGAGCCTTAAAGAACAGGCAGGATTCTAAGATGGAGAAAACAGGAAGGGAATTCAGGTCATGTGATCATTGATATTATATACTCCACATCATCATCACTCACAAACACCCTAACATGCTTTCTGCAAGGTTTCTTTACTAGGCACGGTGGGAGATAGAAACAGACAGAAATGTCTCTCCATGGGGAATTTCCAAATTCATGAGGTGCTTGTTGAGTTTACTTTAGAAGCCTCTTTAATAAAGTGGTAGAAACCATACAGAATTACAGAACAAAATGGGCCATCCTGGCTGTCAAGCAGTAGAATTCTTGGTGGACTGACAAATATATCTGACCTGATGTGGAATTTGTTCTCTTATATTTTAGTGTGTGTTTATATAAAAGGGAAGAAATGTGATCTCAAATAACCCATCAGTCATGGTTTTCTCACTTCTAAAATAAAAGCGTGAGAGAACTGGATCACTGAGGACTTTTGCAGAGTTCTCTGTTCCAAGTTTATCAGTGAGCGACACGTGACATGAAAGGTATCTGCTGTGTCTCAGTCTTAGTGTTGTTGGTTGTATGAGGTGTTACTCATGTAAATTGCTGTATGTCATCTCATCCTTGTTTACAGTTAAAAAATAGCTTGAATTAAAAATCAGAGTCAATCGTTAGGAGCTCCTGATGTATCAGCCACCCCAGCAGTTGTGCTTCCTCCCCAGACAGTTGAGAAAGCTAAGTATTGGTACCAATAGATTACCTAATTTTTAAAAACTGTTCTTCAGTCGGTCTGCTTTGCTTCTTCAATCTGCCAACTCTTCTGTCCTCTTTAAGATCTGCCTAGGCATTGATATGAAAAGAAAGTGTCAAACATGGACCTCATTACAGTGGACAACTACAAAATGGCATTAACTGAAGTATGACTAGGAAAGATGCTAATTTTCTTTGCTGACATACTGGCAAAGGTTAGCCAGCTTTCACTTACCCTCCTCTATCCACAATCCTGGGGACCTCTTGACTCCTCCTTTTTTCAGCCTTCCACATTTATTGTCCCCCATCAGAAAGGCAGAGAGAATGAAGTAGATGTCAGCTCTTTTCTTTTGAGTTGCAAAAAGCCGAGACTGAGGCAAAAAGCCGAGACCGAGACTGAGGACTCTATAATAGAGTCCCCCACTAGTGAATTAACAGGATACCAGAGGCAGATGGGACCTGTGTTCCTTTCCCTTGGCAGGGCCTGGAAAGTCAGCAGGACCCAGAGACAGAGGGGCCTAAGGCAGCCTCACTGTTTTCTGATTTGTCCCACTAGGAGGGAAGCAGAAAGGTCTCCATGCACGTGAGGGGGTGGTCGGAAACGTTTGCCTGTATGGACCAAAACCTTGAACCAGGAGAAAGAGGCAATCCAAAGGGACGCTAACACGGATAGATGACACTAAGGAAGAGATGCCTTCTCCCTTAATTCCCCTACTCCTCCCCAACACCTAGTCACAAAGAGGTACTCTGGCATTTACATGCAACCCTAAATTGATTAAATTTAAGTTTCTGTCACCTTGGAGGTGGGGATTTGACAAGTAAATTTAATAATTGAGTAATAAATATACTAGCAATGACTTATATAGCACTTACTGTGTACTAAACACTATCGTAAGCACTTTGCCTATAGTGACTAAAGACTCAGGCAACCATATGTACAGTTATCATCATTTTCTCCATTTTTTACAAGAATAAATGTGAGGCTGGGATTCAAATCCAGGTAGTCTGTATCAGATTATACTAACCCACTTCTCAAAGAGGTATAAAAGAATGGTTATATTTCTGGAAAGACTGAGTCTGTATGCTGTATTTCATATGAATTATGCCTATTTTTGGAGGAATATTGGACATTCATTTATATATGTACTCTGCTACTCTGGCCATGTTGTTGAAGATGCTGTTTAGTATATGGCACAGTGCCCTCTCTGAAAAACCGTGGAAGTAATTTCTCTCTATTATTAGTACCAGAAATACCTGGGCTTCACCTGAGCAACCACTTTGTTTGTATTTTGTCGAAAAAATCAACTATATAATATCATTTCTCTGTTTTTATTGGCTGCTGTGTAGCTTAGAGCCAAATGTCAAGCTTGCTATTGGCGAGTTTCTATACATTCATGACCTGTATTGTGCGTACTCACTGTACTGTTGTACCCCAATTTTCCCGTGGCTTTGCTTTCTACCTGTTTTAATTTACTTTATCTGTCAGCAATGTACATATCTTAGAGAAACACCTTAAATCCTTTATGAGGATGGTGGGTTGTAAATGCATGCAAATATTATTGCTTTCAAACTCCATCACTTGGAGATCTTCCTTGGTCAGCAGAAGGCCCCCAGTAACTACTGTGGAGCAGTGTGCCAGTCTTTCGTTAGCACATTTCATCCATGGAGGACGGAAAGGATAAGCGGTGAAGGACATGGTGTGCTTTCTGTTCCCACTCTCCGTTCTTGTGCCTCAGGGCTACAGTGAAAACAATCATTGGCATATGGGGAAGACTGATGTAGGTGGCTAAGTATATGGGCTCTGATGCCAGAACTGGTTCATATCCAAGTTTTGCTATCCACTGGCAAATGACCCCTTGGGCAACGTACTTATCTTCTCTGTGTCTCAGTTTCCTCATTTGTAAAACAGGGCTAAAATAGTAACCCACATGCATGGAATTACTATGAACCTTAAATTATGCTTGGTGAACACATGTTGCCTTTGACAGTTGCTTATGGTCAGTTAGTGGGGCAGGAGAGCTAGAAAACTAGAAAGAGAGTCTTCTGAATTTTGGTAAGCCCAATAGGATATTCTTGATATGATTTATGCAGGGCTACCAAAAAGCAAGTTAGTAATATGTATAGAAATTGCATTTGCCATATTTCATAGGTATCTTATTCTTTTACCCGTCACAAGGCTGAAGTATAAATTTTTATTTGAATTTTCACATGTTCTTTTAAGCATTAGAATTACAGAGCAAGAAGGGATCTTAAGTTCATTGGCACAGGTCAGCTAGTAACCCCACACAAACTGTGAATTAAAGGTCATTAGTGAAAGAAGAGTACTTGTGTTCTGTCTGAGAAAACTAATATAAGAGACACATTTTCTCTTTCAAGACTTTTTTCTCTGAGACATTATTATACCATATTTGTTAAGCTTTTACTGGTCCTGTCTTGGAAAGACATGAACACATAAACATATTGGAGCATATCAGATTCATTTAAAATGTCTTTCAAGAAAATATTGAGCCAATGAAAGATATGCTGTGTGGCAAACATCCCTGCCCCGTGGGTGTTACAGCCTGGTGATGCAGGTGAATGTGTAACTGAATACTGGGTGCCAAAATATGCACCCATACTCACACACGAACTTACAATACTGTGCCAGCATAGAGATTTTTCACAGACTATCATGGTAACAGCTGATTCGATTTGTGAAAATACGAGAGGAATAAGAGGAAGGAAGGAAGTTGGAGAAGGAAAAGGAGATGGGGTGGGAGGGAGAGAAGGGAGAGAAACAACTTGACATGAGGGAGATGAGTTGTAATATTGGTCTTGGAAGATGTGAAGGCATTTGCTGGGGTTGGAATATGGGATGGAGGGAATTCCGGGTGGGGGAATCCAATAGGACAAGGAACTGAAGGCTTCTGGGAAGTGATGGGTGTGGCACAGCATGACCATTGGAAAGAGGGTGAGTTCTGCTGACCTGCAGAGAGCAAACACCGTTGGAGAGTTTCTGGCATCAGGACAAACATGATCAGAAACTGCCTGTCAGAAAGGCGCAGTGCAGAATGTGTCTTGGGAGGGAGTAAGGATGGAGGACTGAGAACTGTTGTTAGAAGGAAGGAGAGGTGAAGCCATCTCCAACAGGGAGATGTTTCTCATCTCTGACTTCAGCCTCACGAGCCTGCCATAGTCCAGCTGCTTCCAGGTGGTTCCTTCCCCTGTGTTTGTCTCTTCGGCTCAGGGAAGGTCATGGCTTCTTACTGTGGCTAATATCTAGTTTCCATCATTGTCCACTCCCATAGTCTGTGTGCTCAATTCCTTGTAAGAAATAAATTTCATTTACTGTAAGTACTCAGAGTTGGTTTTTTTCTTCCCCTGGGTTGACCCTGACTGATACACCATAGTAGTAATCCAGGGAGAGGTGCCGAGGGGCCTACCCCCTCCCCCCCAAAAAAGGAGAGAGTGAGAGGATGAGAGTCAATGCATATGCAGAGGAGAGAGCTAATTTAGAAAACAGAATTACAGAATTTGCTGACTGTATGTGTGTGGGCCTTGTGAGGAAAGCTACTGGCTGGCCTACTTAACAGAAGTGATTTTTTTTTAAATGCAGGCAGCTTAGGAGAAGCAGGGCATTGAAGCCCCACAGTGACCACCGGGCACTGAGTCAGACATCTCTAGAAAGCAGATGCACAGGGGAATCTGGGGCTCCAGTTTCATGTTTGAAATTTACCAGCATATAGCATGATATCAGTATTTAAAATTTTAGAAGTAAGATCATCAGGAAAAGAATGTGGAATGAGAAGAGACCAAGGAAATAACTTCACAGAAGTACTAATATAAAGGGCAAATAGACAAAAAGAAAAACCAGGGAGAATAATGTTAGAAAAGTCAAGACTTTCAATAAACATTGGTATTTGCAAAAATACTAGGATGAGTTCATTGTATGTGACTCTACCAAAAGGTGTTTGACCAATTAAGGGTAGATGCAAAGTTTATTTCCCTTTTGAAAATAACATTCTGATATATTACTGTTCTCATATCACAATGACAAGATTAAAGACAAAAGAGACAGTATCAGTTTTCCAACTTTACCCAACGGGTATGTGGTGAAGATAAGCTTTGAACCCAGTTCTAACTAATTCCCAAAGTCCATGGTGCCTTGTAAATGATTTTGAATGCAAGTCTAACGAATCTGTATGTATTCGTGTGCATAATGAGAAAGCACTCAAAGTTCTGGGCATGGCAGTAAATGATCAAAACCATGTTTAAGAAAACAATCTAAGAGTGATGTTAGTGGAACTTAGGGAAAACGGAATCTGCAGACAGGAAGAGAAGTTAGGAGACCACTAGGCGAGGAGTAAGGAGAGCCTGGCTTAGGGTGCAAGTTGTCAGATTTAGAAAAAAACAAACACAAAATTCAGAATGCCCATTTAAATATGAATTTTGGGTATAAATATGCTCTGTGAGATGTCGTGACATATTTTATATTGTAAGAAATTGTTATTTACCTGAAAACCATTTTAACTGATATCCTATATTTTATCTGACAACCGAAAATACTGCAATCGCGTTCCTGTGCTAACAGGCCGCAGTTAGTGTAGACCCCGCAGGCTGAGGGTGACAAGACTTCCCCAAGTTCAGATGCCAGCTGCAGGTTCGGGGGTCCTCAGGCTGTCCCCACTTTGGACCAACTGGCTACAAATGTGGGGGTTCCCACAAGCCACTCGGGTGGCCAAGTCACCAGAACAACTCAGAACCTAGGAAAGCACTGTATTTATGATTATACTTTTATTATAAAGGACACATCAGTATCAGCCACGTGAGGACACAAGGTCCGGGAGGTCCTGGAAACAGAGCTCCGCTGTCATCGTCTCCCCGTGGAATGGGAATGCGTCCTCCTCCGGGCTGGGCAGTGTAGCTTTCGCCAACCTGGAAGCTCACTGGAGCCTCGTGTGCCGTTTTGACGGGGCTTAATTACACAGTCATGATTGACTGAACCATTGACCACGTAAGTGGTCTGGGCCCCCAGCCTCTCCCTGGAGGTCAGGGGTCTACTATGAATAACAAAGACTCGCCCATCACTTAGGAAATTCTGAGGACTTACAATTCCCTCCCAGGGACCCAGGACAAAGACTAGACAAATTCCTTATTATACAACACAATTCTAGTGTGGTCCTGGTCATGGAAATGGAGCGATAGATTAGGAAGGAATTATACCGGGGAGGATTCTAAATTAATGCTAGTTTTTTAAGTCCTGGGGGATTGGAAATATGTGAGGAAATGCAGATTGGGATGGGAATGTGGGCATAGATAATGAGCTAATTTTACATGCCTGGATGTGAAGATGCAGATGGAACATCATGATGTGAATTCAGGGTACATGTATAGAAATGCGTATCTGGACTTGAGAAGAATTGTCAGGATTATATACTAGGAGTCAGTGCTCCTCAGTATGGCTGTGACTTTGGCAGCTCTGAGACGAAGGTATGTTGTTTTGGGGAAAAAGTGTAGAAAAGCAAAAGCCTGTGTGTTATAGGAGGGAAAGTAGAAACCACAAACCAATAAAAATTCTCTAAATTTTATAGATTAATTTGACAAGGTTTATTTTTCATATGAAATTATCTTTGTTGTTTCTTATAATGGTATTCATTTCAAAGCTTTGACACCTTTAATCTGTGATTTATTTTGACCCCTCTTTTGTGAATGTTTAATATGATATCCATTTACTAGTAATTCTAAACACTAAGTGGATTTTTGCCCAAATTTGTATAAATTCAAAATACTCAATGAATTGTCAAAATAGTAAAATAATTTTACATGGGTTTTGACTTTTTATTATAATAATAATATTATTATTACTTACTATAATTATTCCTCACCTGAGGACATGTTTATTGATTTTTTTTTTGAGAGAGAGAGGGGAAGGGAGAGAGAGGGAAAAATTTATTCAAGGGAAAGACATCGACCTGTTGCCTCCTGTATGTGCCCTGACCAGGGGCTGAACCTGCAACCCAGGGATATGCTCTGACTGTAATCAAACCTTGACCTTGCAGTTTACAGGCAGATACTCCAGCTAACTGAGCCACAGGCCAGGGCAGGTTTTGGTCAGTTTTTAAAAGTACCTTGAAAAAGAAGGTGTAAAGCTTATGAATTTTGGTCTTTTTAATATTTTTAAATTAACATATTTTGTGTCAGTCTGACTTTGAAGTTAACCTAGTCTTTACTCTTCAATGTTTAACTTTTCTTGGAGACAGAAAGGTTAACAAAACAGAATTCAGTTTGGTGCTTTTATTCATTTTAAACTTATTCTATAATTACAAAACAGCTTACCACTAGTAATAGAAAAATTAATCAAAGTAATTATAGTTTTCAAGTGATTGAATTGCAATTAATTGCAGTGTTTCTACATAATATTGTAAAGACCATTAGTAAAGCCACATTATAGCACATATTTTTATAAAAGATCATGTTCCTTTCTGTAGCTTCCTGTTACTGTATATTAACATTTCACAAAAATTGGTAAGTACCTACTGTGTACCAGAAACCCTGAGTAGGGTGGAACGTACCAAAAGGAATGGTTTGATGGAAGGAAGAATATCTGTAAAACACTAACATTTGTGTTTCATCCTTAAAGTTTGGGTAGAAAACTACTTTGCTATAATCTCATCAGCAGCTCTTTCATCTGCTTCATAATTAATAACACATATTAAAAAGAGGGTCAATAGGCATATTTTTGAAACCTGTAAACAAGCAGATTGCTTCACCCCTTTGAACCTCAGTCCTCAATCTGTAAATGGCAGACTGGACTAACTTTTTTTCAGTCCTGTTTTGCAGCTCTTGTTTGTTGTCAAGTTCAATATAAGTTCTGTCTCAAGCCCTAACCCTGGGACCCAGTGATGGGTGAGGTTGCTTCTTCATCTCCCACGTGCTCGAAAGGCAGGGACTGAGAAATAGGCGGTCTGGTTTCTAGTGCCAGTTCAGTGAAAGAACTTCAGCATCCCTTAGTGTTGTCACCTGTAACATGAAGGGGGATTTCACTTACAAACCTTATGGTACCTTCCAACTTTAAAGCCTATGATAAATACAAACATATGAACTTACTATAGTTAGGTGAAGACCAAACTAATATGAAGTCTGATTTGTAAAATAGTTTTATTGCTTTCAAAGAATGCAGTTAGAAGAAGGTACTGTGGAAGGTAGCCCCATAAAAGTCACTGAGGCATATGCTGTGCTGAGAAGATTATTAAAGTTTAAATGAAATGTATTGCTAAAATGGGTTAATCTCCAGTTTTTGAGGATTTTAAAAAACAATTTGTGCTCTTAAAAGGAATTAAAGATGCTCATATAGTATCTGTGTATCTGTAGGTAAACAAATTTTGGAAAAAGTCCTCTTTTTCTTATACAAGGCAAAAACAAAATTTCAGTGCTAGTACTGTTCACATAATAACAAATATTCCGCTTGTTCTTACATCAGAGTAAGTTGGCAAGAGCATAGTCCTGCTGGACAGTCTTGGTGGAAGAAATTCATTTTATGCAAGGAAAATCTTCATGTTTTTTTCAGTACCTATGTTTATTTACTTGAGATTTTGGGCGTCAGTTCACAAAATGTTAACTAAAAGTACCAGTATACCTAGGAAAGTTGCAATCATTAAAACTATCTCAGGTTTATGTGAGAGTTCTTCCCATTCCTAACTGTATATGGGAAGTTGCTAATTTTAAGGTTGAGTTTTTAGAAAATCAGACCTAAAATGCTTCTGACTGCCGGTTACATACTGAGATGCTCCAACAGTGGGGGTAGTTTGGGTCAGAGCAGGCAAACACTGGGTGGCCTTCAGGGGTTCTCTGCTACCTTTGTGTGTCTCTTTACTGATATGCTGACTCTCTGGAAATGTCACCGCTCTCCTTTCGTTATTTCATCAGAGAGTTTGCTACTCTGGAACTGTGTTACTCTCCTCCCCTGTTATTTATTTCATTAGGGAATGTGCTACTCTCTAGCTCAATGGCAAAGAAAGTTACTCCTTTAAGAGTACCTGGAAACTGGGAGAGTTTTAAAAATGTTATTAAAAGTTTCATATAGAGCTCTTTACAGAGTTTAATTCAGATGTTCTGTATTCTGCAAGGGCTGAGTAGGTGCGATATTTCAGACAATAGTTTTAAACTAAAAGGCTGTCTCTGTGAGGATGCACATCATTATGTTCTTTTGTAAAAGGAGGTAAATCCCAACTGAAGTGCGCCCGAAAGTCTCTGAGTGTGGGCTCTGGCCACAGCATTCCCATTAGCATTAGCTTGGCACCGCTTCTTGTCTCGCAGACAGTGACGAACCTGCCTTTTCCACCCTCGAGGCAATGAAATAAATGAAAGGGTGCGGCATTAAACGAGTTGAATTTTGAGTAGCATTTTTCATGCCTCCAACACTTTAAAAATCAGTTTATCCTTACGAAGCCGCATTTAGAATCCTGAAACAAGGGGCCCCTCTGTTTGTGCCAGTATGCGGGTTCTTTTGATTTTCTCGGACTGTGTGTGTGTGGCAAAAACAGCCTTTTTCTGGTCCTTTTCCCATTGTGGTCTCTGGGTAGTGTCTGTGACCAGAACTTTGTAATTCAGTATAAATCACAAATAAATGAGCACTATGGAAGGTAAGATATCTTTCAGTTTGTTTCTACTGGGTCTGGTCCAGGCTATTACAGTCCCCACATATCTCCATGACACAGAAGCAAGAGTTTTTTGCAAAGAATGTCCCCAGGGCCCAACCAAATCCTTCCTCTGCAGAAGCTGCCCTGCTCTGTCTATGTTCATTATGTTCGTGCTTCCTCCAATTTTGCACTTTCTCTCAGTATTTCCTAAAGAGGCTGGAGAGCCTTCCTTTAATCTCAAACGGAAGTTTATTTTTGTTTTCATGGAACAAAGGTTTATCTTTAGTGTTACCACGTATCCCCTCTAATTAGAAACCTGTATATATACTCATAAATAAAGAGGAAATGCATTAATTCTTAGTGCATTTGAACACTGATAACCCCAGAGATGGTAGGATCACATTTTATTAAATCCTCTTTAACCATACACACGCACGCATGCGCGTGCGCGCGCTTGCACGCACACACACACACACACACACACACACACACACACTGGTCCCTCTCCCACCACTTAGAGTGGAACTTAAAGGGAGTCTCTTAGCAAAGCCACTTCCTCAGTCTAGGTGCATAATATTTTATTTCAAGACACAAAAATAAATGTGCTTTTCCCATATTGATCTGCCTGCTATTTTCCCCCAACTCAGTGGTTTTATTATTTTCTCCTTCTCCTTCTCTTCCTCCTCCTCCTCCTTTTTCTTTCCAAAAGCATGCTACAATTATTGAAAAAGGTATTTCTTATAACAAGATATTGACACATTTTAAACACTTATGCTATATGGGGCATCGTGCTAAGTTCATCACATAATTGAATACATGTAACTTATAACTACTCCGAGATATTATCCTGTTTTATAGATGAGACATGGAAACTCCGGTTTTCTGAAGCTCACTCAAGGTGGGTCAGGCTTCCAGGGCCAGCCAGGGTTTAAATGGAAGAGCAGCTGCTGACTACTCATCGCAGTGTAGGCTGCAACCAATTATTTTCCAGCGATGCCTACATTGGGACTTCTAATACTAACGCTTTAAAGTGCCTATTATAGTTTTAGTTCCTTGCTGTCAAGTAGTTAAGCCTGTGACATGTCCACCATTGGTGCATATTTTATATCATTTTTCTGGTACCCAGAAATACCATATTTCTATATTTTTACTCTTGCCTCCCTGCTGTTGCTCATCTGGCTCTCTCAGAACCAGTGGTGTCAGGTCAAGGCAGCTCATAAAAGTAAACAAAGAAAGAATGAAAGAGGTGTGTGCACATGTGCGAGAGAGAGAGAGAGAGAGACAGAGAGAATGAATTTATACACATTTTCTCCTTTGATATGGGTGAACATGCAACAATGACTATATGAATGCATTTCTGTTGTGCTTGTTGAATTTTTTAGGCTGCCATTCAAGAATGTTATTATTTTCCCTGGCTGGGTGTCTTAGTTGATTGGAGCATCATCCTGTTCACCCAAAAGGGTATTTTATACCCACCCAGGGCACTGTCCCCAGCAGGGGTGCATTTGGGAGGTGAACGATTGATGTTTCTCTCTCTCTCTCTCTGTCTTCTCTCCTCTCCCTCCTCTCTTCTCTCTCTTCTCTCTCTCTCTCCCCCATCCTCTCTCCCCCTTCCTGCCTCTCTAAAATCAATAAAACATGTCCTTGGGTGAGGACTTAGAAAAAAAAGAATGTTGGTATTTCATGTTCTGCATGTTTGGTGGAGCGCGAGTACCCTTCCTTCTCTGACCTGGTGGGAGTGAACACTCTGTACCTCTTCTCAGGCTGAGTCCTTGAAATGAGGAAAAGTGAGATCCTGTTTTTAACATATTTCTGCAGTGAAATTTCCCATGTTGCATTTGTGGGTGTGGGAATGGAGAACAGGCTAAGGGATTCTTGAAGGCAAGAAACATGCAGTGGGGCCAAGACACTTCTTGGATAACAGAAGTGAGGAATGCAGCCTGGTCCCCGCCTCGGGAAAAAGATTCTTCATCCGCCCGTTTGGGGAGGGCGTGACCATCTTCGGTTAGTGTGCGTCCTTGTGCTGACTTTTGGTGTTGCATTTCAAGGACAATTGAGGAAGCTTCCTGACAATATTCACTTGCCTTAGAACAGCCTTTTCAGGGGTCTAACAAAATGCAGATGCTGCTGGTCAAGAAATTAAAGCTAATAAAAGCTAATTATTGTGTTTCAAGGGCTGTAGCAATATTGAGTTTATTCATACGATGTGAAAAAAGTCCTTGTGCCCTGTGTTAAGTAATTTGTGTTATTAATTATGCAGCTTTTAAATGCTGTAAGTAACATTATAACAAAGTAATTTTCAATTGAATTTCTGATTAGAGTAAATGTTGATGTTAATTACACAATGCTCAAGAAATAACACAAATGAAACCCCAAATAATGTAATTTTGTCTTGATTTGAGCTTTGAATAAACACCCTCCTAGCCAGTTACTCTGAGTGCCATTCCATCATCTGCTCCACTCATTTCCAGCATTTCTTCAGTCTTATTTTTCTTCCACTCTTGTTCCACCTCTCCTATCATATCTCATCTCTCTCTGTTCCGCCTTTTACCAGCACAGCAATCGTCAGTGTCAGGTGCTGATGTCATCGTAAAGATACATATCAAAGGGGAAAATTACTGATATGAAAGGGAAGCGCTTTAATCTGATTTGATGTACCAGATTTTGTAATCTTATAACTTAAGTAACAACTTTATAAATACCTAATAAATATTCTGGGGTCCACAAAGATAAGACAAAACAAAAAAAACCCCAAAACCAAAACAAAACCCTAACGTTTATTAGATTAAAGCAGAGCAGTTTTGCTGTCATACTTTTGCTGAGCACTGTTAAAAGTCATTTTTGATATTTCTCAGTATATTTGTTCATGATCACTATTAAATTTAAAGCTACAGTAAAAGATTATAGTATTTTATATTTTCTTTCTATGATTGCGCTCTCATGTTGAAAACTGTCTTAAATGGTAGTATTTAATGGAGCGACTGAGGAATTCTGGCTCTCAGACATACATGAAATGGCTGGTCTTTTGTTGCCTCCAATTCTGTTCCATGGAAGTAAGGTTTTTTTTTCCCCTAATTACTACCTTCTATTAAAATTTTCTGTAATTTGTCGCATCATATAAGAGAATACTTAGGACTTTTGATATATCAACACAAAAAATTGTGGGCTTAGGAATTCTCTTGTCTTTCCTCAGAAGAGTTGGTTTCCCCTACCTTTTCACACTCCCTAAGAAAGGAAATAATCAGACAGGAGTTTGTATAGATTGTTGGAGAACCCAGGGAGGTGACTGTGCTTACCTTGAGCACCTTCAAGCCGTGATGAGAAGTGGAATCAGCCACATCGTGTCCTCATGGGTCACAAGTACGATTTGTTAACATTTAAAAGAAATGTTAGGTATAGGTCCAAAAATTACCTGCTGGTCAAATCATGTATTTCTTTATGTGTTTTAATTGGTAGCCAAGCAGGGTTAAAAAAGACAGATGCAGCAAAACATGGGACACAAAGGCCAATCAAAAGAGCTCATGCAGTTTGCTGAGAGTTTTTGTTGACTCCAAATAATCAGGCTCAGCTCTGGAAATTTTAGTTATTTCCTTTCCTAATCTATGCTGATTAGAGCTAACTGTATAATGATCATATTGTTCAATTGTTTTTACTTAATATATGTTGAACATTTTCCGGTGTCATCAACATTCTTCTAAAATAGTTTTTTTTTAAGATTG
The DNA here is from genome assembly GCF_019186645.2 of Phyllostomus hastatus. NCBI lineage: Eukaryota > Metazoa > Chordata > Mammalia > Chiroptera > Phyllostomidae > Phyllostomus > Phyllostomus hastatus. Next base: position 26,011,869 of record NW_025334017.1, read on the forward strand.
TGTAGCACTTAAGTGGTACGATTTACAGATTCTTGAAAGCTAATTGTGTTGGCATTTGGGTTGTTTCTAAAACTTCTTTCTTACAGCAGACATGGTGATGAACTTTGCTGATCTTTATTGTCTTCAACTATGTTTTTGAGGATAAAGACCATGAAGTTGAGTTAATGACTCTGAGTTTGAACTGTTTTGAAGCTTTAGAAATGTATTACTAAATAGCTCAAATCATTATTTTAATGACTAAATTGCATTTCTTTACAGATACATAAATAATAATAGTAAAAGTTTTTTTTTTACTATTTATTGTCAAGTACTGTTACAAGAACATCACATGAGTTAACTTATCCCATCTTACCAAGGATGAGATGCGGTAGGACTGTTGTCATTCTTACATTACACCTGGGAAAATGGACACACAGGAATATGAAGAGGCTTGTTCAAGGTCAAAGGAATAATATTTTGGAGGCAGGAATTACACCCAAATGCTCTAGGTGAATAGCTAACATTTACTAATATTCAATAATAGACAAATGGGTTTACTCCTGAGTTAAGAGATGTAAAATATATTCTTTTACCCTCTTAAGAGTTCTATGCTCTATATATACTTATTGTCTTAATTTTACAGGTTTAAAAACAGCACTGGAACTTTGACTAGGTAACTTACCCAAGACACATAATTAGTAAATGGTAAAGCAGGTTGTAAGCTGAGGTTACCTGGGCTATGTGATTCCGATGCCCAGACTCGAATCTCTACGTTTTTAAACCATTTGGAACATTTATGATTTTAAAATGTATCAGTGTTTAGAATGACATTTAAGTGAACATGTTTTGGCACCATTTTGTGTTTTGGCACCATTTTGTGTAAGAGAACCAGTTTCTCTGGAGCGTTCATAATAAAACACATACTGAGGTGTAGAGAGTGAGGGCGGGGAGAACGAGGCGGCGAAGCCCTCTGTGTGGAGGGGACATCTGAGCTCAAACCCAACGAGGACCTGAATCAGCAGCGGTGCAGTGCACCAGGCAGAGGGAATATCAAGTGCACAAGCCCTGCATTGGAATGAGCTTTGGCTTTTGAAAAAATTACAAGAGGGCTGATGTGCCAAGATCCAGGCAGGGAGTGGGGGAGGGAGGATTTCAAGTTTATCTCAAAGAACTTAGTAGGGCCAACTTTTAACTGGCCCTTTTGTAGGATTTCGTGAGCCATGATGCAGATTTTTGACTTCACCCTAAGTACAGCTGGAAGACATAAAAGCAGAGGAAAAACAAGATGTAGTTTCATCCCCATGGCTAGACGTGGTCTGCAGGAGAGCCTGGTGTGGGCTCCTGGGCATTAGAAGCCTGGCCACTGCGTTAGGCCTGGTGAAAGGTGAAGGTGGCTTGACTAGGTACACGAGTGGGCATGGTGGGAAGCAGGAGTTTGTGTTTTGGAGGTAGAGCTTTAAAAACTTGCTGATAGACTTGATGAGTAACTGAGGAAAGAGAGGCATCGATTAATACTCCTCACTTTGAGGCTTGTAAAAACTGTCTAAGGATTTTATTTATTTTTAGGAAGAGGGGAGGGGAGGGAGAAAAAGAGAAACATCAATGCGACAGAGAAACATCAATCTGTTGCCTCTAACACGCACGCCAACCTGGAACTGAACCCACAACCCAGGCATGAGACCTGACCGGGAATCAAACCGGCGAACTTTTGCTTTTCGGGATGTGGCCCAGTCAACCTAGCCACATTGGTCAGGACTTTAATGGTTTAATTGCTGTGTCCCTAACCACTGTGAGACCAGGGGTCTTGTCATCTTTATTCATTGTGCATATCCGCTACCTACCATAAGTCCTGGCAAGCCACAGAGGATGTGTCTAAAAGTATTGAACAATGTAATAATTATAAAATGGTATTAAAATATTGGAATTATTTGATGAAAATATTTCCCTGTCTAGTATATTTTGATTTTTTTGATATTTTGAAATATTAAATCTCTAAATATATTTAATTTATGCTGCATTCTTTATTTTTATGTAGATTTAAGTCCACTTATTCATTGCTTTGTGGTTTCTTTTGTTGTGTCTAAAATATTCCTCATCCAAATGTTTGCTTAATTTCCAGTTCTTATTACAGTTATTATTTTTTGTTTACTTCTTTAGAAAACAACCTGAATTTTATTTTTTAAAATTATATAAAATAAGGGCCTGAGTTGAATTTTTCTAAATTGGTAACTAGTTACTTCAAGTTAATGAATTTATTAATTCTTCTCTTTCTTTTGAAAAATATCTTTATTGAATTCTTACAAATGATTGTCTGTTGCTAAATGTTTATTTTAATGCCAGGATCATGATACTAAATATGCTTTTATTGTTCTGATTGGGCCTCATGTTTGGAATATATGCCCTTCTGGTTTGGGCACATATTTGGGTTGGACTATGGTATTTGTTTTGTACCTCTTAACCATTTATCCCCCCAGGTGTTCTAGACATGCACTGTGATGTGGTAATCACTAGCCACATAAATGTATTTCGTATAAACTTGTACTGAAACTAGCTACTTGAGGTGAGTGCTGTTGTATCAGTGCAGAATTATATAACATTTTCATCATCACAGAAAGTTCTACAAACACTGCTTTGTAGGGAGTCATTTTTTTCAAATACCTAGAATTTTCCCAAGGGTTTAAAATAGAATACCATCGTATGAGATCTGTCCAGAAAAACATTCAGCCAGTGTTAATTAAAGAGAATGGTGTGAGCAACATGGGCATAACCTGGCAGCCAAGGAGAATGGACTGGCATGCACATGCATGAACAATGCAATTTCACTGTACTAGTCAGTAGGGGGCAGTAGACACTGTTGAGTGAGCATGTGTACTGTGTGGCTGTCACATTAAAAATAACTGGTCAAGTAGAGCAACTAACTGCATTAAATTTTGCATTAAGCTTGAACATTCCTCTGTGGAAGCTATTTACATGAAACAGAAGGCTGCAGCTATGGCCAACTGGTGACTGGCAGCTTCATCACAGCAGCGTGCTTGCTCATACATCACGTCTTGTGCAAAGGTTTTTGGTGAAACATCAAATAACTCAGGTGACTCAGCTCCCCTACAGCCCAGATTTGGTGCCCTGCAACTTCAGACTATTCCCTAAACTAAAATCACCTTTGAAAGGGAAGAGATTTCAGGCTGTTGATGAGATTCAGGGAAAATATGATGGGGCAGCTGATGGCAATTGGGAGAGCTGTGTGAGGTGTCAAGGTGCCTACTTTGAAGGGGGCTGGGGTGTCATTGTCCTATGTACAATGTTTCTTGTATCTTGTATCTTCTTCAATAAATGTCTCTATTTTTTATATTACATGGCTGGATAGCTTCTGGACAGGCCTCATATATTTAAGTTACTTTGAGAATTATTGGCATCCTTATAATGTTTGGTTTCTACTTCTAGTTGTTTATTATGTAGCCACTTTGTAAAACAAATTATTTTTTCTCTCTTTACATTTGGTGATTTTTATTCAATGTCATATATATTTTTGGACAAGATTAATCTTAGGATTTTAAATTTTTGAAATTGTATAATACTTGTTTTAAATTTATCCTTTAGTCACTTTTCAACATAGGTATTTTTGTTTAATTTTTTTAATACAGTATGCTTTTTGAAGAGAAATCTTACTATATTTTCAAGTTATAATGATCTGCTTGATTAAAAACATCTATTTTATTGTCTTTTTCTCTTCAAATTTTGTTTACTGTGTTTGCTATTTAGTAAATTCCCAAAGGCTATTGATTTTTAAAAGAATATATTTATTTTTACTCAGTTTCCCCTCATTTTTTCATAAAAAATCTCAGGGCCTGTCTGGTGTGGGACATGTTGATGCTTTAAAATTGATACCTGCTATGCTCTTCCATATGTATTTCATCATCTGCCTTCAGGATGTTTTATTTTGTTCATTGTGGAGTTCTTACTGGTCATTTGGCTGCCTCTCCTAAGCATTCTGAAGTCAGAATACTAGTGATAGAAGAAATTAGCATTTGAACACAAACTTACCAAAACCATACCACTTATACTTTAAAAAAGTGATTTTCAAGAAAACTTCTAAATTATTTTTATATTACATATACATTCTAATTGTACCACTTTGTAGTGCCTTTATTTTTTAGAAAGTATTGAAATGCCTAATACTTGGTTAGGGTTTATATGTACTTTACGAATTCTCATAAAGATTTATTCTTTCTCTGTGGGAAACAATATGGCATCTAACACCTAGTTTTGACCTCATAGTTTGTGTTTTGTTAGTTCTGTTGTTCAAGTTCCCTCTATATGGTTTTTATTCTTCAGTGTTTGTCATTGTGATAATGGTTTGTTAATATTTTCCACTCTGTGGTATTACTATTGATTTTTTAAAATCAATTTCTCATATCTTCAGTTTGCTAATTTCTTAAATCTTGTGTGATACTCATATTGTCCTCATTCCTATATTTTCCTTTTTGTTGGCTGATAAATTTCTGCCTGTGTTTTTATGTGGAACACGTGTAACATTTTTTAAATTGTTGACACTAAACAGATGTCCCCCACCCCCGCACTTGCTCCCCTTTACCCAACACCCCAGCCCCACCCCGCCTTCCCCACACTGTGGTCTGTGTCCTTGGCCTGTGTCTGTGTGCATGTGTGTTCTCTGGCTAATCTCTTCCCGTCCCTCCCACTCACTCTCTTCTGACATCTGTCAGTCTGTTCCGTGCGTCCATGCCTCAACGTTTAATGAAAAAACTAATATGATTTCGTTTTTTATTCAATTTTTAAACTTGTTCAATTACTTTCATGTTATATATTACATTCTGTTTTTGTGTTTCTAGTGTATTTTTTTGGCTATATTATTACCTCTTGATTTTAATATCTTTAAACATATGTAAAGTATAAACCTTCCTAAATGTTATTTTAAAGTACTACTCAATTTTTTTAAAAAAATTATCAAACCCAAATAATTTAACCCTCTTTTAGAAAGGAATAAAAAGTGGATGTTTGACTGCTTTTTAATGCACTTCCCTGTTATCTATTCATCTAATCTGTGTTTGCTGATCTTGTTAAAATTTAATTTCTCTTTTAATATGTATTGTCTAATATTCTACTTTATTACCTTAGTTCAAACAATTGCTTAGACTCATTAGAATCAAACCTCTTTTATTTATAATTTGACATTTTAAAAAGTATCTTTATATTTAGCAAGTTTCAATGTTCCCTGAACATTACTTTTAAACCCAGTTTCATAATTTAAAAAAATTTTTTTATTTTAGCATTTTTTATTGTTGTTCAAGTACAGTTTTCTGCCTTTCCCCCCAGCCCTCCCCACCACCCCAGCCTTGTTATTGTCCATGTGTCCTTTATAATTGTTTCTGCAAACCCTTCACCCTTTTCCCCTGTAATCCCCTCCCCTCGCCCCTCTGGTCACTGTCAGCCTGTTCTCAGTTGCAATCTTTGGTTATATTTTGCTTGCTTGTTCATTTTGTTGATTAGGTTCCTGTTAAAGGTGAGATCATAAGGTATTTGTCTTTCACCGCCTGGTTTATTTCACTTAGCAGTGAAATAATGCTCTCCAGTCTCCATCCATGCTATCGCAAAGGATAGGAGCTCCTTCTTTCTTTCTACTGCGTAGAATTCCACTGTGTAAATGTACCATAGTTTTTTGAACAATCAACACAGTTTTGTCATTTTTAATGGCTAATGATTCATCTCCCTGAGATTGGAAGGACATCTTTAATAAAGTTTGCAGAAATGATATTTCATGACAGAGTTTTGGAGGCCCAGAAAATCTGATGCTGTTTTGGTCAACATCACATATACATTTTAGAGTCAACTGATTATAATCTTTTTATATAGCTTTTCCCTGTAAGGTTATGCTAACTTTGCTCTTGCTTTTTGCCATTCACTTATTTATTTTTTATATCTTTAGCTGATCTACTTTGGTAGCGTGATAGCTTTAGGGAGAAAGATGGAGTTGGGAAAAAAGATGATTCTTTACTATTGCTCTTTGAAAATATAACAAGGATGAATATGATACTGATTTTGGTTATTTTCCTTAGTCTCAAATGTTGGGGCTTTTTTCATGTCTAGAAATTATATATATATAATTTATCACTAATAAATTCACTAATAAAATCAGCATCACTAATTCAATATTTCTGGACCATCAGGTATGCTATATATTATTGCTTATCATTATACTTTTTATTTTTGTTATTATGATTTCATTGTAACAGTCTTTTTTTATCATAGATTTAGCTTTTTCAAAGAATGCCTTAAACATCTTACTGAAAACATGAAGCACATTTATAAAATACTATTATATTTTTATAAAGGAAGTATACTTCTGAAGAGACAGGGAAGCTTTTTTCTTTCTTAGTCTTAAGTGTATTGTTTGCCTTATGTTCAAAATTTCTCCCCCATCTCTAATCTTCAACTAGGGGCCCTTAATATATATATATGTATGTATATATATATATATATATAATATCAATATATTATAATACATTGAAATAACAAGGCTAGCCAGGCTGTAAAGCAGAGTATCAGCACAATTTAGGATGTCTGTCGTCTCCCTCCACTTTGTCTTGGTCATTGGTTCTTTCTCCTTCTCAGAAGAGAAGATCGTGAAGCCAGGACCATATAGGTGGGTGTCTTGTATGGTTCTGGGCCAGGCGCCAACAGACACTCAGTTCATGACGCTTTCTCCTTATCAGTGAGAGTTCCCAGTGAGATTTGTGCTTGCCCTGACATTGCAAAAAACCGAAGCTGAGATCTACGTGGGAAGTTAGTCATTCTAAGGGACTTTTGTGGTAATTGATAAAAATGTAGATTTGGCTCTAGGCCCTAGGTTCTTACCACAAATGATAGCAAAGGAAAGTCTAGTGAAGAGATCTAAATGATTTAGGAAGCTGAAGGATAAGCAGGTTCTTTCCACCACTGTGAATATGTTCTTTCTTGTGCCCTGTGCGCTATTGTTACATCAGCCCATTTCGTGGGAGTTTTAAGGGCATGGCCTTGTGTCTCCATTTTCTCAAATGCATTCCTAGAAGTACAGTTCTATTTTGTTTAAAATAGATTTATTATCTAATGGATTGTAGAAGGTTTTTTATTCAAACAGATTTATTCCTTTCTTTTCCTTTCTTTATTTTAAACTTATTTAAGCTTTAGGTTAGGTCTGTCACATTCTTTCTGTTATTTTGATGGCTTAGTCTTTGATATACAAGATGTGACTGTACCTTGTATGTAAACATGAAAGGTTGCTGTTAAAATATTTAATTTATCACAGTATGAATCTGAAGTTTTCAAAGAATTTTTTAAAATTTTAGTAGTTGTGTTTGGAATCCTGATGGATTTCTTGAAAACTTTTAGACCCTTAACTCCTCGACAGCTCATAAAAAAATTGTATGTACCTCACCACCACCACCCCCTTGCACCCCTCTCTGTAACTATTTATAGGAGGCCACATGTTGTAAAAACAATAACAGAACCAAATAGAAAGGTAACAGTTGCCACAACCTAAGTTAGAACTGCCTCATCTGTGTTGCAGTGAAATCCCCAAAGCGCTCTGGGAAGCCTGATGGAGTGAAATTCCACCACAACTTCCTTCACCATGAATCAAAATTCCATACAGCACATGAATAATTCTCAGTGCAATGGATAAGATATTGTAAATGGCCAAACTCACATTACATGTCACTTCAGATGTGGAAAGAAACCTCATAGAAAATGATGCTACAGAATTAGTGAAGCAAGGCTTCCATCAGAACATACACCAGAGTCCCTAGCGCAGGAAAAAGTGTCCTTCAGCAAAATAGAACTAAAATATAGAGGGAGAAAATGACCTCAGTGGTCCACTGATGAGAGATGATGGTCTGCCCTTATCTTGCCCCTCATACTGTTGTAGGAATGTTGTAGCTTGTATCTGCTTCACTTTCCCCTTTTCACAGGTCAGTGTGCCCCAGTGTGTGGTCTATATTAGAATAACATGCCCTGACTGGTGTGACTCAGTGGGTTGGATGTTGGTCTGAGAACCAAATTGTCGCCTGTTTGATTCCCAGTCAGAGTGCATGCCTGGGTTGGGGGCCAGGTCCCCATTTGGGGCATGTGCAAGAGGCAACCAGTCGATGTTGCCTCTCATGCATCAGTATTTCTCTCCCTCTTTTTCTCCCCCTCTTCCCCTCTCTCTAAAAATACATGGAATCTTTAAAAAAAGAGAGAATCTCTTGCAGGAATAGAATGCTGACTCCCAGGTTCCACTCCAGAGCTGCTGAATCTTTGGGAGTGGGGTCTGAAAGTCTGCAATTTTATCAAATTTTGAGCATAAATCTAATTCACACTGAAGTTGGCTCCATTAAAATAGAGACCAGTCGATAAGACTCTGGACCTAGGAAAATCTCATTAATATAAAAATCATTCGTGTATTTGGCTTTATGCTGCATATGCTATAGTGGTTCTAATCAGTGATGATTCGATTAAAAACATAAAAACAACAAAAACAATCTAAAAACATGAATTCTTATTTAAGGCAAATCTTTATTTGCAAAGAGGAAAACCTTCAATTCTAAGTTTTTCAAGTTGGATGTATTTGTTTATAAGAGTTAGAAAGCGTGGATTTAAAAGCAATGTGAGTTAAATATTTTTAAAGGTGCAACTTTTCCTGTATTTGTTTCCATGCACTGAATAGTAGACAAATGTGCCAATAAGACTGATACTTTGGTTTTCTACTTGCAAGGAAGGGATGTGCATTTCTTGGTTTCAAATGAGAGAAGGTGATTGGGGTTGAGACGCTTTCTAGGTTTGCATCAAGATTAGCTTTGTCAGTAATGTTGCAATAAGAACTTTATAATTTACCACCTTCAGCAGAGTTAGGAAGTGCATTTTTATCTCGATGGTATGAAGGAGAACATGAAATTCTGTTTAACTTGAAAAGGAGCTACCAGGCCTGGTTGTTTTCCCACACATGGCACCACATAGACTCTCTGCCAGTGATGCATTAGAATGTGTCTCCTGAAGGCTGTCACAGGGTTTATGACACACGCATCAGAGTGCTGTGAGCCAGCCAGGAGAGTTCATTTATGGGCACTCTCCACCTTTTGGCTTACCCTATAACTTCTGCCTGTAAAGGTGCTTGCTTTTATTCTGTCATAGGCTTTGTTGCCAGCAGGCAGAGAGTATTTTCTTTTTAAGAGCACCCTCAGATGCTGCCTCCAGGTTGCAACTATGAAGCAGTGTGGATAAGCTAGCTTTGTTATCACTGGCACCCTACCTGCTTGCCTAATTCTCCAGAGAGCAAGTATTCCTCTTAAAAATATAGCTAGATCGAGTGCCTCTGTGTCTTTAGGAACTCTTTTAATGTGCTAGTATAAAGTAAAAGCCTTTTTGAAGATATGTTTTATTGGGAAGTGCTTTCTGGGGCCTCTTGAGATGGTGACAAGCACTGAATCGAGGTGCCTTTATGGTGGTTTAATGACAGCGTAGGGCACTTGTTATGAAGTGCCCTTTTGATGTGTAACCCAGGATATGTCACAATTAGAGTGAAGTGGATGCGTTGATTTTGTTTTTACCTCTGCTCACAAAGCCCCCTTCATCTTGTTAGGGTTTTGCAGTTAGGGCTGCTGGAGGATTTTTCCATCCCCCTAAGATGAAAGATCTGCCAGAATGGAAATTTGGAAAATTACACACGCTCCTGTGAAATTAGGCAGATTTGTGCAAAGTTTGTTTTCCAACCAATGCACAGGATCTACAACAATGCTTTGTTTTGTGTGAGGACTTTTGTTTTTTTCCCTGACTGTGCAAAGAACATGTGTGCAGGACTGGACAGGCTCAGGGAGAGTATTCATCATTATTAACTGTGTCAAAGCCAGAGGGCCAGATTGGCAGCATTCCAGGAGCAGGAGGCCACACCTATTTGTGAAAATGAAACAGATTTCTGTAGTTGCCCTTCACCTTGATTGTTTGGTTCAAGGTGGCAGTTCTAGGATGTGCAGCTTTGTAAGCCATATATGTGGGTTACCAGTGAAGGCTGGCCATGGCGCTGCTCCATGAAACCCCACAAACCACATGGCTCTGTGCACCATTACGAGGCTTGGAGCGAGGGGTGATGAGCAGCAGAAACAGCGACCTTGCTGGAACCTCTTGCTTCACACTGATTGCTGCTGATTCATGGGCCAGCTCTTGCTGGCTGGGCAGAGTAATCTTCCTCAGAAGAGGAGGGTGAAGAGAACCCTGTGCTGTTTGAATCTCTTGAAGACCGAGAGATCTGAAGATCTGTAGATCTCTCAGTCTTCAAGAGAGTCAAACAAGAGAGCATAATTTAAAAAAATTGAGATGTCCCTTTTCAGAAAGACGTTCTTTCTGTACTGTAGCTAAATGCATGTGAGCAGTTCTTTAGTAAAACAACTCCCTGGTCCATCTTTGCATTACCCAGGACTCCTGGGTAAGGTATGGAGAAGTAACATTTAGGGTCAGCCTGAAGTGGCCACTGTCTACTCCATGTCCTCCCAGAATCCTCTGAAACACTGTGGTTGGAGTGCTCACCAGACTCTCTGGCATTACTGGAGAGAAGGATTAACAAGCACTAAACAGGGAAACAACCTGCCACTGATCAGGAGTGAATGCATTGAGATGCCCAGGCAAAAAGTAGTTTCATCACAGACCATCAGCTGCAGTACCCAAGATGTCTATTCATAACTGAGACATAGAGCCTGTGTTAATTGCAAAGTGTCTTACTGTGTCTATTAAATGGCAATATAAACATAATTTGTACTGTTATAAAGTAACTTTGGTGTAGCATTTCTGTTCCTGCACAGTTGTTCTCCAAGTTGAGCACATCAGAATCTTGCACCAATCCCTGCAGGGTTTGTCAAAGCGCGGGGTGGTGGTGGCCCCACCCTCACTGTTCTGAAGTCACATCTGCTGAGTCAGATCATGCATTTTTAATTTCTAACACATTCTCAGGTGATGCTAACGCTGCTGGTCCAGGGGTAACACCTGGAGAACTACTGTTTGCTGACAAACTCATAATCAGCCAGCGGAGTCAGGCATTATTTTGAGAGCAATTCTTTTATAAAGTGATTTTTGAGGAAGGGTCAATCAATAATTAATTGCATATGTAAAAATCATTTTAATAAGGCAGGGTCAGAAAGGGTATTATTAAAATGAAGGATTTGACTAAGAGAAATTGATCTATTTGATGAAATGAGGGTTAGATTAAAATTTTATTAGTTAGGAAGAAAAGATAGTTTATACAGACAAAGAGCAAAATCTTACACAAATATATTTTGTGTGTTTTTTCCTCTAATTATCATTTTCCCTGAAACCTTTGCAGTAAATTGATAATTTTTCTTCATATTCTGCATGTAGCTATATGCATATGTCTTTATATGAGAGAAATATGTTGCTTATGAGACAAAGAAATGTATACCTAATATTTTTAAGGACATGTTTGATTCATCTTTGCACTATGAAATTGTTAAAGAAAGTCGTAAGAGGTTTTTTTGTTTAACTAGTGCCTTTGTTACTATTGTTGACTTTTTAAAAATCAGTGGTTGCTTCTTTGAGTTGCTGTAGAAACAGAAAGAAATGTATATTCATTCCAGAGTCAAGCCATCATGCTCTTCGTTTCCTGGTTCCTTATGTCCCTATTGAAATAAAACAATTTTAAAAATCACATCTTTTGTTTGTACTATTTTAACTTTGTTATGTAACTGTGATATTATCAACTAGTTTGCAAAATTTAGTTTTGTTAGCGCAGAATACTAGCTGTATTTTGAAGGTGCTCTGAAATTTGTAAAGAAAATGTGTGTTTTTTTCTTGTATGAATTTATACAGTTATGAGTTCCAATTAATACACATAATAAATATTTCTCAGCCACATATCATGTGTAAATGATTCTGGGGATATCCTTTTTTTCTTATTCACAGAATCTTTAAAAATCTAAGGTACTGGCCATGACTGGTGTGGCTCAGTGGATTGAGTGCCAGCCTGTGAACCAAAGGGTCGCCAGTTCGATTCCCAGTCAGGGCACATGTCTGGGTGGCAGGCCAGGTCCCCAGTTGGGGGTGTGTGAGAGGCAACCACTCACTGATGTTTCTGTCCCTCTCTTTCTCCCTCCCTTCCCCTCTGTCTAAAAATAAATAAAAAGTATATATTTTTAAAAATCTAAGGCACTGTATTCATATCCTGGGTCACACATGTTGTTTTGTTGTGACAGCAGTGTTCACTTGGGGGAAAATTTCCTGCTTGTCTTGTCCCACATCCCCGAACAAACTTCTGGCAGGCTGAGGGTATACGGTTCCTGCTCCGAATAACCAGGAAAGGGCCTCAGGTTTCAATCACACTGTCAGTTGGAATAAATTTTCACCAACAATATGAATAATAATAATTTAAAGCTATATGTCTAGACTTTTCAAAGATTTAGCCCCGTGTTATTTCTCCTTGATTTGGTCTTCAGCTTTTCCCCCTCATAAATAGATTGTTGTGTTTTTTTATGTTGTTCAAGCACAGTTGTCTCCATGTTCCCATCCCTATTTTCCACCCTCAATTCTTTCCCCCTTTGGCTTTGCCCATGGGTCCTTTATACATGGTCTTCAACTTTACTACAATTAAATTCAACTGAAAAGTTCTTATTTGAATAAGTAGTAAATGCCACAGCTAGATGCAAAGTACCATACTTGCTGCCTCTAGTTATAAGTGAAGGTAAGATAGAATTATAATAGAGGAAATAAGAATGCATAAATAACTAGAATTTAGGGTATCTATGAAGACTTTACGGCCTTTTGCATGTTATAATGGAGTATCTTTTTTTAAAAAAGATTTTATTTATTTATTTTTTAGGGAGAAGGGAAGGGAGGGAGAAAGAGAGGGAGAGAAACATCGATGTGAAAGAGAAATACTGATCTGTTGCTTCTCATTCACGCCCCAATCGAGGACTGAATCCACAACCCAGGCATGTGCCCTGACCGGAAATCAAACTGGTGACCTTTTGCTTTTGTGGAAACTATGCCCAATCAACTGAGCCACACTGGTCAGAATGAGTATCTTTTTTTAAAAAAAATAAAAATAAATGAAATGTCATGCCTTGGCTAGAGTATCCACTTCCTTAGGTCTGGATTCATCCATCCTGCATACTGACTGCTGTTCCTCTAGTACCTAACACAGTGTCTGCCAGCTTCTTCACCCTCAGCAAATCCTGGTTACACGAGTAAAGAATGAATGGATGGATGAATGAATGAGTGAGGACGTGAAAGTCTCATAAAAAGAACAAAGGCACACATAAGCCTTTCATCTTTGGTTCTTATTACCAGTTAGGGGCTTTTTATTGTTGAAATATATCACCATCATATAAAAATATGTAGTTTTAGTAATGAATATACTTTTACATTTCTTTATGATAAAGGTTACTATCTTCAATAAACCAAGAATAATTTTATGGGACTCTGAACTGAGACCTGATTACAAAATATTTGAATTTCAGTGCCATCTCTGTCACTAACTTTTTGGGTCAGTGCACAAGGCATTTACTAATGAACTGGATTTTTTCAATGCCTGAGTTATTTTCTGGGAATAAATTAGTCATTAGAAATGCTAGTTCAAATTTGTCTGTATTTCCTCAACTGACTTTATTTTTCCTGTGGTATCAGTGTTTAATCTGCCATGTCAGATTAGTTGCTGCTTGCTAGGTTTGTGTATTTTCTAAGCAAAATTGTTATTTTATTTTTAGCATTATTCATTTAATTTGAAGTCTCCTAAGCAAAACATTTCAGGGAAGAAAAACATTTAAAAAATTAAATTGTTTTCAGATTTATGTATAAGAAGTGTTAATACTTCTATCCACAAAAATAGCCAAAGACCTTGCAGCAAAGAATATTGCTCCATTTTTATAAAATCAAAGTGTTCATTTTTTCCCCCCTAAAGAAACAATTTGAATACAACCCAGCCTCCTTCCCTTCCTTTTACAATGGACTATGGTCAAAATCAAACCTCCATTAAAAATTCTCCAATATCTTTTTTTGCATTAACATTTCAAAACTCAATTTAAGTATTCACAGATCTCATTTTTAATAAACTTAACAAAATTCAGGTAATTTCCTTCAACTTTGGAGATTGAAGGACAGCAGTTGGTACAGATATAAAAACGATGTACGACCATGAGCAAAGCCCAAAATCAATTATATATAAGAAATAACATAACACATGGAAAGAAATTAATCAAAAAGAAGAATTTCTACTTTATGATTCTCTGGTCTACTACCTGCAGGCAACAAATGCAAATGAAAAAAATCAACATTCTCCTGGCAGATAAGAGAAAAATTAATAAAAATATTTCTTTCCTACTAGATCCCCTGATGCAACTATTGTTAAAAGTGAGTGGCTGCAGGAAGAACTTGCTCATTTAAAATACTATTTTTTTAGACTGCAGAAGTCAGGTTTTCTTCTTGCTGTTAAGCTCAATTACATGAAGTTAGTGTGGATTTGCACTGTCCAAAGAGCATCCCTTTTCCTTGCTCCTTCTCATTAAATGGCTCTGTAGGATATGCATGAGACAAATGTAATAGGAACCAAGTGAGAAGTGTTCTGAGGTGTGCCTGCAGGGTAATGATTCATAAGGAAGTCTGAGTGTGGTCGCTGAAAACTCTAAGGGAGGAACCACTGAGAGCTGCAAAATATGCTCTGGATGGAATTAGTAATAGAGTATAATTAATACTCTAAAGATAGAAATATTCTACTTATAATGAGATGGGGGAGGGCACATTTTTGTGGCTTTCTGTTTTATAGAATGGAGTTTTTATTTTTTTATTTGAACTTGGACAAACAGGACATACATGTACAGGATGTATGAGACTAAAAATCTTTTCTGTTAGGTGGGCTTTATATTTTGTATTTTGTGAATATCATTCACAATTAACAAGGAAATACAAGGCTAGAATGCTTTGTAATAGTAACAAAGGCACTAGGTAACTAGACATCCAGTTTCCATATCAGTTCACTGCCTCATTTCTATTACATATAGAAAATGTAACATAAGTTTAGAATGAAAGTTCCATTTTAACTCCTTTTACTTATCAGCTAAAATGTAGCATACCTGTTTTGTGTATTACATGTGAAATGTGAACCAGCATTTGTCTATCTCTAGTTTATATGATCATATTTACCTTTTGAAAAGTAGAATCACATAACGAGCGTGCCTCAATTATTATGTAACAGTTAAAGCATGGATGGCATTTGCTTTAACTGTCAGATTTCGAGATCCCTATTGTTTCATATCTACATTAGAAGACTTTACATACCTTCTGATTCCTTTGTCTGGATAGATCTTTTGCAAACAAGTTTAAAGCAGTGCAAAACAGAAGCTGGCAACTTGGGAACAATAACACCATTTTCATTTTCATTTATTTATTATGATTTTTGAGAAATTTATTCCATTGGTATATATTTTTTGTTCTATTCATGAGTAAAACAATGTAAAGTTTGTGATGGAAGTTTTAATATTAATAATACTATATGATTAAAAATTATCTGAAGTGGCATAGATTAAGAAGCACTAGAATAAAAAAGGTTTGGAAATATTTGTGTGTTTTCGGGGGATATTCACCTAGCAGAATTTCTGAGCACGCTGTGATGGATTATTGTAATTATTGGGAATGATAATATTTAAATGTGACTTTCTTCCCACCTGTCAGTTGCAATCAAGGCTGCCCAGTATTCTGAAACAGCCTCATTTTGCTAGGTGGCTAGTCTTGTGCAGCCTCTAGAATGCTTAGAATATTAATGCAAGGAGAGGAGAGTGAATGCTTTCTATAGTTCCATGATGACAAAGAGTTTGTTTTGTTTTAACCAAAAGGCATGCAACCCCTAACTAAACATGCATAATAAAGTAATGCCAGTCGAGTGCTTGAGAGAAAGGATCACTTTAGGAGGATATTATATCAAAACTAGAGAATTTATTTCTTTCCGCTCTTCATACTTGATCATATATATTCATTTTCATAGAATTTAATTTCTTTCTTGGCTGCCTCATTCTGAAGTGCTTTGAATTTATAGGAAAGAGATGCTATGACCTGTAGGTCAGGGTGAGCCTACTTATACTAGGCTGTCAAGGGAGGGAATTATTGAGATGACATAGCTTTAAAGACGCATACATTTAATTGAATACTTACTATGTCGGTCTTTATCAGTTCTTGCATTTTCTCATTGTATTGCTTCTTTCAATCCTTCTTCCTCTGAGTTCTTATATATCTTCTATATTTTTCCCTGAAGTTTTCTTTGTCACCTAGCTCTCACTCCAGTGAGTGGCTATGGGTGGGTTTCAGGGATTTCTTTAACTCCCCTAAATGGTAGCACTGATGTTTTTCATAAATTCATTTATCTGGGGAGGAAGCACTCCTCACACTGCTTCTTAACCACACAAACCCAATTCTTTATTTTTATTTCATTCAACAATCATGCTACCATTGTATATGGTTAGGACTGCTTAATCTTGAACTTCCCATCTGTCCTGGCCAACTCCAGGTCCTTGAAATTGCCACCACATGGAAAATGCTGCCACACTCAGTTCAGGCCCAGTTTTTACAAGACAGCTGTTGGTGCTGGTGAAATGAAAGGCGTCACCAGACACTGGATGGCCATCCGCGTTGTCAGGGGTTGGGAATCCACACCACCCTCCTGGTTTCTGCTGTATCTCCAGGGCAAGGGTAGTAGCTCTGGTGAGTTCAGACAGCACCTGCATGCCCAGTTGTCTCCCTTTATGGAGAGGGAAGTGTTCCTGTGCTCCCCCCAGAATCTCCCAGTAACCTCTGTTTCCCTCCAGTGTAAAATATGAAAGGATGCCTACTCATTCTGAGAATTGATTAACAGTATTATGGGCCTGGCGTATAGCCCTGTTGTAGTCTTAGCTTTAGGATGTACAGCCAATTTTTAGCATTTTAAATGAGGTAAATATTTATATTTACAAACATTAAGATTATTAATTCTGGTGAGTGTGTTTGAATATCTGTAAATCAGAGGCATTTGAAGTGCTGAAATTCAGATTTCCTTACACTCGCCTGCCAAGTGGCCTCAATCAGAAGTAATTTTCTCCATGAGGGCACATGGAACTCAGTCGTGAGCTTCTTCTGAGTAGATATTATTATTTGTGTCAAATTATGTGTGGTGATTTTTCTGAAGTGGACTTCTGTGCCCACCAATCCATACACAGGAGGTTCCTTCATTCCCTCCTTCATTGGTGCTGTTAATTGTACTTGTGCTTCAGGTGTTTCCTATCTTTTTAAAATGTTAGTTGACGGCTGCGAATTATCTGTAAGGTTTTTTCTGTTAAAGAAACATGTAATATAGACAGTAGACTGAGGTCTGATCCTAAACCATAAATACTACGCATTTAAGAGAAGGCTTTTTTTCCCAGAGCCTGAGATGATAGCATGGCTAAAGGAATGGTTATTAATTTCACATTTTAAACTTTAGTAAATTGTATAACTCTGACACTTGCTTTGGGAAAAATGCAAGCAGGCCATTAAATCACTATTATGTGGCTTGTTCTGGATACTGACATTGAGAGCTTGTGTATTTTGAACAAGGAGCTCAAAAGAATTTTTCACCTTTTATTTTGGTTTCTATAGTTGGTTTTTGAAAATGAATACTTCTTTTCAATTACATGCTTAGAATTGCAGACCGATAGCCAACACATAAAATAAAATAGTCCCTAGAAAAGGGAATGCTATACTATCAATTAAGATTTTATTATAATTTTTTGATAAATAAGCCATTTTGTGGGTGTGTTTCCTTTTAAACCTTCACATGAGGTTTTCCATTTAATCTTCAATAAAACTATTACATTTGAAATTGATATCATACTATGGGAGCCAGTTTTTTAAGTCATTGAGTATTTTAAATAATTGTTCAATTACCTATTATCTTTAATAAAACCCTCCTAAGAATGATAGCGTATAGGCTTGGAATTTTTTTACTTAAAAAGAAGACATTTTTATTACTATTGATTTTATTCTTATAATATGGATTCCTTCTCTTTATAATATATAGGCTTTTTTAATTAAAGAGCCGCCAGAAATAAAAAAGGAATTTACTAAAATATATATGAACTATTAACAATATTTATTTTACAGTTAGACATTTTTTGGTAGCAAAACCCAGCGTATATATTCAAAAAGTATATATTGTCATTTATGTTATAACTGATGTTAAGGCTATTACTGTTCAGATTGATTTAGTGTGGCTATGAAGTATGTCAATAATTAAACTTTAGTAATCAATTATTTTAGTTTTAGTAGGGTCTACGAGATGGTTGCTCTCACTGTTTGGGTGGGTTGTCTATTATGTTATAGTATACATTCTCAGTAATCTGAGAAGAGCAACAAGAGGTCTCTCAATGTTTAAAGACTAGATCTTTAAGCATCTATGAATAGTTATGTTAATATGAATTAACCATTTCTGATTTTCAAGATTGAATGGATTTTCGAGATTTTCATGAATTTCAAGATTTTTGTGTTTATGAGTTATCTGTATTTTATAGTGCTTATAACTGCTAAAGAATAGCTTGCATAGTACTATGGGATATTATAAAAGGTATTTTTAAATCTTGAGTTTTTAATTAAATTTATTAGAGTAACATTGGTTGTTAATAAGATTGTATAGGTTTCAAGTATACATTTCTCACACAAACTTTTTTGCTTATTAGCTTGTAACCTTATTCTAGTTAACTAACTGCACAAACTCTCCAGATCTACAAAATAAATACAGTAGTAATTCCTATAACTACCTCACTGGGTTATTCTAAAGATTACATGGAAGTGTCACATGAAACACAAGTGAGAAAGCTTCACACGCCTTCTTTTGAGCATAATTGTAATAATTAATGTTTTGAGAAAATATGAAAAGTATTCTATTACTCATTAGTCTCAGAATTAGTAATTGGAATTGTCAGATACATTTTTAGTGATTTTAATAGTTTACATTGTTATACTTTATACATCCTTGCATATCTTGCTACTTGACATTTGTTTTTAAAAGTGAAAGATTATAGTTTTAAACTTGAAATAATGATAAGAAATAAAAACAAATATGAGATCCATGACACAAAAATCCATGTTTTTTTTTTAAATGCTACACCTTGAGTATAAGAAAACATATTACCAGAGTATTTGGAATTAGGGCTTTCTTTTTTCCTTAATGTTTGCTATTTTAAAGAAAAAAAAGAATAAATGACTTTTAAAAAGGACACAAGGACATAGAAACTCTTTGGATGTTTTTCAATTAAATCCATGCAACTAATTCTCTTTGTGCAAATGTGTCATATGAATTCAGCCCTTTGGAAACCGGCTTTGGGAAAACACCAGATACCCCCCTCTGCCGTCTGTGTCTGTTTCTGTTTGCCTACACGTGTATGAGGTTCGTAACATAGTCACTGTTTTAAATTACTTATGAGCTGTCCTCTGGTCCTGAAAATTTCCTAGCACATTGCGAAGAAGTAAGAGAAAAGGGCTGCCTACGCCCTTTAAGTGTTTAGCTCGTCTGATCAAACTGCTGACATGAGTGACAATTAGGTCAAATTACTGTAATTGTGTTCTTTGGATAAAACGCCACATCGCTTCTTCAGGGGCAACTGCAGACTTTTGCCTAGTGAAAATGAGTCGGAGACTTCGCTTCGCTGTGTCTCATTCCCACGGAGTCCACTTCTCATCCATCGGAACAACTGCCGCCCTCCCTTTCCTTTCAGTAAAATAGGTCTATTAATGTAGTGCACCTCACTCTTATTCACTCCAAAGAGGTTGTATTTTTATTACTGAAAAAGTATCACATAAATACAAATTACATTTTTCATTAGAAAACTACTTTTCATTTCAGAAAAAAAAATTCAATTAATTATGAATAGGGTTATGCTTTCATCAGGGAGAGAAATATGTAATTTTTCTCCAAGCCTCAAACACATATAATGAAATCTTTTCTCAGAATCCACTCTTAGGATGGATTTTTAAAAGTATAGACTTTATTAAAATCTCAGTTCAATTAAAATGCATTCAATTACTTTAAATCTTTATTAAAATCTCAGGTAAAATTGTACAACGGTGTAAAAGAGACTTGTACTCTTTACCAGGCTGTTAATTCTAACAAATGAACATAAGGCGCACAGTTTTGCTCTTCACAGGGGAGAATTAAAAAAATAAGCTTTGGTTTTGGAGTTGGGGGTGGGGAAGGGCTGGAGGTGGAGGTTAGGTTGCTCTCTGGGCAGAAACCTCAGGGACGGATTTCCCTCCACTTCTCGTCATGGGTCAGTGTGGCTTGTGAATGTGGATGTGGCCCCTTGATCAAACAGACTCTATGTGAGGATTTTATTTCACGATCATCTTTGGATATTTTTGGTACAGTGTCCCTGATTCTTTTTCAAGGGCCGCTAGAAGACGCCATTGAAGAGGAAGAAGAAGAGTGTCCGTCAGAGGAGACAGAGATCACCTCCAAGGGGGACTTTCCATTGGAGGAAAGCTTTTCCACAGAATTTGGGCCTGAGAATCTGAGCTGCGAAGAAGTGGAGTTCTTTTGTAACAAAGGTAATCACTAATGGTTGGTTGCAATATGTGACTCCAGTGACTCGCGGTGATTTTGTCAAGTTTCAAAGGTGCACGGACAGAGTGGAGTAAGGGTGCTGAAGTGGCTAGCTGCTAAAGGTGATTCAGCGGTCTGAAAATACATGCAGAATGTTTTAAACATAAGACATTACTTTGAAGGATGAAAGAAGTTATTCTACTTCAATAAGCTCTATTGTATATTTAAAGTTTTATGTTAATTGGCCAATTGGTGATGAACATTTTCATGTTGATTGGCCAGTTACTGATTTTATCCCAATACCTTTAGTGTTGATCAGTTGTTCATTTATTTCTCAACAAATACTTATTGAATGTCAATTGTGTGCAAGGTCCTGAGTGGGGCAGTGAGTGTCAGCTGTAGTGAGTGGGGTAGAGTCCCGGTGCGAGTGTCTGGCTCACTCATTTTAAACCCTGAATCTTTGACATTGACTTTCAACACTGAGGGTGATGCTTTTCTGGGGTGTTGTCAAATAAGAAAATACACACTCATTCTCCATTCCAGAAACTCTTTTGACACATTAACATTAAACCGGAAGAAGAACTTGAGACATCTTATCTCAGATCATTTTTACCTTGACTTGGACCCAGGGGCCCCCTGCCAGTAACTGCGTCCTCACTGGATAGGTACACACCTTTGCTTGCTTTTTCCAGAAATGAGTTTAAAGTTTCTCATGATTCTTTTTTAGTTTTTTTACTTGATTGTTTTGTCTCTGAAAGTGAGGGGAGTCTTCTATGGCCTCCTGCACCAGCGGACAGTTGCACAAGCGTTTGGGTCACTTCCTTATCTCAGAACAGCTGTTTCTGTTGATTTTACCATGACGATTTCCCAGAGACCGTCACTGAGAGTGTGTGTCTGTCTCTGTAGGCCTGTGCTCACATGATTTTTATTCAGACTTGTATCTTTTAGGCAGACAGAGAAACTGTGTACAGTGATTTTTAAAATATTTTTGCGTGAATTTGTTGACTAGACTTAATAGTCTGCCATAAAAGCTATCCCCCCCAAAAACTGCTAATAATAAACATTTCTCTGTGGTCACATAGACATTTGATACATCTTATTAAAATTCCAGTATGACTTCTCATGTTGCTGGTATGAGAACCAAAAGAAGCCAGCCACTTTCTATCCCTGAGGTTAGTAGAATGCCACGCCCTAAAACTGTGCAGGTGGACTCAGCCCCAGCACCTGGACACACGGAAGTTCAGAAATCCTTTCAAAGAGTTATTTCTTTGACCATTCTCCTGAAGACCTCAGGATGGATTTGTAACCTGGTCCTTGTCTCCACATCAGAGACTTTAGTTGAAAATAAGAATGGAATAGACTCAATGGATCAGACAGAATGGTATAGAAAGAATAGGTCTTCTTTGTAAGCGAACTCAAATTTCAGGTTGAATAAATATTGTCATTAGTTCTGGATGTAGACCATTTCTTGATGATGAGTAGCCACAGCAATACATATGAGAGCTGGCTGGGGTTGAAGAGTTTTCGTATGTATTTGAAGACATCCTCTTTTCCTTCTTTATCAGCAAATATATCCTTCAGTGCATTGAAGGGTACCTACCTTCTTTTGTATTGGTACAATAAAAAAAACTCCGATAGTTAGAAGGTCCCATTTATTCTTCTTGCTCTTGTCATTTAAAGAGTTAGTACATGGATTCAGACATTTTTGTGAATTTAATTAATGCAGGGAGGCATTAATGATAGATATGATTAGATATGATTTGCTGTTTGGAATGATCGTTGGTTAAGGCCTATGTTTAATGAAAGAATTATGGAATTCCCAGTTTGAGGTTAGTGGTTATTAGAAGAGAACAGACTTAAGGTAGATGCTCACATGACTGCATGATTATGGTCTCCAGACAGTAACCTCCACCCGCACTAAAGAGAGTCTTAACTCAGGAACGATATTGACAGGCTTTTAGAAAATAAGGAAAATAAATTACAGTTATTAAGAGCATTGTTTAATTGCTATATTTTTAAAGATTTTATTTATTTATTTTTAGAGAGAGAAGGGAGGGAGATAGAGAGAGAGAGAGAGATATCAGTGTGTGGTTGCTGGGGGTTATGGCCTGCAACCCAGGAATGTACCCTGACTGGGAATCGAACCTGCGACATTTTGGTTCGCAGCCCACGCTCAATCCACTAAGCTATGCCAGCCAGGACTATAATTGATATTATTATTATTATTTATTTGATGCACTATTGGAAATTTGAAAAATGCATCAAATAAATGTTTTATATATCAGATATATTAAATTATATGCAATTATACATTTCATATTAGAAACTTAATTCTCTAATGTTTAGTTTAAAACTAGAATGTGATGATAGGTGGGAATAAGAATCCTTGTTTCCATATAATATTTTTCAGGATAAGTACTACTATTACTGCTGTTTCATACTACTGCCACCTTATTCAATAGGAAAATACTTTCATTATTTTACCATCATAGAATGAGACAAGGGAATTCTCACGGACACCAGTAGGAACTAGCATGAAAGAGATACCTCTTTGATATATATTGCACCCCCTTGAGGCTGTACAAGGAACTCCATTAATTTTTCACTTAAGTTGATTAGCTTCTGTAGCAAGAGAAAATTTTCTCTCTGGAAAATTAGAAATTAATCTTTCTGTAGAAATTCACATATTAGTCTTACTGGCATGTAATTATGTTTTCTTGCCAGTTTCATGGAAGAAGATAGATTAGGCATTAAAAAAGTGTAAGTATGTAAATGGTTAATTATGCCAGTGTCATGTCACAAAAGCAGGTAAGAATTGTTCTTAAGAAAAACATTTTTTTTGGATCATTGATGAAACATACCTTTTGCACATATTCTAAATCATTTATGACAACTTAAAACCTGTCAATACACATAGGAAAATGAATTGGTTAGTTTGGAAAGTTTCTTCACCTAAAAATCTAGCCATGACCAAAATTTAGCAATGATATAGTTGCCCGAATTGGTACAAGAGAGAACGTTTTTGAAAATCCAACAATTTTTCCAAATTAAACAAAAGATAATAGTTAAAAAATCTCTTATCCCAAAAACATGGCTGAAATATCTTAAGTTTTCCAAGCAAGATGCTTTGACACATTGTCAAGAAAGATCACTGAGGATGCACATGCAGTTACGATATCTTTATTCATATTTTAGCCACTGCATTTTGTATAAAAGTAATCATATGCTATTGTGATTTTCCACTTAAAAAAAGAAAATAGACTCTACTCTTTGCTGACACATAGCTTATTATAGGTTAAAATTCTTCCTTTTGAATTGAGCTACATTATACAGGATATATTTGGTATTTAGAATGACTACTTATTATTGGAGTATTTTCCTCAGTTCTGTGTGGATATTATCTGTTTTATTGTAAAAGGGAAGGCTTTTTGACAAGTCTCAAATAATTTATTAATATTAATAAAGTTTCTAGTCATCATAAAATTGTGATTAAATATGATCACATTAATCTCATAAGTAATGTCAAAAAATGTTGGTAGGAATTTTCTGTTAGCTTTAGATGTGTCGAGTTCTTAATCATGTGAGTCTAAAGCATAAATATTCACAATTAAATTTGGAAAAGATCACCTTTAAATAACCCTTGTTATACTCACAGGCCTAAAATTTGAGTCTGACAATTCCATTGGAGTTTCTGATGTCACACTTAACTTTGGGTCAGTTGCACACTTTATGTTTCTAGTTTTCATCTTTGAAATGAATGTTATTTTAAAAATGCCATTCAAGGTTGCTTTGATACACTTAGATTTTAAGAACTTTAAAACAAAGTATTTTAATTTATGTCACCCTTTTCTGTTCCATGAGTTTAGATTCTTTGGCGTCTTGCCTTACAGTATCTCTGAGAGGAAGGAAACAAGCAAGAATTATTTCCTTGAATTTACAGATGACGAAGACATCAGGCTGGGTCCATAAGTGCTACACATTTCCTGTGGTGCTGGATTATTTGCTTCAGTGATTTTTTTTTCTGCCTTTCTTCTGGTTTATAAAGTAAACATAGAAGTACATCCATGCACATTTAGAACTAAGCAAACTAAGAAAATCGAAACACAGGTGGTCTGGGAAACAACCTGAGGGGCTTTTAGTTTTGTTGCCACTTGCAGGTGGGAACTCTTTTATTTATAGGCAATTCTTGGATTAATTTAGAGACAGTAAGCTTCACAGTAGGGTTGACACGGAGCAGCTCTAAAACTGGATTACTATTATTAATTGTTTGGAAGAGAGTTTCCTCATAAAAATATTCAAGTTTGATAATGACTAAAGTGGATAAGCAGATCTTGGGACGCAGTCCAGGAGGATGTCACAGGATATATGAACAGGAAGAGAAGTGTCAGGTCAGCATCACTGTTGGCTAATAAGAAAAAAAAAAAAACTAAAGAAGCTCTATGTCAATGAGCTCTGAATTATCAATGATGATTATCTACAAAAGTTAGCGAGGAATTTTCCAAACTGTTTTCTGATGGCATCTTTAACAAAGGCTGAAAGGGAAAAATGGTGCCATCAACGTTGATTTTGGAAGAAAAACAAACCTTACTTCTAGTCCTCGTTTCTAGATATGGAAAACAATGAGAGAAACCACTGGATATAGTGCTTTACCTAGAGAGAGAAACTAACACAGGGCGAGGCAAAAGTAGGCATATGGTTGTTTGTATGGGAAATAATATCGTTGTTAATAAACAATGCAAGAATAAATTCTGGGTCTTCCATAGTCACCACTGGTAACCTACTTCTGCCCAGCCTGTATTAGAGCCCCTCAATTTGGGAAGATTAGGGTTGAACAAAGAGGGCACAGTGGAAATCCACAAAATAAGGAAACAGGGCGTAAAATGGGTTTTTCTCATGACATTCAAAAAGATTTAATATAGGTAGTATGCAAAAAGTAAAGGTAATAGTTCTATTTTGAGTAAGTTTTAAAATAGAAAATGCAAGGCATATTAAAGAACGTAGAACACAACCTGAGTGACCTAGACTTGGATTTCACTGTATCTCCAGAAGTAATTAATACCAAATCCATAGCAAACATACATGGACATTCAGTTGGGTTGGCAGAAACTTCCAGTTCTGTCCAATAGATCAAATTCAATACAACTCAACCCATATATCAAGCATCTGCTATGTTCCAGGACCCCCTTCTCAGTGTTGGGGACACAGCAGTAGACCAAAGTCAATCCCATTTTCAGGAGGAGAGTGTGACAATAAATCAGATACTTACACTGTGTGATACGATGGGTAATGTTGACCACTATGATGAAAAGCAAAACACAGTCAGTGTGATTGAGTGATATTGTGTATATGCGTGTGCGCATGTGCAGGCTCATTTATAAACAGTGATGGGGGAGGTGAACTTTGAGCAGAGACCAGGGAAACGGGAGTGGCCTTCTACTACTGAGACAGGTTGGCTGTATCTGTGAGGCTGGTGTTGCAGGGAGCCAGAAGAGGACAGCAGAGAGCTAGGGAGTAGGAGAGGTGTTGTCTTACCTGTGGAGTTCCTTGTTCTAGGAATTTTGGAGTCCCACCGCTTTGGAAGGCTTTCGAGAGCCACGGATGAGACTTGGGGCATAACTGGGATAAGAGGCATGGTCATAGCATTATGTGGAAGCACCAAGAGAAGAAAGGTCTGCAGAAAGTTTACAAAAGCCTCATAGACACAGACAACAGTATGGTGATCACCAGAGGGGGAGTGAGGAGGGGAAGGTAGAAGAGGGTAATGAGGGATAAAAATGGTGATGGAAGGAGACTTGACGGGGTGGTGAACACACAATACAATATACAGATGATGTATTATAGAATTGTACACCTGAAACGTGTATAATTTTATTCACCAGTGTCACCCCAATAAGTTCCATAAATTTTTTTAGAGGCAGGAAATGTTAGCCAGCAAACTGGGGAAGCTGTCAGGAGATATAGATAACCCCAATCAGAATCATCCTAGTAGCCAAGGGCTTGATGAGACTCCATCTGTGGCTCATTAATGTGGTTTCCAGAAGAGCAGTTTGGGGTGTTTGAGAATGGTCTGTGTCACTTTGCTCTCTTCCATAATGCCAGGGTTGGGTGAATGTTTCTGTATGTTTTCTCATCCTGGAATCAGAAAGAGAAAGAGTAGAAGGCATGAGGATCAGAATCATTTCCATTATTGTGCTTACCTACTTCTACCAGTAGGTTGCCAGAGATACTGAAACGTCTCTCTTCTCCATCCCTTCCTTTCTTTCTGTCTGTGAATTCTGTAGTTTTGTTTAACATTTACGAAATAACTGAGGAAGAGCTGTTTGTTCTCAGAGTATAGCAAACCCAAGTCTAGATTACTGGCATGTAAAGCAACAAAAATATTACCTAGACCCTTAATGCTGTTCCTTTTTTCTTAAACCACAACTGTTGAAGAAAGAAAACATACCTTTATGGCAGACATGGTTGAGGGAGTGGTAACTGCTTGTTTTCCATTCGACCCAGTGTCAAGCATTCATGTTATTTTATTTCCTATCTTCTTCTCACTTTTGTTATTTTTTTTAGTTCAGAAAGTCTGTTCACCTGTGTATCACAAACCCCTTTCAATCAATACGATTTCTTTCCTCTTCCTTTATGCCTTTAATGACAGGTTTTTGTCTCCTCTAATGTGTGGGCACTGGAATCAGAATCTGCAAAATGTGGCTCTACCTCAATCACTTTGAGTTCCGAGGAGGGAGATGTTTACAGGCAACTTTGCTCCTTTTTTTCTTAAAGGGATTAAGAAGCTGAGCTTTTAAAATTCTTGCATATAACATTGACATTTCCAGAGTACGTTTGGACCAGGGAGTTCAAAGAGAAGGAATAAAAAAGAAAAGCCAATATGACTTTGTTTTTTACCTTGCTGGAGGAGCTGTTTGTGCAAATCGCCTATAAGCTTATTGACCTGAATCTTTGACTCCTTGTTTTCTCTGGATTTGGCTGGAGTGGAGACACTGATGGAGCCCTGATAGAGCTGATTGAACAGCCCCCAGCTTTGCTTGGCACGGACCTCCCTTCCCTTCTCCGCCACCACCCCCTCCCTCCACATGACATTATTGTTCCTTGGCAAACCCTCTCTTCTCCTGGATTCAGTACTTCTTTTTCTTTAATATTTAAATTTTTCTTATATAAGTCATCTAATAATGCAAAATGAAAAGTAATTCATTTCTGAAAATAGAAATAAAGACTATAAGTGTCTTATTTATATCTTTAACTCATGAGGTTGACAAAAAAGAAAACCTTATGACATTGTGGTTTCATTCTGTTATGGCCACCTTAAAATCCTCAAAACATAGTTTTTCTCTGGAATCACATTGACTTTTTCTTAAACCACAACTGTTGGAAAAATGAGGGAGCATTTGAAGGCAAATTATTCTCATAAAGACGTTAGAATTTTCTTTGTTTGGATGGAACCAGAAGGCGTATAAATTTTGTCCATGACTTTGTATACATAAAGGTTAATTCAAGCTTGGTCTGTCTACTCCATCTCTGATCCCAGATATATTATCGGAACAATTTCAACAAAAGTGAAATGATTGATATTGTGCTGTGTTGAAATGACTCATGATGATATAATTTTTACAAGTCATGTATGCTAATTATACCGCTCTCTTGCATTTGATCAAGTAAATTCATTTTTTTTTCCGTGAGCTGACCATTAGTGGATCATTGTGCAATCTGCCAGACATTTTTTGAAACATATTAAAATTTGATAAAATATGTAATTACATAGTTCTTTTGTAATTTATGAAACAATTCCATGTTGTAATAAAGTATATTTTATCCTGCTTCTACTGGACATATAAGATATTGAGAGATATTTGCCCAAGTTTTCATTATATCCTTATTTTATATCATCATCATTGTTAATAATAAAAATTGCAAGTTAATATAAAACCATCCTTACTATTTTAAAAATTGTCTTTTTACTGTTATATTTAAGGATTTTGCAAGTGTAAGAACGTTTTTTTTTGACTGGTAAAATTCAGGGTAGGTTTGTTGTTTTTCCTACAATGCTGAAAATCACAGAAAAGTTAGAATTTAATCTCCTGTTCTGTATACAAATCTAGGCATCTGGATATTAGGAGGCATGACATTTGCATGACTGATGGACTTTGTCACTTTCATCTAGCATTGCATTAGTGAGTCATTTGTTTTAGCTGAGCACTATAAAGGAGAGCTACTTATTTGTAAAGCCATCTCATTGCTATGTTGTTTTGTCAGTGCTGTTTCAGGTTGAATGAAGAAAGTAGTTTTGATCAAGCTGTAATGATACAAATAGCAATTTTAAATTATAAATATTGTTATGACAGTTTTATTTGCTGAAATTAAATATATATATGTAAATCATGTATATCTACATCAATGTCTGCGGATCATTTATATCTAGTAACTCTTACATTTCTATTTAAAAGAAGACTTAAAGTATGAATAGCTTTGAGAAGCCTGGAAAGCTAATTTATTTTAATCATACAGAGTTAATGTAGTTAACAACCCTGAATTTGAATGTTGATCACATTATAATTTGAGATAAAATATCCTTTTAGAGAAACAAGTCTCTTGGAATTCTCTTTCTCCTGTACTTTTTATCCTTAAACATCATCAATAATTTAAAAATATTTGTTCAGCACTAGGATTTTTTAGTTTTTAAGTGAAATAAGATTTTCAAAGCTCTTAGTCTCCTCATATAAAATTCCTATTTTCTTGCAAGTGTGTAAGAATTTTTTACCATGTCTGATTATCATTCCAGAAACAACAGGCCGTATTAAAGAATTTTGCCCATCTGTTACCTGATGGGAAAATCTTTATCTCTGGTAGAATGTGTAAAAGGAAATGTGGAATTCTGTGGTATGATGGATTCAATGATAGTGATATAACCAGTCACTTTTTTGTTGTTCTTGAAAGGTCAGGTAAAAATAACGGAATGTGTGACCCCACTGAAGTGACTACTGGTAACAAATGCAGATTGTTGTTTCGGCTTCTTCTTCTTCTTTATTTTTTTAGTTCCATGAGATCCCAGAGCTTGACACTGAAACTACACACCAATTATAATAATTATAATAATGGTAATAACAACTTTCATTTGCTGATGGCTCCTGAAACCAGACGTCCCGCTGTACAAGTATCATCTCTAATCAACTGACTGTCCTGCAGGGTGGATGTTATTTTCGCCTGTGACTTCCAGAGGTTCAGTAACTCAGCCAAAGTCACCAAACTAGTAAAGGTTAATACTGAATTATAACTTAGGCTATTGTACTTGTAAAAATAGAGAACTAATTCCGTGTTCTGATGTGCATCATTATACAAACTTCGTGGAAGGAGGTGAACACAGCTGAGAGAGCCTGGACATGGGAAGTATAAAACTCGCTTTTCAAGGTGCATTCTCTAATTAAACTTGTATTAAACATGATGTGCCATTCAAGAATAAGGGCATTTATAAAAACAAGAATTAAGAAAAGGTTAAAGTAAGTGAACTAGGGGTGTCCTTAAGATATTTCTGTCATTGCAGTGTTTCTGCAAAGACTCTCTGTCAGTATTAACCAGCTTGCAGTAGGGAGAACTGGGTTTTGATAGAATGAGAAGGTTATATTGCAAGTTCTTTAGACTCATTATGCTAATGGATGACTGTGTTACCCTGGTTCGGTGGCATGAATAAGCCACGATTCCTCACTGTGTGTTTGCTGTGAAGTTGTTTTCAGGTGATTCAAAAGAGTGGGGACAAACCAAAGTGTATGTGTATTTGGGCAGAAGCTAGTAATAAATGGCAAGAATGTTTACATAGCCATCAAAATGCTCTGGATGGGAATTTCAGCCCTGCAGAAATGTTTGCGACGTGAACTCTTTAAAACAGCTTGACCTTAACACAAAATAAGGCCAAATAAAAAGTAGAGAAAGGAAGGAAGGAAGAGGGGAATAGGGCATTGTTTGCAGGGAGAGCTCTGGGCACTGTGAAAACTTTTCATTTTTCTGAAGGAAATGCAGTACCACAGATGGTAAGAGTGGAAGTGAGATAAACATAGGAACTGGAAAAGTAAGCAACACATTCTAACAGGTTCTGTATCAAAGATCTGGAGAAGTAGAAAGATTAGACAAGGAGCTGTTCTGAAACTTGACAGTGGCTGCACATAACAGCGATGGAAAGTGGAATTGCACAGACAGTAGGCTGTGATTATATTTTTCTGACAGTGAAAAAGGAAGGGCTCTTTAAGAGTTATTTTTAAAGATAGAGATTTATCACATTGGAAATCTACAATACAGATGTGTAAACACTTTGTCCTCCTACCTATTCAACAGTGGGATTTGATGTAATTTCTGTTGTTCCCATAGAATTAGCAGGACACTGTATTTGGGGTCTTAGATAAGTTTTTTTTTAATGCAAATTATGGTCCAGTCTAGTTAACGGATACTGAAAACCTGTGTTGTTTATTTCTGGTGGTGTGATCTTAGCCTAGATGTGTGTGAGTGCCCATACGTGCATGTACACAGGCAGAAAGGGGAATATATAAAGAATGTTCTCATTTCTTCAAGACACAGTCATCTAGTAAGTGAAGAGAAATATGTGCCCAAGTGAGATGAGAAATTATGTAGAAGAAGTAGAGAAAATGCTGGTTTGGAACTGATTAAGGCAGCCCTGTATTCATTCTCAAGCTTGCTCGTGGTAACGTGCGTCATGCTGTTATGGGAACTATCCACCCCCGTGTATCTGCCTCATTTAATCCTTCTGTCCTGTGCTCCTGTAGCCCACCCTCATGCCTGACTACTAAAGGGAATAGCAAAATAGTCACTCATAACAAGGAACAAGTCTGCTGTTTATACAGAGTGATACTGGGAAAAATGGAGAGGAGGAAAAGGTTTATATCCTAATGGAAACCCAGTTTTAAAAAGAACAATATTTTCCCTATAATACTGGCAGTTTCTTTGGGGAACTTCTAAGGTGGCTCTAAAAAGATCAGATCATTAATAAAAGGAAAGAATTTTGAAAATGTATGTAAAATGAACATCTTATCTTCATACTTAACATTACCAAATAAATATTACATCTACGCACTCACCTTTCTAGTTTATTTAAAAATTATTTAATTAGATATTCCTATATTGAGTGATAGACCTAAGACTACAATGTAGTGGAGTATAGCTCTAAAACTCTTGACTTTAAAGACTCCTTCGGAAGTACTGCACCTAATTTTGTAATTGTAACTTTGTATTCTTCTTTTAAGGAGGGCCTCCCAAAATGTGTAAGCTTCAGGCCCCACAGAACATGAATCAGTCCCTGTTATTACCTTCAGTCAATAGCAGTGACCTCATAGAAGACAGCAGTGATCAAGGATGTTAAGTGTGGCTTCCAGTTTCTAGCTTTTGGAAAGCCTCGAATAAGATTTCTAAAATGTCTCAGTGTTTATAGTGGGTATTTTAATGTCAAGTTTACTATCATTATAGGATACATTGCCCTGAGCCTGAAGAAATCACAGATTACCCCTGAAAGTATGTGTTAAAAGTTAAAAGAGAGGATAAAAAATTCCCCCACATTCCTGAAAATCTAGACGATGTTGTGGATACTATCTGTGTTTTTCCCATGTTATCATCAGCAGCCAAGGACCTCTCGCTGGCCCCGAGGGAGGAGGGCACGTGGGAAGACCCTGTGGGAAAGAGTCTAAATGGGTCTTGCGATAATGTTCTTGGTTGGAACATCCCTATTGGTGGAAGCTAGATATGGATCTGAGCTGGGGATGAGGTTGACCTGACCTAGAATCCCTTTCCTCCCCCGAAAATTTGAAAACTTCATTAATATTAGGTTCAGTAGTAAGAATAGAATCCTGGAAGTTTTTACAGGCCTTCCCACTTATACCCCATTGTCCAGAGCATAGTCTTAAATAGTGGTCCACCTCACTGAAAGGGAGGCTGGGAAATGTAGTCCTTTTTATCAGGTGGCCACATACCAACTCTAAATTTTGTTACTATGGAGAGTTTTTAGCTTATGTAAAGGGCATAGTTTTTTGTCTTTACTTGATTCTTGGGATAATTAATGACTCACAGCCTTGTGGTGGTTAATGCATTCCACATCCATGTTTTAGCCAGTTGACTAAGTATTTATTGAACATCTGTTGGGTTGGCCAAAAAGTCCATTTAGGTTTTTCTGTAAAATAAAGGACATATTTTTCATTTTCACCAATAAATTTTTTGTTTTGGATATTTGAGTATGTCAGCTATCCCCTGCATGGTACAATGTTTATTGTTCTAAATTAATGTCTCAATTTTATTGCTATCAACTTCATCTGGTCTACCAGACTGGAACATCGTCCAGTGAGAAATCTCCAGCACAAAACTTCACAAACCACTTTTGACACTTTAGATCAGTCACAACACCTTCTCCATACACTTCACAAATCTCTTTTTTTTGCATTTCAATGCCATTTTTACTTTTCTTGAAATAATAAAGCATAATATACTAAAATGTTGCTTATTTTCTTCCATTTTCAAAATTAAAACGGTTACACAAAAATTCACCAGTTTTGATTTTATTTTTAAATGCACTCTGATATGACAGCTGTCACAATACAATCTAACAAATTTGTTTCAAATGAAGTTAAAAATAACTACCATATTTTTCGGACTATAATTAGCATTCCCCCTCAATTTGGGAGGAATAATGGTTGTTAATGCTGCTGTTGAGTTCTGTTTACATTTACATTAGTGAAATATTATATTGTTTATGTTAGTAAATGTTTTACCACATATTTTTGCTTCAAAATTTTTTTCCCTTCTCTAAAACCAAGCTGTGTCTTATGGTTCATACAGCTAAGTGTCACCAGAGCCATCATATGGAAAAAAACAAATGAACCTTTTGCCAACCTAAGACTACATCAGACATTGTGAGACATGTGTGAATACCATGTGAGAAAACACAAGGTGGGCTCCGTCTGTCCTGGAATTTGAATTTTAATGGGGAGGCAGACATTAATAAAATCATACAAGTGATGTGTGGTTTGACCTAGTGAGGATGTTCAGAGGAATTGTCCTTAAGAATGGCCAACTGGAGATGGCATGTAGTGCTAAATAGGCATTCGCTAGGTAAAGGTCGACAACAGCCTGGTGAGCATCCCAAGAGGGAATGGGCACACTAGTGTGAGTTGACCCAGGAGAGAGAGGTATGGGCCAGAGAGATCAGGAAGGACGATGAGCACAGGGTGAAGGACGGGAAATAGTGAGAGGAAGCATAAGAGAGGAAAACAAATATCTTGAAGGCTGAAACATTAAATGCAATTTGAGCTTCCCCTAAGCCAGAGTAGAAAGAGAAAATGGAAGCATAAGATATAATTTCAAGGGTCAAACAGTAGAAAAAACAGAGTTTATCGAGAGAAATAAAGGTTATGGCCTATTTGTGAGCTGTGAGGGTCATTCATTATGAGGGTGTTTGAGCTAGTGTTGGATAAAGGGTGTTCAGACACGGACTGAAGTCTTTGTTAGTTGCTGCCTCAAAACAGTCATTCTCCATTGTCCACAGCCGTTTGGACATATGGCTTGGACAAAGTCTATTTAGAATAAGTAAATTATGTTGCATTAATGGAACTCTATGCAAAAGAGTGGTTGCAAATGAATCATATTCTTTAGTGGATTATGAGAGAGGAATAGCATCTCTGGAATGAATCATTTTGTTAAAAGGAAAGACTAAACAATAAAATTATGTAGAAAACAGTGTTCAAATAAACCTCCAACTGGTTTGATCTTTCTGTGAAGATTAAGTTGGCTTATTGTGGAGACAGTTTCAGAGACTGAGATTTGACTTTACCTTTTGGCACTGGTGGTGATGATAGTGACTTCCTAAAATGAATGTTGGGCTTGAAGCTAGATGACTGAGATCAGCAAATTAAAGAGAGAGTGATTTCTTCATGGCAGGACAGATCTGTGAATAGGTAAATTATGGCTCCTCATTTCCAGACTACCGGACATTATTTGTCTTTTCCTTGGAACAAGAAGTGCCTTTATTGTGTAAAACCCTCCTCCAAATGAAATTGAGTAGATGCAGTGTTTTTATGTTTTGGGTTTTTAAAAAAAAAATTTTGGAGTGGGGGAGCAGTGGAAGAGAAAATAAAAAAATTATTTAAATACAAATTTCCAATATGTATTGTAGAAACATCTTTAAAGTAAGATGTCTTTCCTCCATACTTTCTTATATATTTGACTTTTTCAAGTACTCTTTGAGAGAAACAATGAAGAATAAATTTTTTTGAATGATATACTGCTAAGAATTCACCTTATTTTAACTCGTGGAAATGCCCTTTAAGGCTCCAAATCTTCAGTGAACTTCAAGATTGAGAGAAGCCCTTTTCACTTGACGGATGATGTTGACATCAAGGACAAGTGTTCAGTACTGTGGAAAGAATTCCTCCTAAATTATCAATGCTTTTAATGTGACTTTTATTTGCTGTAGTGACCATAAATGTTAGTATTCTCAATATTTGTCCTTACCGGCTATAATAAAATGCCACAAATTAGAGCCATCACCCATTGACTGTAGAGATTGAGTTTCTTTTCAAAATAAGACTTATCCCTGGACCACTGTCATCAACTATTTTAGGATGTTTTCTCATCCAGGGCCTGAAAGTGTGTAACAAAAGAAAATGTGGACACTGTTTTTTGAATCTGTTTAATTGTTCATAGCCTGGGAGATGAGAAGGCTATTATATGTTACAAGGAAATGGCCTGCTTTTTAAAAATTCATTCTTTGCTGAGTATAACTATCCAAAACTTAGTAAAAAGCCTACATTTTCTTATACATTTGTAGTAAGGAAAAAGGATACTTGAGCCAGACACCATTATAGGAATCCACAGAATAAAAAACCTATTCTTTTCTGTTGAAATGTCTAGTTTTTCTTTTAGGTATTTAGCAAAAAAATCATTACGTGTTTTTATTTTTGCATCTGGAGATACAACTGTGTCTCTAATTTGGCAATGCAGAGTTAATTTAACATGACGCTTTTGTTTGGGTGATTGGTAACCAAACAGCTGTTTTAAGCTGAAAGATATTGTGAGACTATTAGGCGAAGCAAACAAAACGGAATCTTAAACGTAAATGCCCTCGCCCTTCAATACGAGCTGTAGTTTTCTGTTTTTGACTGTTAAAGTACTTTAACCAAAGCTATCTTGTCTGATGATAAAACCATAAGTGTATGAAGCTCACACATTTTTCATCTCTTTTACGACCTTATCTTTCATGAGCGGCTTCTGTGAAGGTATCCTAACTATAGGAAGCACCTGGAAAACATATGTGATATCTTTTCTCTGATAAGCAGTTGTGAACAAGAAAGTAGATCTGTCACTTCTGAACTGCTCATTGTTAAAAAATACTTTGATGATTTAGCTGATTGCAAAATACATTATAGGGATGACTAACAGCTACGGTAACACTCCTAGTCAAGAAAGTTCAATAGTTATATTGTACAAGAATTTCTATAAGAGGTTACTATTGATAGGAACTACGTGGATTAAAAGAGCAGGGTTGAGAAGGGCTGTTTGGCTGCATGACTGCTTTCAAACACTGCTGCTATTTTGTGCTGCAAGAGTGACTGTCTCAGAAGGTGCCAAATCTTGAATTCCAATGGGAATGTCTACCTTTCAGTGAAAAGGTGTTTGTTGGTGTTTCTGAAATTATTTTTGTCTGTCAAGTGGAGCCCCATCTTTTACCACCTTGCCAGCAATACCTAATATGGAATTTAAAGATTCTGTTTCAAGTGTTTCAAAGACTACATTCCAGCGCACTTTCCCCAGCCATTTGTGCTGTGTATTATATTGCTCAATAACACCTTCAATTTCCTCCTATAGGGCTCTCATTGATTCTGAAAACTAGACTAAGAAAAATAGAAGGGCCCACAAAATATGCATGATATCTTTTAAAAGAGCAACAAAAGAGTTTAATCTTGCGATGGAAAACCATTAACTCCATAGCCATAATTTTAGAAATGTTATAGATTTTGTTACCGCTTGACATTTATTCCATTTCATCTTTTTATGAATTGGTTTCTGGATATATTTAGTGATTATCCCATTAAAGGTGTTTGCGCTTTGCTAAAAATACACTGAAATTTCTATTTAAAAGTATGTGAATAAAGAATTTAGCAAGTAAATGAATGGGTGTCAAATGCATTCCTAGCTCTCTCTGTAATTCTCCTTCTAGCATCCTTTTCTCTCTTGCTTTCCTCTTTTTACCAACGAAATTTTCAAAGCCATATCTTAACAAACTTGTTATTGTTGTGTGGGCTGTTAATTATTCATGCCGTTTTTCATAAGCTGCTCTAGAGTGCTGATTTTAAATATACAAAAGTAAAAAAATGGAGAGAAGTAAAAAACTATGGTCAGTATCGTCATTTCCATTCAAATCAAGTAGAAGCTGGGAACTGGGTTAATACCGAAATTAAGTTTTGTTTATAAATTTTCCATGAGCACACATTTATTGATAGGAAAGAAGCAAGTCTCTATTGTGAAGGGAAAGTAGTGTTTTTTTAAAGTAATTCAGAGATTTCATTAAATTATTTTTAATCATTTCATTTTTCATTAGGAAGGAGATTAAGAACGAATTAGGTAAAAACATTACCATAAAAATGAGAGCTAGTTTTCTGAGATAAACTTAGAAGATGAAGGCTGTAAAAGTTGAAAAATATGACATATTTTAGTTATTAAATAGAAACAGTGTGCTGAAAGCAATTAATTAGTGAATCTAATGCTATTGCAGTAGATGATGGTAAAAAGAATGAAACCAAAATCTAATTACCTCACTGGTCAGTGAGCAATGGTTATTGATTAAGCCTCTGTGTGTAGTTGATTTTGCTAAGTCCCAACTGAATTGTACAACTTAGAAAAAATAATACTTATAAAGATTAAATCCATTGAACATTTCATTTTGATATATATGCATAATGAAGAAACAAGGCATATATAAACACACACACACACACACACACATATATGGGGAAAACAGCTCTCATCACATCTTGCTCTGTGTTGTTTGAAATCCAGCAGTCTGTGTAATATCAGGGGCTTGCAGTATGGACTTTGGATTCAGACTGACTCAGGATCAGTTCCTGGCCTTGCCACTTACTAGCAGAGTGCCTCAGCAACTTCTCTTGCTTTACTCTTATGAAATATAAGGGCACTAGTGCGTGATGGAGTTGTTGAAGTGATGTCATAAAGCATTCAGCTAGTGCAGTGTGGTGCTCAAGAAACAGTAGCCATGTTTAGGTCTAATATGAGCTTCACAACGTGATATCTGCTTTATTAATCTTTATGATTTGTGTATTTGGCACATAGCAGATATTGAGATGAATATAAATTTAATTCTGACCCATTTTGTATTCTACATTCTAGTGTGCCATTTTTATATGACATTCTTAAGGTATTGGTCATTTTTTCCTCGTTTGCATTCTTTCTTTAAGAAAACACCATCAAATAACCCAAGCAAAAACTTTAAACTATTCTTCTCTCTCAGAATTTATTTTCATTAAAGTGATACATATTACACATTTACCCAGTTTTACAAATGGCTTAAATAAATGCAGTTCCTTCTGAGCTGCACATTGTGTATGACCATTTTTACAGTGCTTCTTTAATTAAACACTCCGTAGTGTTTTTTCAGTGGTTGTAATTGTATGTGCTGCATTATGAAACAAATTAGAGCAAAGCATTCCATAAATCAGGATTATCAATACTGAGTATTGTTCCAGATGTCGGTACAAGTTGAAACCTAAGCTCTACAGTTTTGATTTGGCAGTTAAGTGACATTTAATGAAAATAATTTATTATATGAAATTACTAGTTCAATCAAGCCCTTAATAAGCTGAATTACAGTATTTTCATTTTGAGCAATTTACCACATTTCTCTGTGCCTCAAAGGTCTACTGAGATTTGTAGTCATTCTATTATTTTCTTTTCCTAGTGATACTGGGTAAGTGTAATCATGGGTAAATTTGACCTATACTGAATGAAAGAAAGGACTTTGTTCAGGTAACCATCTCATAGTAGCAATATTTCTCTTTTCTCTTTGGCATCTTAAAACTTCATCTGGATCGCACTCTGGCATCATTGAAATGTCTTTAGTTTCACCACCTTCAAGCTGCCATTCTTCTTGCACAAGAACTTCATTACTATAATGTTTTTCATAAAGGAATCTTTGGGAAAGTGGCTCCTAATTTTAATCTGAAAAATGGAGCCTGGGACATTTTACCCACAGAGTTTAGTTTCATCTAAGATCGTGCCTCCAAAACTTCAGGTATTTATTGGCTTCTTCCTCCAGGCAGCCTCTCCTGCACCGTGTCTGGGTCAGGGGTCATGCCT
This sequence comes from Phyllostomus hastatus, assembly GCF_019186645.2. Lineage (NCBI taxonomy): Eukaryota > Metazoa > Chordata > Mammalia > Chiroptera > Phyllostomidae > Phyllostomus > Phyllostomus hastatus. The sequence continues at coordinate 26,050,774 of NW_025334017.1, forward strand.
GTGCGCTCCCGTGGAGTCCCGAACTGCTCCCATCCACGCGTCCATCACATGCGGCTGCGGTCTGTTGAGTTGTCACTGTCCCGGACTGCAAGTTGTGTGAGAAGAGGGCCAGTCTTTGTTTTGTATTCTTAGTATTTGGCACAGTGCCTAGGAATCAAAAAGTATTTTAATCCATAAAGAATGGTTTCTATCAGTCACCTTTATTCAAGAAAGATGAACATGTGTAGCATTCAAGTGAAATCTTTCAACTTCTAATTTTTGTCATTGTACTTACTCTCATATAGTCTTCCAAATACGCTTGTTTTTCACTGTATTTGCCATTATTTTTCCTCCCAAATATTTAATTTGCCTAATAAAGTATTTCAGAGTAGAGTTTACTATTGTCTCACGAGAATTTTGGGCAAGGATATCTGAGACATGAGTTAGTGCTGCTATAGAATGGGTAAGACAAAACTCGAAGACCAGAGGTCTGGCGAGGTGTGTTCATAGAAACTCAATAGATACGTGTTGGTTACCATGCTTACATCACGTGGCCCTGTCAGCCCCCCATGGAAGTGCCTCTGATGCTTCACCCTGACTTCAGCATGAAGGGAGACTCCAAAATTAATCATATTAGGTTCTCCCCGGTCAATGCCATTTTGTGCTTCTGGCCTCTGAATTTCTGTATCTTAATTGTTCTCATTTGGAATTCTTCATAAACTGCTCTGATTGTTGGTTTTTGTAGGGGGTCACCTCTCTTATGCATATTAACTTTCTTCCTTAACTAGATTATATGGTTTTTAAGAGAAAGTAATTTTTTTCTTTTTCATATATTTCATTGTTTCAATATATATGAAATATATTTCATATATTTTCATATATTTCAAGAATATGCTTTCTAAATGTGATTGGATTTTGCATGGAACCACATTTCCAACAATTTAAACATAATAGTAAAATTTGAATATTTACTAATTTGTGTGATCATAAGGGGGATACAGTTAATATTTGAATATAAAACTTAATTTTCCCAAGTAGTTCTGCTCAGGATTTTACTTTTTGTTCTCTGGGCCCTTAGATATGTGAATGGTCTCATGCTTGCTTATTTATGTGTTGCTCTGGAATTATTATCCATCTCTTTCAGCTGTGAATGGTTCTCTCCTGGACTGCTGTGGTGGGGTGTGGGAGGTGAGAAAGGTTGTTTGGAAAGAAGGTCAGACCAGCAGTTGGGGGAGTCAAATTTCGTTCCTAATGTTGTACACTGCTGCTTTGGGTGGCCTCTCCAATTCTCCCCATAAACCTTACTGTCCTTCTGTGGGGGAAAGAGATTTATCTAAAGCTGCCTCAGCCTGTCGTCCCTGAGATGATGGGAAAGCACAGGTGGCTGAGGTATGGAAAGCTTTGAGAGAGATGACTTTGCAGAAATAAACACAGAAGCCATAAGACCATATAGTAATTGACCTATCTGTGCATCAATTTCCTGATCCACAACTTTGTTTAATCTGGGTTAGATGATCTCCTGAGTCCCCTCTCGTGTTCGCATCCCTGTTTCAAACTCATGAGGAATTAGAAGAGTGCTCGGAAGGAGTGGATGCCGTTTAAAAACTGTGGGCTGCATTCTCTACTCCACTGTTGGGGAGGACATTTTTCTTTGTAAAGTCCCCTGCATTAGTGCCCTCAGCTAAATACTCAGTCTGTGGAAGAGCGATCAAAAGATCATTTACCTAGGTGATAGATTCTAGTCCCCATGAAAAGGAAAGTGTGGAATAGGCCAGTATTTCCCCAAATTGGGTCAGGTGTCCCCGGGGTCCTCAAGACAGTGAAGATGGTACACTGACACTGTATTAAATAGCATTGAATCAAGGGGTGAGGAAGTTTTCAAGTTTCTGATACTCTTTGTATTTCAATGATAATGTTTCAACCTCATATTACTATGACAAATGCCTTACTATTTGCTGCTCTTCCTTTGTATCACAATGAAATGGGACTAGAGATTCAGAGTCTAGACAGATACAGTGGCTAGAATATAATAGTGTTACTTTTATTTTTATTGAATCTAGTTTTCTGCTTAACTTCTATTTTTGACATCTAATACTGATTTTCCATTTATAGCAATGATATAAAGTTCTTGCTTTTAAAAATGTATTTATATGTTATAAAATGAGTCAACTTAAAGAAAAAATAATACCACTTCTTGCAGAAGCCCTATTAACATCACATCAATATCATTTGTATTAATAATGGATTCCTGAAAAGTCTGTATTTTGTAGGTTACTTGGAAAGACTGTAAAAATTTGGTATATTGTTTATATAATATAAAGATTTAAAACTATTAAGATTTGGGCAACTCCATGGAAAATAATTATTGAATACTTCAGAGCGCAAGCAATTTAATTTTAAAAATTTAGCATTATTATATTCAAGATGTAGTTACCATATTTTTAGTGCTCATTTTTCTATTTCTAATGTCACATTTTCTTGTTATTCTGTTTTCAGATCTCTATTATAATTTATAAGAAGGTTCTATTTAATATTTTTGTGTGCACCCTGTTAAAGTGGATTACTTTCCTTTAAAGCACATACTTTGTTACATTATCACTTAAAATGAAGGTACTTATAAATTATATTTTTACTTTTAAAATGTGGTTGCATTGTTAATATGTTTCTCCTTCATTGCTATAACTATAATTTGGCTCAAAAAGTATTACATTTTTCTTTTATTATGTGGATATGAGGTGTGGAATTGTACAGGCTGGGTACACTCACTCTATTATAAGCATAACTCTGTAGCTTCTTGCATTGTAAAGACTGAGTTACTCATTCATCTTATATGCTAATCATTTAATTATGGCCTTTTTAGACTCATTTTAAAAATAAATATGACCTAGTTTAGCAAGCCTAAAGCTGGGGGAAAAGAAAATCTTCTTCAGAATAACCTGTATTCAACCCAAAGCATAAATACGTCTTTTCTTATGAAATTTAATTTTGTTGGTAGCAGCTTGCCTCTGTAACATTATAACATAGAAATAAGTGAATGAAGGTTTTCTGTATTGAGAACACTATAAAAAGTACATACTGCTTTTTACATTTTATTCTTACATGTAATATTAATAACTGTAAATAAAAAACTTTATGAAAATGTTCTTTATTCTTCATAGAAATTAACTGTTGATGAGTAATGCTGATTTTGTTCGTTATAAAGCTATAACAGATATCAAAATGATTAACCATGGACATTTGTCAGTATAATGACAATGCATATAACAAATATATAATTAGACCTATTTTAAGCACTTCCCTCCCTCTGCGAGAAATTCAGTATCGGAGAGGGCTTTACTCATTTCCCGGTCTCTCTCTCTGTGTTGGTGTTTTCTAGGTGACGAAGAAGGAGCCCAGGAGGCGGCAGAGTCAGATGGGGACACGCAGCCGGAGAAGCCAGGGCAGCCTGGAGTAGAGACAGGTGACTGGGACGGACCAGGTAGGACATAAAATAAAAAATTCAGCCATCCGTTGCTACTATCGGAAATTCACTTCTTTTTCTTAAATTTTAATTAAGTTATAAAACCCTTACCACCTCAATCTGATTTTTAAAAATTATTTGTGTCTATACTGGTTATATACAGGAGGTTAAATAACCACCATTATTTAACGATATTATCTTTTTCATAAACTATAAAACCAAAGTGTTACCTCAGCTTGAAATTTTCATTTTGTTTTCTTTCATACTCATGTGAGAATTAGTCAACTCTACTTGCTTTTTCTTTGACCAGAAATCTTTATGCTTTATCTACATTCAAACTGGGCATTATTTTAAAGCTTAAAAACAAAAAACAAACAATAATACTCCAACAGAATATTTTCATTTTAGTAAGATTTTAAGTCATAGATTGAATCTCAGTATGTATGTAGAAGTTTAGAAAATACCAACAGGTACCCCCCCCCCTTAGATTCAGGGGAGTTTTGGCAACATTTTCATTTTTATAAATGAAAATTAAATTTAATTTTAAAGATCTTGACATCTAATCTTTCAAGAAAAAACAAAAACTGGTCAAAATACTCCAAAACACCAATAAAATTTTATGTAAATATATATAGCTCATAAAAACCCTGTGAAAAAAAACTTTATATTTGGAGCCAAAGTAATTTACAACTGATGGTATATTTATAAATGGAAACCACTATGTCATAGAACTTAAGGCCACAAGTAAGTTTCAAAATAGTTTTAGCCATAATTTCCAAAACAGTAACATTTTTCATTAAGAACGATCCCTATATTTCAGTCACATTTCACCCCTGCATGACTTTGCAAACTGCTCTCTGCTGTGGATGAAGAAGAGAGGGACTCCAGTGGTAACTTTCTGAAATCAGCAGCTGGAAAATATAATGCAAACAAAAATGAAGATACAATATATCTGACTATTATGACATCATTTCTAATGTTACTCATGATATACACCAACATTTGTTTTCTGTCTCCTATAGCATGTAACACATGACTTTGGGTCCAAATGTATTATATTTATGTTTCTTTTTAAAAAATGAGTTTATTGTTGTTCCACTAGACTTGTCTGCATTTACCCCCACCCACCCCAGCCAAACTCACCTCCCCCTCTTGCTTCCACACCCTGCCTTGGTTTTGTCCATGTGGCCCCCACATTTGTTCCTGAAAACTCTTCCCCCATTATCCCCTCCCACCTCCCCTCTGGTCACTGTCAGGTTGTTCTTAATTTCAATGTCTCTGGTTATATTTTGCTTGCTTTTTCCTTTTGTTGATTAGGTTCCAGTTATAGTTAAAGTACAATAATACCACAGTTTAAGAGTTTAAAAGAAAATGTAGACTTCTGGCATTCTCACTTTATTGGAAAATGCTTTTGTCTTCTCAATTTAGGGAAGAATTCCTTTGATTAAAAAAAAGTAGAAAAAATACTGAGGAGCATGATATTGTCATTCAGGATGAAATTTTTCACTTTTAAGTTAAATTTATTTAATTTAGATGATTTAATGAGAATTTTCTTTTGTTGACATTGGAGAAAATGTTATTTTTTGTGCACATATGAATATGTAAAAACTTTAAAAATATGTCTTCAAGCAGGTATGTATGTGAGAAAAAAATTTGTGTGTACTATAAAATCGATGAAACATTTTTTAACAAAAAAGTTTATTTTATACCTTCTGAATAATGAAGTTCATTCCTAAAAAAATACTGCTGGATATTTATTTTTTAAGGTGGAATATTTATTTCTTTCCCTCAATCAGGAGAAAGTATAAAGGATGATTTTGTTGTTTCACTGTCGCATAAATGGAGAGGGCATCAACATCTTTACCCCGATTTTTGTCATTTGCACAATATTATGGATATTTTCCAACTTCATTGAGATAAAATGGTTCGGGTTTTAGTGGCTATTTCCAAACATGTTAGAAAATGGTCTCTGGATTCTAAGGGTTTAGGTTCAGATTCTGGATTTGCCACTTTTTTGCTGGGCTATTTTTAGCAATGAGCTTATTCTCTCTGTGCCTATATCCTCATTTGTAAAATGTAGGGAATAATATTATGGGTTTTGTGAGGAGGATATTAGACCATCCACGTAAAATGCTAATCACCATTATTATGGCTTTGGAATTGTTGGGTCTTGAAGCAGGTCCTATTAAAGTTCTTCCAGCATTTCTTGAAGCCCCGCAGTGGTATACCTGACACCACAAAGGGTTAGCTTCTGTACCGCTAGGCATCTAGTTTGCAATTATTGTTTAAGACAGGAGGTAATGAGGCCTCCTGATTTAAAGGCCTCCTGATTTTAAGGCCCTCCCACCCAATTCTGATAGTCACTCTAAGGACAATTTTCTCTAAAACTAGACAGAGTAATAGGACAAGGAAATTATCTAAAGAATTTGAGGCATAGAGCTGACATCATTTCAGACACATCAGGGCTTACCTTATTTTTAGAGTTTGATTGAAGACGGCTCCAAAACCTTTCTCAATGGCTCAATTCAGTAATGAATCAACTCCTATCTGACGTGTCCTATTTTTATCAAATGCAAACTCCCCCGTGCAAACTTTTTTTCCCTTGTTATTTACCTAAGGGTACACTTAGTAATTGCTCGCATCTCTGTGAATGCCTGTGATCACGTGGAACCTAAACAACTTTTACACAATCTATCTTATGTTTGAACACCTTCCTGTGGTAAAATTCTTTCATGTTTAATTATGTGTGACTTACTTAAATCTTTGTCAAGTTCTTACGCATTTTTCACTATTCGAATGGACAGCTAGCCCTGCAGTAAGCTAGTACAATTCAGGACAATGTAAACGTCATTACCTCATTATTTCAGTATGTCTAACTTTCAAGTTTTAGGGTTTTTTCTTGCTCTTAAAATTTTTTTCCTGACACAACCTTGCTTGGAATCTAATTCATAGGTACTTGTATTCTGATCTTCTTCCTTTTCATCTATATTTGTCTCTACTTTGCTTAATATCATTTCTGCCTTCATTAAGTACCTCTTCTCTTCTTCTTTCATGACCCTCATAAGTTTCATGTTTTATCACCCTTGCAGTATTTCAGTTTCCAAATACTCTTACGCATTTAATTATTCAATAAGCAGTGATTATGTACTAATTATTGTGAAAGTTGCTAGGAAGAAGTCCAAAGGCAAAGCATAATGCTGCCTGCTCTCTTTTTGATTCCATTTCTCTCCTTTAACCTCTTTTAATTATTCATGTGTTGTTTAGGTCACTGATGCACTAATTAAGCATGACAAGCTAGGAAGTAGAGAAGGGTCTAAACTATTTTCTAAAGGAAATGTACGAATTATAGAGTCAGACACATCTGCATTTGAGATCATATGTTGACACTTGGGGCCTAGTGACCTCAGGCATTTTAAACAACCGGGGCCACAGTTTCTCTATCTTTAAAATGGAAAGAATAACAACTACCTTGAAACAGTATTATGGGGGTGAAATTTGAAAGGGATGATGTGTAGAAAGTATCTAGCACACAGCTTGGAAGAGCATGGAATTTGCCAGATGTGAATGGTCTTCCCTCACTAGGACCTCTCATAACGGCCGACAGGTAGAGCACTGCCCCTGTTTTAAAAATAACGTTTACATCTCTGGCTCTCTCCTTTAAGAAAAATATTTGGAATTACATTTGATGTAGAAGGAGATTTGGGGGAGAGAATTCAGAAAAGTCATTAGAAATTCATGATTTGCCTCCATGAAATGGGCACCTTAAAAGTCACATCTTACATCAGCTCTCCTAAGAATGCTAACTCTCTAGGCTATGTTATTAAAAACGTGGTTACTTCTTTTTACAGTTGGAAATAGTGACTGATTTGATTTCTCTGGTTTAATACTGAGTGAATCCAGGTCTTGCCATCAGACTTACAGCAGCTATAATTGAACTTTCCAGGAGCTTAATAAAGGAACATACCACAGTCCTCAATTTGTACAAAAAAGTACATGTACCCCAAATAGTATGTATTAATGAAAATATATACAGATATAAAATTTTGAATAAGCAGTCATTTAGATTCTTTGACATGAACTTTTCAAGATAAACATGTACTTTTATTTAAATAGATTTTGTATTTATATGTTAAGTACTTGGAGCATTTTAATCAAAATAAAGTAGAAACTTAGACCCCGAATTGAGTATTTGGTAAACTAGTAGAATAAAATTATGAATAATTTTATATCATATATTATAGAATTTTACAACTTGTAGAATAAAATTATGAATAATTTTATATCATATATTATAGAATATTACAACTTGCTTCTAGATCAGCAGTTTTCAACCTTTTTCATCTCATGGCACACATAAACTAATTACTAAAAATATATTAGCAAAAGTTATTTTGCTGATCTGACCCCCAAAAAAGGTATACTTTTGATTCATTCACACTGGATGACTCTTGTGTTGGCTATTGCCATTTTTTCTGTTTGTTTGACAGTGTCAGGGAAAAGAGGTTGGTGCCCCTGACTAAGTAGTCAGGTATTGCATATTTTAAAAATTCTCATGACACACTAGTTGAAAAATCACTGTTCTATATTGGTAAATGGAAATCTGACTTTCTGTCAGAGGTAACTTATTTTTAGGCAGTGTAACAAGTAAAGAAAAACAAAAATGTTTTTCCATTTATATTATGATGCTGTCAGTTATTGATCATATGACTTTAAGTTATTATTTTACCAAGGCCCCAGTTTCCTTGTTTATAAAATGAGGTTAATAATAATAATAATAACTACCTCGTTAATGACATTTTCTATGTAAAACATAAAGCTCAAAGCTTTATACATGCTCAATAAATAGCTGGTAATATTACTTTTAGTATCATCGTGGCAGCTGTGCCTTAGTATCCATGGCAGTGCCTTGTAGATGACAAGCCCTCGTTAACCATTTGTACAGTGAATTACCTTTCTTTGCAAAGAAATTTTGTTATGTAGGCGTCACCATAGGATGATATTAACTATGTTCTATTCAGCTAGAGTTGAAACATAATTCAGCTAAAGAAAGTTGAGTGTAAATACATTTTCAGGAAGAGTTGTCTCGCATAAGATCAGATGTGCGTACTTGTTGCATCTGGACTAGGTGTTGGCCCAGGAGTCATAAGTAAGTCACCTCCCTCAGTTGCTGTTCAGCATTACGGATGCATGCAGATGGCTGGGCTGGGTCTGCTCTGTGCCTTAAATTAAACTAAGAAGATGCGGCGTGTTTTGCATAAAGTAGAATGGTAGCTGGAAGACCCCTGTAAAGTAGAAGCACATACTAATGATACAGTATTTTTTTTTTCTCCTTACTAGTTAGTCCAAAGAAGGGCTTGGAGATTACAGTTCTGATTTCGTTTCCTTTTTGATTGGGAAAATGTGGTAGATATAAGATCTGGGAAATGCCATTTGAAGTAAATTAACAGAAACCTATGAAACATAGTTAACCATAGATATAGTCTGACAGTAAGAAGAATATTGTGAGAAGCGGAGGAAATCGTAGAATGACTGTGTATTACTCTGACAGTGAATTGGTATTATCTCTGCTATCAGATAATGCAGTTATCATTAATTTTCACATTTGCATTTCAATCTTTGGAAGGAAATGACTCTTGCCGGATGAAGATAAGAGCTCTGTACCACTATAATGAACCATCATTTTATCCCAAAGCTTTGTGTCCATATGAAAATGAGGCAGGGAGGAGAGAGAGAGGGAGTGGGGGGAGGACATGGGGGGTCAGAAAAACATTATAACAAAGTATCAAAAATTGCTACAGACTTTTGAGCTCCTTATGACACAAGAGGGGGTCAAAATAAATCTTCTATAGTGTAGTTAAGTGGATATCGGATTAAAAGATGAAAGCCTTACTCATTGTAGAACAGAATACCACATAAACAGAGTAAAAAAGTTCTCTTTATCTTATTCCCTTACTTCAGTTTGCATTCACATAAAATTAAGGCACATAGAAACCCAACCAAAATTTAAAAAAAATATAGATTGAACACAAAGTGCTTATTTATGGTTTGGAAAAAGATGTCCTTGAGTTATAAAGAGCTGCATAAAATGTACCAATTTGATTATTATTATTACTTGTACTTCCTCATTTGTATAAGAATGAGAATTAAGGATATTTAGATAACTAGTTGTAGAATTTGCAAACACCTAGTTAGTGTTCATAAGTTTAATAGAGAGATTCAAGTTATAGGATAATGATTTTGAGATTAATTTTCTTTGGACCTTACTTTGCAGTGATCTTTTCCCTTGACCACCATGCTGGAAAATGAATACAATGTCAAATTTTGTAAATATGTCATGATCCCAGAAAAATATATGACAAACTATTTTTTCTTGTTCTATACCCAGCTCCTATGGCAAAGTTCATTAATCAACTGAATACAGTAAAAGCCCCCTTGACTAAACTATAGTTTTCATCCTTTCTCTAAAACTTACTAATTGAGGCTATTAGGGGTTGAGTTTTGTCCCCACAAAATTCAGACGGTAAAGTCCTAATTTCTAGTACCTGAGAATATTATTTGGAATGGGGGTCATTGCAGATGTAGTTAGTTAAGACAAGGTCATGCTAAAGTAGTAGGGTAGGCCCTTAAAACAAAATGAATGGTGTCTTAAAAGAAGAGAAAATTTGAAGAAAGACAAGTACACAAGAAGGAAACTATGTGAAGATGAAGGTGGGGATTGGGGTGATGCTTCTACAAACCAAGAATGCCAAAGATGGCCAGGCAACCACCAGAAGCTAGGTGAGAAGCATAGGACACTCTCACAGCCTCAGAAGGAACCAGCCCTACGGATACCTTGATCTTGGACTTGAAGCCTCCAGAATTGTGAGGCAATGCGTTTCTGTTATTTAAGTCACCCAGGTTATGGTACTTTGTTATGGCAGTCCTAGCAAACTTAATACAGAGTCCTGAAGCTGAAAAGAAATCATGAGTCATCACTTGTATGGTTGCAAACTATACTTCTTACTGTAATTTTTCATTGATTTTAAATATTGTCTAAACCATTGAAATATATTTGGGGGAAAAATATAGTCAAGGTGTCAAAGATGTTGAAACCTTTAATACTAAATAAGGAAAAGTCACTAAAAAAATTTTAGGTTATGGACAAGGCAACTTTGAAGAATTAGGGGGAACTCATAAAAAATGCAGATGACTGTACTTGAACAACAATAAAATAATTTTAAAAAGAATAAAAAATATTAAAAGAAACTGCACTTAGATGGTTTTGCAAGGGCTTTTATATCCTCGCTCTTCTCTAATGAAACAAACTATAAACTGTAGTTTGAGTCCATGGCTGTCATTGATGTAAGTGGAACACCGACCAATGGCCCATACACCAATACATAGTCTAGGTCCTACATAGTCAATTTGATTATTAAATATGCTTCTGTATATGATAAGTTAAAATGTAATGCTAACATTGCTATTTAAAAAGAATGCCATTGCTTGGCTATCTTGATGAACTACTCATTTTGTTTGTGTCCAGTAATAGAACTTCTGTTCGCTTTCCCACTGAGCCATAGTTCAGCTCAGAACTCTTCTCAGCTGGGCGCTCTGGGAAGCCACTACCAGTCTGTGTTCTGCATTGATATATGACACATCTTTACTCTCGCTTTTATAGCCTCTCATTAAAATGAATGCAGGAGATATTTTGGGGGAACAAGGATTATGGACATTGATTGTTTCCCTTGACTCAGCATTGTACCCTGAAAAAGACACCTAAAAATATAATTGACTTTCGTATCCAGAAGTATAAAAGAAGTAAAAACTTTAAATTTTGTGATTATTTTTTTTATTTTGTCTGGTTTATAAAAAAGACTTAATTGGGCTCAGAAGGATAAGACCAGCACAGGGACATACATTAGAAGGACTTTAAAAATATGGAAAATAAATGCAAGTACATAGAGACACGTATATTTGCTATCAGCGGACCGTAAATTGGAACTAGAAGGCTATTACTGATTGGGTACACTGCATTCAAGATTAATTGGTTATTTGGGGCAAACATTTATTTATTCAACTATCAACTATATGCAATGCCCTGTGCCAGACTCTAGAATGTGAAATAGCAAATAAGCCAGAGTGGTTTCTGCCTAAGAGTTTATGCTTCCTGAGACAATGTAAATTGCGATAATGATTTTTTTTTGATACTGCATTTGTGATAGCTTTTCTATAGAAGAAACATATGTGATACCATAAAACCATATTTTCAGGGGTTGGGTTAGGATAGTCTGGTAGAAAGCAAGTGCGTAATGACTTCTTTGAAGAACAAGAATTTTTTATTTTTTATTTTTATATTTTAATGTTCAAAGTTTCAGACAAACATAAGATAAGAGGGAAGAGGATGGTCAATCTCCACATGCCATTTCCCAGGTTCAAAAGTTATCAACATTCTGCCAATCAGGTTTTATCAGTTTGCTCTTAATCTGCGGGGTGGTATTTTAAAGCAACTTGCTGAAATCATGTCAGTTCACCCATAGCTTTGATGTGTCTTGCTGATAAATAAGAACTTTTGTCTTAAACATAACAGCAATATCATTATAACACATAAAATACACTAATTAATATATCTAAAACTCAGTTCATCTTCCAGTTCCCCAGGTATCTTTAAAAAAAAGTGTTTATATTTGGTTTGTTGGAATCAGGATCCAAACAAGGTTCCCGTATTGGTTGACAGTGTTCTTAAGTCTTTTTGCATAGATAGTAGTCTCTCTCTCCTTTCAACTCCTCTCTCCCACTTATTTGTTGAAGAAACTGACATGTATCTGGACTATTTTTCACATTCTAGATCGGGTGGATTACATACTAGTGGTGTTGCATAACATGCTTCTCTTTCCTGCCCACATTTCTTTTAAACTGGTAGTTAAATCGAGATCTTTGTATAGATTCAGGTTCAATATCATAGGCATACATGTTTGATTCTTTTGTAACAGTCCCATGTGTCCTGGGAGCATTTTTTAAAATTCCCAGTCTATCTTTTCTCTATTGCTCAGATTGGATAATTAACTCGTTCTTCCCCCATCCACTCCATTCTGTTGTTAAGCCCAGACACTGAGTTCATGTAATAGTTTCTAAGAAAGAGGGAGTCATACCTCAGTTAAATGCTTCTGAGAGGTCATAACTGAGACCTAGAGAATTTCCTTGAATTCAGTGCCATGCAGATATTAGTGATTTTAACTCGAACTATTTCAGTTGAGTTTCTATACCAGAAGCTGGACCATTTGGTCCAGGTTGAGGTGTTTTTGATAAATAAATATATAACATATTTGGGTTCTGTGAATCTGTTTATTAATCAAATTATTCATTAAAACCATTTACTTCTTATTTCTACCTAACAATCTTTTACTCTGAAGCATTCTTAGAATAGCTTTAACAGGTAGATGGAAATTAATTAGTAGATTAATTAAATCTATTGTAAATTAATTAGTAGATTTTTTAGGAGGATCAAATGTGACAGGTCTGAAAGTTTTTGCATTAAGGCTATTCTCAGATGAGTATAGAGTTGCTGTCTGGGGTGGCGAAGAGGCCTGGAAAATGTATAGAGGTGATGGTTGCACCACCTTGTAAGTGTCCTCAGTGCCACTAACTGTAAATCGTACTGTGGTTAAAATAGTAAATTTCATATTATGCATATGTAATCACAATAAAAGTAGGCTGTATTAAAAAGAAGAATCTTTCAAACTTTAGGATTTAGGTATATGCTTCCAAAGAAATTTGTACTCTCATACTAAATTATTCTGAACCAACTACCCATTAACTTTTATAAATTATTTCAAAGTTATTTTTTATTTTCTGCCCTTATCATATCTTCAGATTTTACATAATACATTTTTGTCATTGGTTTTAAATTTTATCCTTTCAACTTTTATTTCCCAATAGCTGGTTTACCTAATAATTTGTAGGGAGTTTTGTGAGATTTATCACTTTTAGTGCGATTGATATCTAAATTTGAAAGTAATATATAATATAAATTTGATATAGGTTAGAGATACTCTTTCTTTACAGTATCCAAACTGACAGCAGCTAATGTTTTTCTGTTGTTATATTTGTTGTTGTTTTAACCCCAGGACTACGTTTGGGCCTTGGGGATTATTATATCTTTGCCTTTATAACAAACTCCTAACCTTGTTTCTAAGATTGATACTTAGAGCTTGTAATGTATTTGCCTATAAATATAATTTGCATGTGCTTGCCAAGTCTTGTACTTCATCTCTTGTACCTTTGCAGTCCCACATTGAATTCATAAAACTAATTAGTTCAAACATTTATTGAGGACTCACTGTGTGCTAGACTCAGGATAAAAAGATAATTTGGACTCAGACTATTTTCAAAAAGCTCATAGCACAAAGTCAAAGGCAGAGAAATGATGAGATAGAGGACATTGCTGTGGATTTCGTTGTAGAGATGCGTACAGCATGCAGGGGTAGCAGACAGTGAGGAAGGTCATCCACCACCAAGCAGGAGGGGCGGTGGGGAGACTGCTGAGGGAGAAGGGAAGGGTTGCTGGTGCTGGTGGTGAGACATTCTCATTATGCTAATGGAGGTTCTTGCAAAATTTGGGGGGAATAAAGGAAAAGATCTCAAGAGGGAGTGGCATAGCTTCTTGCTAACATATTTTACCATAAACTGATGAATGGAGGTACACAAGTTATGGAAGATCATAAATGAAGCCTGGAGAGACACCTGTCTCAGGCTTGGGAGGTCAGGTAAGGCCTCTCTGTGAGCATGGAAACATGTACCAATGGAAAACAGAAGAGGAGAGAAGACCACTAGCATTGCAGGCAGAGGGAGTGTAATCCACTGGGCATTGATACAGAGGGTAAATCATGGTCGGGGATCATTCAGGGACTGGCATTAGATACCTAGGTAATAGCCTATTGCAGTAGCTCTGATCCAAACTCACTAGAGATTTGGGTGCAGTGAAAGTTGCCAGCATCATCAATAACTGTTTATGTTCTCTCTGAACATGGTTGGAAAGTGGTGAAGGGGGAAGGAGGGCTCCTCGCACCGAAACCCTAGCACAGGAAAGCCGTCATCTGGGGAGCAGGCAGGACAGCTCGGTCTCGGAGCGTCTGCCCTGAATGTTGGTCGCACACACGCGTTCTTCTGAGCAATATAAAAGCAAGAGTTTTCTTACGGTTGCATAAACAAAATGAACCTTCATTTTTATTCGGCAAGGAAAAATGCTTTATTCATGGTGAAAAAAATATTTTAACTATTTTAAGTCATTAAATTTAATGATTATCATTACATTTATATCCCATTTGAATATAAATATGGCACTTTATAAAGCATTCAACCACATAAAAAGTACTTTTATTCACATTGATATGTATTGTAGGAAAATATTCTTTGATTTTAAAGAACTAGATATTTTTGAAAAGCCCAAATTATTCATTCATTAAAAATCATAATTATGATTGTGTGGCAAAATTAATTTTCTATAAAATAGGTTTTTCTGTCTGGAAAATGGAATTGAATTATTTTAAGAACTCATATAACTTAAGGCTAACATTTCATGCCGCTAATTATGACTAATATATGGTAGAATATTTTAGCACATTTTAAAACTAAATAGATTGTTAGTTAACTTCACCTTCTGGATGTAACTCATTTTTTACTTTTATTTTTTTTTAAAGATTTTATTTATTTATTTTTAGAGAGAGGGAAAGGGAGGAAAAAAGAGAGGGAAAGAAACATCAGTGTGTGGTTGCCTCTCGCACACCACTACTGGGGACGTGGCCTATAACCCAGGCGTGTGCCCTAGACTGGGAATCGAACTGGCCACCCTTTGCTTCTCAGTCCGGTACTCAATCCACTGAGCCACACCAGCCAGGGTGCACTTTTTACTTTTAAAGGTAAACATAATAAAATGAAAATATAATTATCAGATATTTTAATAAAGCAATAATAAATCAATTAAAATGTACATATATAACAAAAACGTGAAATATTTTAATTATGGTTTAAAAGTACATGAGATTAATACTTCTGATTCCCTTTGGGCATTTGATATTATTATATTTGTATAATTCATGACATTTCATTCATTGAGCTCATTGACATTCTTTTTTAAAAATCATAAAACATAGAAATAAAAGTACCAATAAAGGTAAAATCAGTAAATGAGATAATCTAAAGCATTTATTTTTCCAGAGTGTTGTTTTCTTGAAATGATCAAAACAAAACCCATTTAGAATTAATGTGGAGGTCCTTGAACTCTTCTCTGGGCAGATTTTCCTCTCCTGTGAACTTTTTAGCTTTCCCCTTTCCATTTGCAGCTCTAGTAACTAATATTTACTGAGAGTTTACCATGTGCCAGTCACTACTGTAGGCTTGGGAAAATAAGAGCAAACAGATTCTCAAGGGTTTCCCTCATAATGACTCTAGGAATATTGTTTTCCTCTTGACCAATGGGGGAAGAATACTAGGTAAGGTCATAATGCAAATAATCATGAAATAAATATTAAGCAACTTGACCCCAGAGATTGTGCTCATTATCTTACTTCTTTCTCTCTATTTTCCATGCAATGAACATCTTTTTATTATGGCACCTGTTATTTGCTGACATATTTTGACATCCCTTTGCCTAACTGAGTGTTGTCTTCTTCCTTCCCTAAAATACAAGCGAGGAAAAAATGTTTTCTTTTCTTTAAACCTATTAAACTTAGTTTATACTTCAGTAAAATTTTTGTAAAATCTAAAGCTTCCCTTTCTAGTGCCCAACTTTTTTGGTTACTACAATGTGTTTAATTTGTCTGGTTTTTTTCCTGGAAAACACAGATGATAAGTCATAACAGCTATCATCTATTGAGCATCCTGTCCCTAGTAATATAGCCGAGAAGTGACCCAGCTCAGATTCTTGTGAAGGATGGCAACATCCCTTTAAAGAATGCTTCCTTTTCCCTAGGCACTACATGAAGGGATTTCGCTAGTTACCTCCTTTAATTGTCACAAGCCCAAGAGGCTCTGCCTAGTTTATAGGGGAGGATGTTACGTGTTAGGGTAGTGAGGTAGTTTACTTAGTCTCATGCTGCTAGCACATCAAGCTTCTAGGGGCGGTAGGGGGGACAATCCGAGATGAAAAATGGTTTTGCATTTGGTTCCTCTGTTTAACAGCTCAGTAAACTGGGACAAATTCATCTTTTTTCCCCTTCATCTTTCTCATCTGTAAAATGGAAGTGCTGCGTACCTGCTTCGTAGGGTTTTGGGAGCATTGCACAAGGGAATTACTGAGAAGAGCGTCTCACCCAAGTGCTGTGCGAGGGATGTAAGTGTGAATCACATCACCATCATCATCATCATTACTTTAGAGCCAGAAACGTTTTCTGTCTTAAGTCTTGCCTTCAACCTCGTTTCTTCTTCTCCACTGGATTTCCTTACATTTTCAATGGCCAGAGAAATCATGAGTCAGTTTATATCTAACTTTTTCAGAAAACCAGGGTCTTGTAGGTTGAACATCCTTGATTGGAGTAAAACTTTCAGTTGAATATGAAGTGCTAAAGTACTTTAGGTTTTTAAACAAATTGAGGCATTTCTTGATAATGCTCACAGTCTCTTCCACTAAGGATTTAGGGTGACATAAAGATGAATAATGAAATCATGGACTAAATTATTAAAGTAGATGAAATAAAACATGGGGAGAAAAACAGCAGAGACAGAGACAATATAATAGCAGTGCTGTCTCAACCATGGAGTCCAGGATAATCACTCAAAAAGGGCTCACAATCTCCATTTGTTCCCTGGGCTGTCTTTTCTCGGCACCTTTGTCTGGTGTTTGGAGGGCCTTGAGGTGGTTCTGAATTTCCTTCCTTTCTTTCTTTCCTTTTCCCCTTTTCTTGGCACTTTCTCCACGCATTTCTTCAGGCATTCGTACCACATTTTTCTCATGAGATTTCTATTCTCAGTCAGTTTTATCTTTTAATTTTATGGCCCATCCGGAACTGCTCAGCTCACTTTCTGAAGGAGAAATAAGAAAGGCAAACAAAATAGAAATAGACGCATAGATACGGAGAACAGACTGACAGCTGTCAGAGGGGTGGGGAAGGGGGCTGAGTGAGGAAGGTGAAAGGATTAAGCAAACAAAAAAATCATAGACAAAAGGGAGGTGAATATCAGAGGGAAAGGGGAGGTGGGGGAGATCGAAAAAGGTAAAGGGGGGATAAAGAGTGACGGATGGAAACTTGGTATGGGGTGGTAAACACACAATACAATATGCAGATGATGTATCATAGAATTGGACTCCTTAAACCTATATAATTTTATTAACTAATGTCACTCCAATAAATTCAATTAAAAAAAAGGAAGTGCAAAATGTTACCAAATCTTTCCTTCCATGTTTTCAAAAATTGCAACACTGGCTACTTTCTATTGTGTATGCTTTTAGAAAAATTCCTTTAAAAAATCAAATATATGCTTATCATTATTTTAATAAAACCTCCCCTGAGTAAGTCAATTCCATAGAATTGGAAGAAATGAAGTTTGCAGTGAATGGGGGATGCCACTGGTGTTCAATAGGGAGCCATTAAAAATAGACCAATGCATAAGACATTTTTTGCAGTTTTCAATTTGTAAGAAAATGAATTCATTAGAGGGTACAAGGGAGAGAGAAATTTGTCAGTTGGAATGTTGGAGAATGCAGGCTCCTGATGAGACCAGCAGAGGAGACAAACCTTGCGTACTGATGCAGATTAGGCCTCGGAAGATGAGGGCGTAAAAGGGATTTAATGGTGGGGTGGATTATAGAAATCCATGTAACAATGTTAAATAATTACAGTTCCAACCGAGATCAAAGCAGGGCTGATTGAACTCCCTCAAGCTGTTAACACGAAGTATCTGGAAGGGGGGGAAACCCCTGCCTTGGAGATTGGTCAGCCTGGGCAAGCAATGTATGCAATGCAATCTATAGAAGTTCTGGCTATGGAGGGCACCAGTTGTGGAGGAGGAAGGATGGAGGAGGCGACCTGCATGGGGATTTCCTCGCCTGGAGCTTGATATAAAAAGGGACTTTTGGAGCTGTTTGTAATTTGGTTGAAATTGCTAAAAAAAATATGTGTGTGATTAACTTTTTCCTTTAGAGGATGGAGAAATGGCACTTATTCAATTACATTGCAAATGTCAATGGGAATTTCTGTAATTGATTTATTTACCGTTCTTGAGTTTTCCCTTTGAGGAAAATTTTACTTTCACTGCATATACCAGAGTGCTAGTGACTATAGGTAAGGTTAACTGAAATAAATGAATGAATGAATGAATGAATGAATGAATGAATAAATAAATAAATAAATAAATAAATAAATAAAACTTCTTTGTGGAAGACACATTTACCTGCAGAAGGAGCAAAAAATATCTTGACTAATAATGGGGAAACAAATTCTATTACATTTGCACATGTGGTTTTGTTTGATTTTCTAATGACCCCAAACATTATAAAATGTTGAATTATAAAACAATTGGAGCTAGTTATAAAATGAGAGAACCAATTCAGTTGACCCTAATCCCAAGATTTTGGGACAAATTTAATGTAGGACTATTTATCTACATCTCTCTGTCTGTATATTATATGATAAAACAAAGAGGGAAGTGTAGTTCTACAACGTACAGAGGCATCTTTTATTTATTTTTCACAAAATTGAATTGTTTAATATTTTTAAATCACAAAAATGCAAAGCCAACAAATATTAAAACTGCATTTATAGAATCGTACTTCTGTATTTTGTTATCCAGTGAAAATGTGTGGTTTACAGACATAGTTGAGCTGCATAGTTGACATAAAGAGGCGAATTATACAGTTTAAAAGCCAAATATTTGCAAATGCTTTTTTATGACACTGTATATTTTGTCTAGAATTTCACTCAGGAAGGATTAGAACATATTTCCGTAAACCACATGGCATTTCTAGTACAATGGTAGTTTTAAGATTCAGGCTGTGTGGGATTGAGCTAGCCACCTAATTTTAAATTTTGAAAACCTTTATGTCAGAAGATGAAATATTGATCTAAATAATAGGCAGTAAATACACACACACACAATACACAGTGCTTAAGAAATTGGTAATGACTTCTTAAAGGCAAATTGTTTTTGTATATCCGAATCTGGGTTTTTATTAGAGTAATTAAATTTTTTTTCTAAATCAAGTACATTCACCTAAACATTCAGGTAAGGGTGTTTTAAGAATGAAGACTTCCTACTGCATGTGTCCAATCAGAGAAGACAACCAGAGTGGTAGACGATGCCTCACCAAATCTGGGTGATGAGGGCTTTCACTCCATGGCTTTCCTTAGGTGGAGGTTTTATGGCATTGCATTTATTTTTAAATATTTTAATATGAGTGCACTTTCTTTGCCAAACCAATTTCTATTTTTATAGGGGTACAGATGTGTTAGCTAAAAGATCTTTTCTCAGCTGTGGGAAACGTTGCTCATATGTAAAGCATTATTTAAAAATCCTACTCGTGGCATTGGTGAAGATGATAAATTATGGGATTAAACTGTTTAATGAATACACTGAGTATACTTAAAAGGATTAAAACAACAATAAAAATATAAATTAAGACAGTTTCTACAAGTAACCAGCCAATTATTAGTCAATTTTATAGTTTCCCCCACATTTTTATGTTTAGAATGTCAGTAAAGTTCTAAAGCTGGTCTTATATATTTCACAACTGAATAATGTGGTTATTTTATTTACATTTCTCTTTATTGTGTCTTTGCATTTACTGGTCCACAAAACGTTCCTTCTCATTATTTTCGTAGGTTCTTCTACATTACAGAAGATTTATAAAACATAAAAGAGGGCCATTAATTACCCAAGTTACCCATACTGAAATGTTTTTACTTTAGGTTGTAACTTTAATTTTTTCATTGCTGTTTAAAGAAATATTATTTATCCACATAAAAGTACATACTTGAGACTAAATGCCAAACAAAATCATTTTTAAAAGTTGCCTTATTTTCTTATCTTGAAGAGGGTTTTGTTCTAAGAATGCAAGGGGTGTCATGGCTGTCGGTGAGTTTGGCATCACACAAAAATTCTGAAATTATAATAAGATGGAAAAAGAGAAGCCTAGAATGTCTCTTCATACTAAACGAGGTTTAGATCCTAGCTCAATGTTTCATTAATTATTAGTTGAATGACCTTGGAAACTTTGCTACTAGCTTGGAATTTTAGGCTGCTTATGAAAACGATGCCTACGTCATAGATGTGCTGTGCGAATTAAACAAGGTCAAGTGAAACGTCGTATTTGTTCCCAGTCACGATGCAGGTCTTGGTAGGTGGAGGGCTGCAATGGGAACTGTCCAGTCCCCTTTCCCCTTAAAGCCCGGTGATGGCAAAGGGTGGGTGGAGAATGCTGACCTTGAACTGGCAATTCCTAAGTATACTCTTCATCCTAACACAACTCTTTTTAGCAAAGTGAAACGTAAGAATCTGAGGATGAGTGATTTTCACTTTTACTTTGTGTTTCTGATCCTCAGTTCTTCCACTAGCAAATGAGGGTGCCAGTACCTTCTTCTTAAAGTGTGTCTCAAATAGAAGGAAGCACAATTTACATATGCCTGGAATGCAGATATACTCAATTATGGAGAGTTATCACTGTTTTATTATTATGCCAAAAATGCTGGTAGGAACTGGCTTTTAAAAATGCTAAGCCCAGTGGTTACTAAATATGTATTGAATTTTCGTATATGATGGGCATTCTGCTGAGCAGTGAGAACACTGAGATCAATAAAACAGAAGCAATTGTTGGCCTCATGGGGCTTGCACTGTGCAGTGACCATGAAAATGCCATTGAATCACCATTAAATCTATCAAAACATTTTAAAGGTGTTTATTTTAATGGTTATAGAAGTAATACACCTGTTCTTTCAGGACTGCATAGTTTCATGGAAGGAAAAAAAATAATGTGGTAATCTCCTCCACCTCACTGTTTTACGCTATTTCTTCCACCCTAACACCGTCTTAAGGGAACATCTCTCATTTCCTTATCAATAGTCTGTGTCTACCATCACCCAGGTCCCTTATCTCATCGCTCTTTGCTGGGCTCTCTTATCCACTCCTCACTGCTCCATCTAGACCACAGTTTCATCTTCTTTGTTCAACCAGCCACACTTAACTTCTCCAGGTCCAGACCTCCTGGTTCCACCACTCTACCATTCAGCCAGGCACCTTTTCTCCATTGTTACTTGCTAATCTCATGTTTCCCTTAGGACTCTTGCCAGCACTACTCACCACTCACCTGCCATTTATAAGCTTTCCTTCTGGCGTACCTCCACCACTCCTGGCTATTTCACTGTAGTTGTGGCCATCGCCCCCTGAAGTTCCCTCATTTACAACAACTCTTTATTCTTCTCCCTTAGCCAGTATTGCTTCCACATACTCAGAAATTCCCTTCTCTGTTTATAACCATCTCTGCATTTCCCTGGAGCCCTACATAGCTCCTGGCTTCATTTCCGATATTACCCAGTCTCAACTCCATAACCTATGATTTCCACTTTGCAGTTGTTCGTCCCTTAAATTGCTTGACCTCCTGGAATCTGACCTACCATTGCCTCACTATAAGGGTGGGGAATAGGTAGTCTCTATTCCTGCTACTTATAGCACCAGGCAAAAATAGCTTACGTGGATTAAATGAGCATTTATTATGTATGAGGCACTGTGCCAGACACTTAATAAGCAACATCTCACACAATCCTCTCAACATCTAAGGACCCAGAGAAATCATGTAAGTTCATTGGGGTCATTACAAGTTTAAGTTACTACTGGTTGTTGTATTTATTTCCAGGTAACCTTGTATTAAACCTCCACAGCAGTTCTCATAAAACTCCCCAATCCTAGAACCATTCATTCTCTTTCTACTTTTCTCTCCACTACTCTGCTTAATGCAGAACATTTTTTTTAATGTGAGCAATTCCTTTGTGAAGACCTTTCAAAATTCACAACTCTCATTTGTCTCTTTGGGTGGAAGCCTCCTCAGAGTGCATGAATCTAGAAACATTGTTGCTTAGAGGTATTACAACCTTTGATCACGCAGCCATGTCACCAGATATTTTTCCTATTAGCTTTGCCCAGTTATATAATGAGTTTTCCCAACTTCAAGGTGACTCTGCTTTAATGTTGCTTTTAGTTCTCTCAGTATGATCTCTAATATTTCAGCTTACCCACTCTTAATTAATTGCAGCTTGTGATTAAAAGAAAATGACCTCTCTGTTTTGTGAGAATTTTCCTGTAATGAACTTCTCTTCTTGTTGCATATCTCCTTTACCCTTTCTTACCCTTCCTCTCTCTCTATCAGTTCCCTGTTCCTTTTTATCCCCGAGTATCTCATCGTTCTTCTGTCTTCAGTTCCTACCTAGCTTACTTCTTTTCTGCCTGTCCACCTCTCCCCATCTTATTCATTCGTTCCTGCCTGCCTGCAGTCAGGAACTGTTTATTGAGCACGTACAGTGTGGTGGGTTCGGAAGTCCCACAGCCTAACGTCACATATTGGCTTCCGCACCTCTGAGCTCCGAGAACTTGAGCGAGCCCCTGAATGTCTCTGTGCCTCCGTTTCCTCATCTGTCAAACAGGGATAATAGTATTTGCATCAGTGATCAATGAGAACAGCTAAAGATTAGTATGGACTTCATTTCAGTAAGGTGTTAACACTTTCCCTATAGTAGTTCAGCCTCATAAAACACTGCGATGTAGAAGCTGTTATTCATCCCATATTTACTCAAGGGGTTATATGCATATCTTTTCATAATTTGTTCAATGTAGCAAAGCCATCTAGCTCATCTGAGTATTAAACTAGCTCATTCATGTAAAGTGCTTAGCAAAGTGCCTGGTACAGAATAAAAGCTCAAAGACATTTGGCTATTATAATTATTAGTCATTATAAATATTCCCATTTTACTACCCAGTGAGTATTCAGTTAATATTAACTATTGCTGCTGTAATAATGAGGAAGGCACCGTGCTAGGTGCCCTGGGTATAAATGATCCATCAAATATAATGGCTACACTCGGGAAGTTTACAATATATTAAAGGACTTAAGAAACTTATTTTCTGTTTCTCTTTCCCCTTTTTCTTTTCCTTCTCATTTTCTTCCTCATCCTCTGCCTCCTGCACATCTCACTGGGAACAGTTTCCGATCACCCCTTTCATTGCTTAGATCTCTCCGTTTCAGTCTGCTCCTGGCTCCTCACGATGTGTTAGACACAGTCTCTTGTTCAGTTGGTTCCATCTCGAACATATTCTCATCGGCAAACTATGAATAAAGTCAATGTCAGCTTGAGGACAGAATCGAGCAGGGTGATGATTTTTCTGTGTATGGGGTGGGCAAAAGTAGATTTGTAGTTGTTCATAAGGAATAAGACGGGCAGGTTATGGTTATTACAAGAGCTGTACTAAGCCTGTGTTTTGTGTACTCATAAATATAAACCTACTTTTGCCCACCCCGGTATGTAATTAGTATACGTATATTGAGTGCTCATGGGGACTGGGGTTGGATATACCATGGTCAGCATGACTTCAGGGGTAGAATCAAAATCCCAAGGGAGCACCAAGAGGTTAATCAGCCTCTTCCAGTCTAAATGAGGGGCACATTGGGAGAGGAATGTTTTGGACAGGGAGAGGTGAACTTACCCAGTCAATGCATGGCAGGAGTAACAGGATGTCAACTCTGATCATCGTAATATAGACGGTGACTGGCTGGCCAGTCACTAGTGTGTTTCTCCCAAAGAAGTGGGGCAGTGATGAGAGGTGGGGATAGGCCTGTCTGGAATCAGAACCCTTTTCAGTAGGCCCCAAACTGAAGCTTGCTTGTGGAGGGCTTCTTCCCAAGTTCTGCCCTGAGATGTCAGTGACTCTCCTTCAGTGCTGGGAATTCCAGTCCTGACAAGAGCAGGAGTTCTGCTTAACTCGAACTCCGTCGGATCTATTACTGGATTTTAATGCACCTTCAGAGTTTCTTTTTCATAAAGATCATTTAGATTAAACTTCCAGGATTTGACCTTTTCACAGAATCATTTCGATAATTTCCCAAGACCCCAATTTTCTGGGCTGGTGTTTCACAAAATGTGGTCAGTGGACTCCTGGAGCACCCCCCCCCCCAGAAAAAGCAAATTACAAAATCCATAAAATTTTTATGCACAGTCATGTTTGAGAATGTGTATAGGCACCTGATAGAAAAATTGGAGGCCAATGAGCACTAATGGCCTTGCATTTAATTTGGCAAAATGTATGGAAGAAAAGTACATCTGAGTAAGTTTCCTAATATGCTTTCAGAGAATCAGGGCAATATTTATTATATTGCTATAAACATAAGCACATTTATCCCTGTCTCATTATCTGCTTGGAACTACCAAGTTAAAACATAGGCTACTATGGAATCTGAAATAATCAAGGTATCAATTTACTGCTTCATCCAAGTAAATATCCCTGATAATGTACTTAGTAGATATTTTATTTCAATCAGCATCACAGAATGCATGCCATTGAATCATTAGTGATTAGAATTAATGCAATCTAATTCCTATAACTGGAGGATAATTTAGATATAAAAAACTAATTGACATCCAACTTCTAAACACTTCTTTTCTTGTATTTTGTTTTTTACATCCCTTTGATTTCACATTTCACTCACCTGGAGCATGCCCTGCCTCCCCTACCTTTGCCCTAAACTGACTCATCCTGCAAGATCCAAGTCAGGGTCTTCTATGGTCTTTCTCTTCTTGAGGTGGGGGATGGAGGCAGGGGTCTGTGGCAACAGCAGTTCTTCCAATTTATTTAGTAATGAATCAAATACCGTTTGGTGGCATTTTATCTCTTATTCATATAAACTGTTGTTTATAATCTTGTTTTGACCATTTTATATGTTCATTTTTTTACCTGCCTAACTAGTTGACCACTTCTTTATATCCCCAAGGGAGCCCACCACAGAATCTCAAATACAAGAGGTGCTCAGTAAATAATTAGTGATTTGAGATATATTCAATTTTTGTGGGTGAAGGAGGAAAGAAAAAAATCAGCTATGCCACAGTTTGCTTCAAGACGGCCAAAGACAAGCCCGAAGTCCATGGAGTTCGGATTGCTGTTGTAACAATCTTCTGTATCTAGAGGGAACCCTGTAGGGTAATGGATTAAAGAAATGCATTTCTCCCTCCCTTCAAAGCCTTTAGAAAAATTGGTACTCAGACTTAGAAAATTGGTTTGTATTAATGTACTTAACTATATGTATGCTATACAAATGCATTTGTGTGTGTGTATAGATTCACACACGTGTACAAACACATACAGATGTGTACACACAGACATAAACACCCATGTATGTATAAAATGTATATATACAATGCACTGGCTTTTAATAGTGGGGAGAGAATCTAATGGACTTTATTCTTTGATTGTACAGCTTAGATTGGAAAAGTTCCAAAGTACTTACAGGGCTCTGCTGCCTTAAACAGCCTACCCCGCCATATGGCAGTTTTACTGTGCTGGTTCAGTTGTAATTGATTTATATTGGATGATGATGATATACATGGTAGTCCATTAACAAAGTGGCTAAGCTGGGTTCTTGACTACTGGATACACTCCAGTGTAAAATCTAAGGGTGTTTCTTCCTAGTTTTCAGTTTCAGTTTTTTCCTTTCCTATCTCTCTATGGTTCTGTGTTCCTATGTCTAAAAGATGCATGCCAGGGGAAGATGGACAGTGGACATGTATTCTGCGTTGCTTGCTTTAAGGCTGACGAAAAGCTATTATGTCGACGATCATCTTTAGTCCAGTATTTAGCAACAACTAGTTAGTTCTCAGCTACTCATGTTAGCAACAATCAGGAAGCTTGTAAATCCACTGTGAATTAACTAACTTAATGTCAACCAACAGTTTAAAATGCTACCAACATTTTAAACACAGAGGCTAGTGAGAAAGGAAATATTTGTGATTTTCTTCCATTTTTTAATTTTTTTCCTTTTTTGTGTCTCTAAATAATGTCATTAATAAGTTAAAAAGCAAAAGACCAACAAGTAACCTTCACAAAGCTTATAAAATCCTTAAATATGAAAAAGTAATTAAGAATTCTATGGAAAATTCATATAACTTATCTTGTAATCTAATTTTTAGTAAATATTAACTATCATCTATGAGCTGATAAGTGATTATGTATTAATTTGCAAACCAGAGAGGTGAATATTTATAATTAAGGCAATTAAAACAATCTTAGGACCAATTGAGTGCAGAAATGATCGTGTGGGAGAATGTGGCTTAAAAAACATCCATCATAGATGACTACCCTCCCCCACCTTTTCACAGTTCACCCAGGGTTAGCTGCTGCTGCTGCTGCTTCTTCCATTTTTGTTACAGTTTCCAAGGCCTATTGCCCTCAGGGGAAACCCGTGTCCTGGTCCTGGGTCCTGGTGGGTAGAGTCTCTCAGAACTTCCTCATTCTGTGATTCAGTAGCCTGTACCAATTCAGTCAGAATAAAAGAACATCCATATAAGCAAATAAAATGTGGATTTAATGCAGAGTTCCTGATTTATTGAAAAACATTGGCTAAAAGTACTTCATTTCTTTTACTGCTGCAATAAAGTGATTTTACAGTTAGTAACATATAACTTCCAGGAGTGACAAATTTGGTACTTAAAAAATATTTAGGTTAAAAAAAAACCCTGTCACTTCTACTAAGTCATTTTTAGAGCGTAATCATTTTAATTCTTCCCTCTCTCTAATTTTATAACCAAGAGACAACCTTTCCAAGGAAAATCCCTAACCTCCTGTAAAGAACCTCTCTGCTTCTCATTGTTACGACCCTCCACCAATGTTTAGTGAAGTTATGGCAGCCTGGAAATTAGGAAACAGTTGGGTGCTTCTTCTTGATGCCCTGTGCACATAATAAATAAGCACCATCAATTTTAAACAGATTGAATGTGCAAGTTTCACATAAAACCTTTGCTGGTTAGCAGAGATCAAGTGTTTGAACTGCTTAGTGCTTGTGATTCACTGAGGAAATATGGAAATATGGAGTGTCTGGTCACAATGCTATATCCAAAGAGAATTTGCAAGTGCCAAAAGATTAAAGCTGAGGAAGAAACTAGCCTGGATTTAAGATGATTTCGGATATGCATATTAAAAAACTTCAATAGGAATCTGAAAAGCATTTTTAACATTGTGTCTGGTACTCATTAGTGGATAGTATTTTTTCACACAAATACATGTTGAAATGAGATTTTCCAGCCACTGTTAACTTTTAACAGAAGAATTTTTAACAGTTTGCTTATTGATTTAGAGAAATGTCTGTTTTCTTGGAAGGCAGCTTTCAATGCACACATTTAATTTTGAAACTCATTTTAAAAAATTAGGAATTTCCAGAACTTGGCCATGAAAGAAAAAACCTAAGGAAGTGGTGCTGAAAATGAGGTGTTCATCATAAATACGTATGGGACTTAAGAAATAAGGGAGAGTTAGGTCAGCCAAGTCAGAATTTTATGGCATAGCTGTGTGGATCTTGGTAGTTTTAGAAACCTGTATACATGATTTTGGTGTGCACTTAAAGAGTCAGAGCATTTGTCAAGTATTTATTCTGGTTAATGCCATGTACACTATTTTTCAGGGCAAATGTGACTTTTAGTTGCTCTTAAAATGGTCCTCCTCAGAGCTCCTTGATTATTCCCTATCAGTCCCCCATAATCCTCCAGAGGGTGGCCTCTCTCATAGCATCTCCTGTCCTTCAAGTCAGTGTTTTGGACAGTTTTCTCTCCTCCGCTAATTGACTGGAAGCTCTGGGAGATGGGAACCATGTCCACCTTGCTCCCCATATTATTACCAGGGATTAGCATCATGTTTGGCTCATTATAGCCACTTGATCAAGTTTTATTGAATAATGTAGAATTCAGCGTTGCTTTTTTTTTGCATGAAAACATGTGTCTTTTAAAAGAGCATGCTCAATAGTGATTTGGACGAAAAGTATGGTGGAATTGGGGAAGGGAGTGTCAGGGGTTGGGATAGCGTGGGGGGCATGGACATCACAGCACCACAGCTTTCAGGTAGAAGTTCCCATCCCAGCCCAAAGTTTCTTTGCATTTGGTTGTGCGGTCGTCCACACACCAGCGAGACAATGCAGGCTGCAAACACATGCCAACTCTCTGTCTTTATGTGTGCTCAGGCTATGCAGTTATACTTTTTATTCTACATGGAAAAGGGAGAAAATTTTATTTATCATAAAACATAATTCAATGACTGTGATAAACATTTTCTTCAAAAAGGTATCTATAGGATTGGTAGTGGATTTTTGGTACATTTTTCAAGAATTGGTTTACTTGCATGTCATAGTGAACCATAATGAAATAACTTCAGTCAGCTGATTTCTTTCTGATATCCATCAAATGGGCAGGGAATTACATAAAGACTGTCCACTATACCATCGTCAAGTTAAGTTGTATTTCGTGGGTAGGAGAAGTAAAATGCTCTTTCAGAAGAATACTCAGTGATTTTTAAAACTTTCTTCTGTGACTTGGCTAT
The DNA here is from genome assembly GCF_019186645.2 of Phyllostomus hastatus. Taxonomy (NCBI): domain Eukaryota; kingdom Metazoa; phylum Chordata; class Mammalia; order Chiroptera; family Phyllostomidae; genus Phyllostomus; species Phyllostomus hastatus. Next base: position 26,079,740 of record NW_025334017.1, read on the forward strand.
TGGTGATGACCTTGAAAAGTATTGCATAGCAATGTTTATGGGCATTTATATTAAGTAATGACTTCCCCCATTCCTCCAATGCAGAAACTGAGGTTTAAAATTTTTACGTGTATGACTTTCTGGAGGTTACATAACTAGTTAGTGGCAGATCTAGGGCGAGAAACTGTCTGTCTAACTTCTTTCAGGTCTTTCCGTCCCAGCACTACTCCGAGTTTTTCTACCTCAGGATTCTATTCATCACTTCTTTCCTTACTGCACAATGCACTAAACTCAATGGTAGGAATTGTTTAATTTGGACTCCAGAGGAAATGAATTCCTTTAAGAATAAGGACATGAAATTCTGTTCCAAATTTGCAAAGTAACAATGAGTCATTTGACATCACTCTAATACATTGTTTTTCTAGTTAGACATCTCCCATTTAAAGGCTGTTGAACATGGGAACAGAAGCTGGCACACCTCAAGTCCAGTGTCAGCACTCAGCCCCCGTGCTTCTTGGCAGTGTGGTGTGGGGTAATTGCTCTAGCTTCTCTAGTGTTACCTGTCCTCATTTATAACATCAAATATTAGTTAAAACTGATTTGAAGATTAAATGATAAAGTATGTTGAACTGGCTATGTAAACTGTACTGTAAAAGTACTATGCAGAAGTTGTTTTTAGCACTGTAGGTTTCTACTTATCCAACATAATGTTCCATAAGAACATTCTTATGAATGGAATATGTCAACAGGACTTGCTACCCTCTGTTCTTCTCATGACCTGATGATACTCTGCCCATACTATAGGTGCCAGAGCCAGGGAGAGCTGAAACAATACACCTCCTAATGGCCTTGATTCATGATGGGAATTATCAGGATGGGTTGGGAGCAGGGTTCTGTTACTCACTCTTGTAGTTTGAGGCTTCTTGATGATGTGGAACTTTATTTTCATATGATCAGAAATAAGTAAGAACCTTAAAATTTGAAGACATCTTAAAGGTACTGATAACTAGATACCCAGGCCTCATCCCTGTGAATATTCATTCTATAGATGTAGAAAGAAGTCTTGGAACTACATTTATAATAACTGCCTTCTCCCTGTAGGAGCTCAGGTGATTCGGCTCACCACCAGCTTGGGAGTGACAAGCTCTACCTTAAAAGACATAGCCTTCAAATTCCTGATCAGGTTATTCTTCTCCTCCCTTTGGTTAAGGTTTTCTTGGAGCTCAACCAAAGTACATACTCAGTTTTGCCACCTAAAACATTAGCATGAAGAAGGAACCAAAGATAATGTAAGCATTTTTTTCTCCTTTCCGGTTAGTTTTTATAAACCTTCAATATGTATTCTAGAAAAACATGAAAATCTGTTGGCAGAAAGTGAAACTTTTCACTTTCATCTGAAAGACTATAAATTCTTAATTTTTATATCATGTTCTTAGCTGACATGATAATGATGAAGTTTCTTATTTGCTTTATCTGACTCTGAGGTTAATTTTGTATTGACTCAACATTCAGATACTCAGATTGAGTTTACAATTCAGATGGACATGTGGAAGCTAGTATCATTGTGAGAAAACTAGGGAATTATATGGACAGGCATTTCTTTTTATTTCTTAACTTCTTACTGTCTTTCAGAACTGGGGAAAATGGGTAAAAACTGTTATTTTAATTTTTCCCAATAGACTTTGCTTTTTTTAGACTATAAAATCCTTGGAGTTAGGTACATTTTTAAAAAATGTAAGTGTTACTCCCTCTAAATCTCAGTTTTATGCCTTGTATATAGAAGGTAATGTGAAAAAATGTGTTCATTCTTCTAAACCATTTAGTGTGGTAATGTCTACAATTATTTTTAAGATAAATGCAACTTAGTTCAAGCCCGTGCAGCCAGTGAAATATTTAGTGCTATCATTCTTGAAGCACAGAGATCTAGAATTATTCATTGTAAACAAGAAAAAAATTATTGGAAGATCTTGCTGCTTTTTTTTTACAGTTTGACTCTATTTTTACAGTTTGTTATTGGAAATAAAAGGATGTCTCACACTTCTAAAAGTAAAAGCCATTAAACACTCATTTTCTGAGAGAATCTATAATATTTATTGTCCATAACCTGAAGATAGTATTAAAACCTATTTGTAAAAATTAGGACTACATGTTTGGTGGGCTTTTCATGGGGGAATGATAGCTAGTGCTTTGCCAGTACTGTACTATAGAATTCAACTCACTTCTGTGTCTCACAGGGGTGTCAAACTCATTTGCACTGGGGGTCGCGTCAGCCTCATGGTTGCCTTCAAAGGGCTGAGTGTAATTTTAGGACTGTGTGAATGTAACTCCCCCTTAACTAGGGGCATGGAGCTCTACATTCAGCCCGTGGAAGGCAACTGCAAGGCTGATGTGGCCCCTGGTGAAAACGAGTTTGACACCCCTGGTGTGTCAGATATCCTGATTATTTTAGTCTCATTCTGTTTCAAAGTTGCTTTTATTGCATTACATGAACCAAGACACTGCCACATTGATGAGCCACCTGAACTCCTTATCAAGCATCAAGCAGTGTGGTAGGTTACCACAGGCTCTAAGCTCAGTTAGTATTGGTTTGGCCAAGAGTCCACTTAGTTTCTTCTGTAAAATAAAAAAAACCACACTTCATTTTCACCAATTATTTTATTGATTTGGATATTTTGAGTATGTTGGTTATCTCCCACTATTGGCTTCTAGTGGGTTGAGGCCAATGGTGCTGTTAAACATCTTCCAGTGCATAAGGCAGCCCCACAGCAAAGAAATATTTGGCCAAAATGTCAAAGTACAAGAAAATTTGCAAACCACTTTTCACACATTCACCCAGTCACTGTGCAAGTATTTTTTTGCATTTCAGTTGCATTTTTACCTTTTTTGAAATAATAAAGCATAATATGCCAAAAATGTTATGTATCTTCTTCCACCTTCAATATTAAAATGGCTGTACCAAAATTCACCAATTTTGTTTTTTTAAAGAAATGCACACTGATGTAACAGCTGTCACAATGCATTCTAACAAAATTATTTTGCCTAAAGTGAAAGACAACTAAGCACCACTAGAGCCATTGTATGGAAAAAGCTGAACAAACTTTTTGGTCAACCCAATACCTTGATAGTCTTTTGAGAGTGGTACATGGTTTTCTTGTCAGTGACTTTTCTACTAGCACCTGCTCATTGCTTCATTTGACTGATGTCAATTCTAAATTCTCTTCCATGGTTTGCAGGGGAGCAGGGAGCCACCATATATCTTATGCACAGCTCTTTGAACTCCTGGTGTTTGAAAATAAAAAAAGAGCAGTATTTACCCAGGGAGCATTGATACCTCATCTCATCTGTCACTTCCTTCTTCGGCTGTATTCATGCACGTATCTTCCACGTACATGACAGTTATACTGCACAACTCTGTACCTGCTAAAAGAAGTCCACCCAAACAATCTCAGGCATTGCCCTGGACTCACTGTAGGTTCCAGGTGTTGTTACCTCAAAGAGAGTTATGTAGGATGCAATTTATATTATTTCTATTATTATTTGAACCCTTAGCATTAACCAGACTTTTATTTTCCTCTTCAATCAACAGATATTTGTTGAGCTCATACAGTGGACAGAGTACTGGACTGGAATATAAAATTAATTCAAGGACAAAGGCATATTCTGCAAAAGTTGAAAAGATTTTTTTTGTGGGGAGAAGAAATATTTTCATAAGTAATAGCTGCAGGCAATACATGCTTGCTGAATTAATGAGGATGACACTGTGGGATTACATTGCCAAAAAAAAAAAAAATCCAGTTCGGAGAATGAGTGGTAGCAAAGGTCAGGAGTAAGAGTAAGAGTGGTTTGGTATGGTTTGCGGAAATATATTACCCACTACTTTCAGTGTAAGAGACATATTTATAAACACTTGGGCTATATTTTTTTCTTTAATTTTAATTATTTGTTTTGCCACTGTATTAGTCTGCTCAGGGTGACATAACAAAGTAGCACAGACTGGGTGGCTTAAACAAGAGAAATTTATTTTCTCACAGTTCTGCAGGCAGTAAATCTGAGATCAGAGGGCCAGCGTGCTGGAGTTCTGGTGAGGGCTCTTTCTGTCTTGAAGAGGGTGGCCACCTTCTTGATGTGGGTTCACCTGGCCCTTCCTCAGTGTGAGCCAGTGGAGGGTGGGGGGAGGCTTCTGTTCTCTCATCCCCTTCTTATTAGGACACTAACCTTACTTATAAGGGTAGGTAGAACTCTACCCTTATTACCTTGTTTGATTTTAATAACTTCCACAAAGGCACTGTTCTGCAAATACTGTCACATTGGGAGTTAAGGCTTTAATGTATGAACTCTGGAGGGCACAGCTGAGTCCACAGCAGCCACTGGTGGGTCTGCTCAGAGGATGGAATCCATACAGTAAGAATGTGTCTTAAGTAGGTAAGTAAGCAATCGGTTGACGCTTGGGTCAGAACCAAATAGCATTGATTTGTTCATTTTTCTCTTATAATCCACTAAATTATTGCTTTTTAATTTTGAAACTGTGCCATTAAGTGCACACGTCAATTTTTATTTTCTAGTGAAGCATTACCTCAATAATTACATTATTCTCTTTATTTTTAATAATGTCTTTCATTTTGTTATAACTCTATTTACCCTGACATAGTATTGTTCTTGTATACTTTCTCTGTTTCTTAAACTTTCTTAAAAATAGGATTTATTTTAGAGCAATTTTGGTCATTATAAGTAAAGCTGCTAGAAATATCTGAATGTTTTCCTTCCTGCCCCAAATTCATATGTTGAAATGGTAGCCCCAAGGCTATGGTTCTTTGAGGTGGGGCCTCTGGTAGGTGCGTAGGTCATGAGGGTGGAGCTTTCAGGATTGGAGTTAATGTTCTAATTAAAGAGACCCCCAGGGAGCCATCTTTTTGCCGTGTTACAGTATAGTGAGAAGACACCAGATGTGCTGGTGCCTTGATCTTGGACTTCTTTGCCTTCAGAACTATAAGGAATACATGTTGTTTATAAGCCATCCAGTTTATGAATTTTTTCTTATGGCAGCTCAAACTAAGATAACATCCGTGTAAAGGTTTTAGTATGCGCATAAGTTTTCAACTCCTTTGGATAAATACCAAGGAGTGTGATTGCTGGATTGTATGGTGAGAGTAAGTTTAGTTTTGTAAGAAACCGCCAAACTACCTGAATTGTCTTCCAGAGTGGTTGCACCGTTTTCCATTCCCAAGAGCAATGTATAAGAATTCCTATTGCTTTGTACTTACCAGCATTTGGTGGTGTCAATGTTCTAGATTTTTGCCATTCTATTTTATTTTTTAAAGATTTTACTTATTTTTTGAGAGGGGAAGGAAAGGTAAAACAGAGGGAGAGAAATATCAATGTGTGGTTGCAAACGCATGCCCCCTACTGGGGGCCTGGCGTGCAACCTACGTGTGTGCCCTGCCCTACAATTGAACCAGTGACCCTTTGGTTCACAGGCCGGTGCTCAATCCACTGAGCCACTACAACCAGGGCAGATTTTTGCCATTCTAATACAGGTATATTGGCATTAACTTGTTGTTGTTGCATTACCCTGATGACATACAATGTGGAGCATCTTTCCATGTGCTTATTTGCTATTTGTGTATCTTCTTTGGTAAGATACTGGCTAATGTCTTTGGCCCTTTCTTAATTAGGTAGTTTGTTTTCTTACTGTTGAATTTTAAGAGTTTTTTTATATTTTGGATAGCACTCATTTATCAAATAGATATATCTTTTGCAAATATTTTCTCTCACTATATGGCTTGACTTTTCATTCTCTTGCCATTATCTTTTGCAAGGCAAATTTTTAAATAGTTCATTTTGCTTTAATTTTTTTATTTTTAGATATGTCCCCAAAATATAGCATATAGGAAGATTTTTAAAAAATATTTAAACTCAGAGTCTTTGTACATTAACTGGACATTTATTCTTTTTGCATTTATTGTGAATACAGATTTACTTCCATTTATTTCTATCATATAATGCCATATAATGTTTTTTATTCTTTTTTACTCTCTTCTTATAACCTTTTTGTCAACTTCACAAACATTTCTTTTTTTCTCTGGAAATTTGAAAATTAGTTGTAAGATTAATTGTCGTTCCTTCGTAGGTCATCTATTTGTTTTCTCTTTGGTTGCTTTGAAATCTTCTTTTTGGCTTTGACATTCTGCAGCTCCGCATCGTCTGCCTAGGTGTGGCTTAATTGTGTTTTCTATGATGTTTGTTTTCCAACTATGATGATTTATTTTGTTTATCAATTCCAGAAAAATGTTAGCCATTATGTCTTCAAGTATTTATTTTCCTCTCTTCTCTTTTTTGGAACTTCTGAGATATGAACTATTCATTCTGCCCTCCTCGTATTTCAATGATTTGTTTTCCTGGTTCTGTCTTCCGTAGTCCTATCAGTGGTTTCAGTTTCCCCTAAGGTTTTAATTTTATTTTATTCATTTCTAGAAACTCAGTTTTTTTCAAATGTGACTATTATTTTACTAGTGATTTATTTTCATAGTATAGAGTTTTTTAATGTAGTTCTTTTTTAACACCTATCCACTAATTTCTTATCAATTTCCTCAACCGTAAAACGAGATCATTGTACCCACTTACTGAGTTTCTGTGGGCATTAAATGCATGAATACATGAAATGTCTTTAGAACAGTGCCTGGCACATAGTAACTCCTCAATAAATACTGTTATTATTACTGGTATCATTGTCATCATCACCAGGAGTTGTTGGGGGCCTAATATCATTTAATTGTTCTTCTGATGAATCTCTGACTTTATCTGTATATTTTCTAATTTTGGATTATTGGACCATTATGGGGATTTCATCTCTGAAAATTTTGGGTTCTTTGGGAACACGTCTTCCTGAGTAGTTTTATACTTGCTTCTGTCAGCTGCCCCAGGGTATATTACCACCAGGGACTATCCTTGTCCTAATGTATTGGAGATGATTGGGATTCCCAGAGATAAGATAGTGTAAATTCCATCCCTAGAATTTGGGCTCTGATGATGTATACCGATGGATGAATACTCTCAGGAATTGATGTGTAATATTTTTACTACCTAAAGCCCAGGTCTAGACATATAAGCTTCCTTTAAAATTTCATATACTGGCAAGTTTAACCTATAGAAGGGTCCAGCTTCATGAAATGGCCTCATTTCCAACACCCATCCCCACGTGGGCCCAAGCATTCACTGTTGACCCATGTGGCTGCAAATGCGTAGGACAACAGAACATAGAGCCCAGCTACCTGCCTGCAAGCTGTGGTGGCTTTAGTCCATCACAGCCTGTGGAGGCTGCTGCTGTATTTTACTTTGTTTTTACTTTTTGTTTTGGGGTTAGTTTTGTCTCATTTTATTGGAGAATGGGAGTAAAAACTAGTCAGGTATGCATTTTATATTACCACACAGCCACCATAGGAAGTAATGGAGACCTGGAGAATGTGAATTAGGAGATTAGCCCAGCGAATAATGACGAGACCTCAAAATAATTCATTTCTAGAAACTCAGTTTTTTTCAAATGTGACTATTATTTTAGTCACATTTGCAGGACAAGCAGAAGATTGGCAGGAGAAGCAGAGATTGTGGAGATAGAAGAGAAGCCTTAGGAGTTGGATAAAGATTTTGAGAGTAGCGCCAATAGAGGACTGTATATTTTATAAGAAAGTGTAGAATAGCAGGAGTAAAGGGCCTTGTAGAACTCTGATATTTAAGGAAGGATCAGGGTGAGAGTATCCCTTGCAAGGGACTGAGAAGCAGTATCAGAATGACAGGAGGAAAACAAGGAGAGGGGATGATTTAAGCTTCCTTTCATAAAAATATAAAACATTACTGATGAATTATGACTTATGCTGACCATCTATTTGACTAAACATGGCCTGATTTAGATACTGGGCCAAGTTCAATAACAGAGAGATCCATCACTTGAGCTTTGGATGATTCACATGAAAAGCTGGCCAGGAAGGAGAAAAGGGAGGCATTTTTTTAAAAAGCTTTTCAGAAATGGATCTTTCTGATTGTCATTTTTCCTTCTGCCTGACTCATAATCCTACTTTCAGAACTCAGAAAGTGATAATCTCCTAAGGAGTCACTTGAACCTTGTGAAATCGACTCAGTAAGCACCTTACTGATGTCTAGGTCTGATTATGTTAGTGTTGCTACTTGAGATAGGATGTGTAACTTCCCAATATCTGTACTTTAAATGACTGATCTTGAAACTTATAAAATATTCTTAAAAGAAGTTGCCTTATTTGTATATGGTATGTGTTTGTGCTTTAAATAATGTGATTTACCAAAGGGATCTGGACCTTTTTTTTTCCTTCCAGAACTTTGGAGAGTCTGAAATGTTTTTACTTTTGGAAATCTGTTCCTGATAACTGTTCTTGATGGTTGTCCTTCCAACATGTGGTTATGCTTTGAGAAGCAGAGGAATGTCTGAGTCGGTTCGAGCTGTTATAACAAAACGCCACAGACTGGACCGCTAATCGACAACATTAATTTGTTTTATTCGCTGTTCTGGAGGCTGGAAGTCCAAGATCAGGATGCCAGGATAGTCAGGTGAGGGCTGCAGTCAGGTTGCAGACTTCCCCTTGCACATCAGGTGAAGGGGCTAGGAAGTTCTGTGGGACCTCTTCTATAGAAGTCACTAATCCCACTGATGACCTTATCACCACCTGACAGCCCCGCATACTAATACCATCATTTTTGGGCATGAGGATTTCAACATAGGAATTTTGGAGTGATGCAAACATTCGAACCAAAGCAAGAAAGGAATGTTGGTTTTTGAAATCAAGTCAGGCTCCTTCGCTAGCAACTTCAAACTGTGTTGGAAAAAAACATTGTTGAAAGGTACATCCTATAAGGAATAATTTTTTGAATTGAATTCAGTGAATGCATAGTAACGTAGAAAATTTTCAGACTCAGGGATACTGACACAAAGATAAAACTCATGAGATCAGATAGTGCATATAAGAGGCCAGTTGATGTTTTCACATTATCTGTTAGATGGACTAGAGCAGGGGTATCAAACTCATTTTCACTGGGGGCCACATCAGCCTCGCAGTTGCCTTCAAAGGACTGAATGTAATTTTAGGTGTAAATGTAACTACTTCTTAACTAGGGGCAAGGAGCTTGGCACTGCCGTCAGGTAGAAACAAGGTGCCGGGCTGGATAAAACAAGGTGGAGGGCTGGATTCAGCCCACAGGCCTTGTGTTTGCCACCTGTGCACTAGAGATTCGTGTTAGACTTTCCATCATATATTCTCTTTGTAAGCAAGTTGTATGGGAAACCAAATTATCAGAAGGGTGCATGTAAGATTGTGACCCAACTAAGGGGTCTAGTTGTATAATGCTAATAATACTTAATTTTATTAGCTTTTGAGAGTTCGCTTTGTCTCTCTTCATAACTAGGATATACATGCAAGTCTAATGAAATGCTCATGATGGCTTGTCAGGTGCCTCTTCTCTAGCATTTTGTATTTCCATAGTTCATTATCTCACTTTTAAGTGGATTGTTTTTTATTTATATGCAATGTGTTATAGTGTATATTTCAGTGTTCTTTTATACATTGCCTTTCTCCCTCAGTGGAATGCCAGCTCCATGTTCTGTAGAAGAGATATCAGATTCTTCCATTACTGTGGAAAAACAGCTGTAGACCACTTGTAAATGAATGGGCATGACTGTATCCAGTAAATCTTTATTTACAAAAGTAGGCCTTAGACTAGGTTTTACCAATCTCTGCTCTAGAACAGTATCTGACACATAGTAGGAATTTTAAAAAACTACAAACGTCTAGAATAAGTGAAACCAATTTAAATACTACTATCATCATCATCATCAGCATCATCATCTATACTTGTCCAGGTATTATTAAGTATCTGACGTTGTGTTACATGATCCATGTATATTTTCTCATTTATTATATAAGTCCTATAAAATATACCAGATCTGGCTGCAAGTGAACAAAATCCCAAATTAACACTGGCTTAAATAGGAGTGTTATCTTTCTTTTTTAAGTTAAGTTTATTGGGGCAACATTAGTTAAGAACTTTATAAAAGTTCCAAGTGTACAATTTTATAATACATCCTCTGTATATTGTGTTGTGTGCTCACCACCCAAAGTCTGTCTCCTACCGTCACCGTATATTTGCCCTTCTTCATCCTCTGCCCACCTCTCTCCCCCGCTGGTAACCACCGTACTGTCATCTGGGTCTGTGAATTTGCTCATTTTGTTTGTTCATTTGTTGCTTTCTGTTTTATATCTCACATATGAGTGAAATCATATGGTTTTTGTCCTTTTCTGTCTGACTTACTTCATTTTGGATGATACTCTCAAGATCCATCCATGTTGTTACAAATGGACATATTTTGTCCTTTTCTCCTGTTTAATAATTTTTTATTTTTCAATTACAGTTGATGTACAATATAATATTAGTTTTAGGTGCACAACCTAGTGAATAGACATTTGTATAACTTATGAAGCAATCACCCTGATAAATCTACACCCACCTGACACCATACACAGTTACTACAACATTATTGACTGTGTTTATGAACCTTTGATCAATTTTAGGAAAGTCTGTAGCATGAGCCAAGATAGGCTGTTTCTGTTGAAAAGTCACTGAAAAGGACTTAGGTGAGCCTGCAAATGCGGTTTCAGGGAATCAGTGGGGCGAGGTGGACAGCATGAGCTAGGGTGGCGGAGACTCAGGTATGGCCTTTGCCTGATGGCTTTGTTGTGGGGAGGGCTCAGCAGCACTTCTGACTGGAAGAAAGTTGCCCCTTCAGCTCTTACCCAATTCCAAGCAATTCAGTTTCTCCCTGGATGTTCCTGGTGCGTTTTGAGTTGCTGCCCCAGTGCTAAAGCTCAGAGAGAGTTAATCTAAGTCAGACCACACATGGGCCCTTTAAGAGGATCATCTGGGACTCCAGGAGCCCTTGGTCTTACTCAGTCACAATCCCTATTGTTTTCACAGCCAGAAGTTATGGGGACTTCTTTTCCCAGAACTAGAATTCTGGGCTCGGGGACCTGGTTATAGGGCTGGGACCCCTTGCTCCTCGGGGGGACCTCTGCAGCTGAAATTTTCCTCTCAATTTTTAACTGCCATGCATGAGTGTGGGAGCAGCCTTTTCCATGCCTCTGCCACTCCTACCAGTCTTGATGTGGTTTCTTTATATCCTTAGTTCAGCTAGATTTCTGTTCGGCTAGATTTCTGGCGGTTCTGAATGGTGGTTGTTCTGTAGTTTCGTTGTAGTTTTGATGTGGTCATGGAAGGATGCAAGTGCCACATTTACTTATGCTGCCACCTTGACTGGAAGCTCCAGTTCATCACATTTTTACCCAAGTAGTATTCCATTGTATACATGTACCACATGGTCTTCAGTTATTAGTCAGAGGGCACCAAGGTGGTTTCTGTGTCTTGACTACTGTGGATAAGCTGCAGTGAACATAGAGGTGCCATATATCTTTGTGAATAAGTGTTTTTAACATTTTGGGGTAGCCCTGACCACGTGGCTCACGGGGTTGGGTGTTGCCCCACAAAGTGAAAGGTTACCAGTTCAGTTCTTGGTAGGGCACATGTGTGGGTTGCAGGCTAGTCCCCAGTTGGGGATGTGTGAGAAGTAGCCAATCACTCTTTCCCTCACAGATTGATATTTCTCTTCTTCTCTTTTTCTGTCCCTTCACCTTTCTCTAACAATAAATAAACTCTTAAAAAACATAAATAAAATAAAATTTGGGGGTAGATATCCAGAAGAGGGATTGCTGGATCATATGGTAGCTTTACCCTTAAATTTTTGAGGAACTCCATACTGATTTCCATAGAGGATGCATCAATTTACATTCCCACCAGCAGTGTACTAGGGTTCTCTTTTCTCCATATCTTCTTCAAGACTTGTTATTTCTCGTCTTAATATATATGGCATTTAGTGTAGGCAATCCCCAATTCATTGACAGCTCTAAAATTAGATCAACCATTCATGTCTGCCTCAAGAGCCAGAATGGCTGCCCACCCCAAGACATCACATCTGATTCCAACGATCAGAAAAAAGGAAAAGGTGAAGTATAGTTTTCTTTTCTTATTAAGAGACCTCCTGAAATTATACATATTATTCCTGTTTCATCTTATTTCCCAGAATATACGTCACATGGCCACATATCTGTAGAGGAGGTTGGATAATGCTGCATTTATATTAGTCAACCATGTGTATGATTTAAAATTAGGGATACTAATATTAGGGTAGGGGCAAATAATGGAAGATAAATAATAGATTCTTCCACATTTGGGACATTACTCTACCCATTTTTCAAGGAAGGAAACACAGGCTTAGAAAGGTTAAATAACTTGTTCAAGGGAAAGAAGGAGAGGAGCCCAGACTCTGTGAACAAACCATGTCTCTGGAAACTAAGATTCCTCCTGTCTTAGAAGTCCTTCTGTCTCTTAAGGGAGACCTTTTCTGGTCCATTATGGTTGTTATTTTAAAACTTTATTCTCCTTTGGAAACTTCATTTCCTTCCTTTTTAAGTGTTATCACTTAGTGTTAACTGCCTGTAACAAGCCCAGGTTATCTGGACTGAAATGTGTGGTTTCGATGTTACTTGGACACGGAGGCACCAGTACAATGGCCAGTTGCTACAGGGCACAGTGGAGAAGACTGCAGTAGAAAAGACACAGGCCTGTGGTACCCAGGTGACAATCGTGGTGCCTCGGGGCCACGGTGCCAGCTGTGTCAAAACACAGTCATATACTTAGTAAATCACCTTGCCAGATTTCCTGGGCTGATTATTCTCTGTTTAGAAGAAATTCACTAAATAATTGGGTAATAAGGTGATATAATATTTTTACTAATTGTGATAAGGACATTTTGTATTTGATGCTGTCTCCCCATTCTGCCCCCAAATCATAGAAATTCAGATTGCTATATTAGATTCTTAGATTTTGTCTTTTCAGCGTATGCCAAGCACCTGAAGATTTTTACAAAGGAGGCTAACCACGAGTTATTGCCTCTGGTTTTTGTGTAGCCCTTGAAAGTAGAATATTAATTAAAGGAAATGACCTCCTAGCAAGTTCAAAAGTTTAGGACTTTTTTTTTCCAGTTTGGGCTCATTTTTACTTTCACTGAAATGATGTTACCATTTATACACTAATTTCTGGCAAAAGCTTACCATTGTACCATTAAAAATGCTCTGGGGAGTTATTTCTACATAAACAGCAACAGAGAACCACTAAAAGTCTGCAGCTTGGAAGGGTCATCTCTTTGCAGGAGTGGCAGTCCAGCGGTCAGGACTGTCGTTGCCGGAAATGTCAGCGATGTGACGTTGTGCACATATGTTTTGCACATGCGTGTACTTGGTTATCAGTACAATTTAAACAAGTTGTAGTAGGCTAATTGTGAAAGTACAATCCAGTTTATCCTGTAGCATTTCATCTTAATATTTCCCAAGTGAGCAATTTGAAGGCACACCTGCTTTCTTACCTGTGTTCAAAGCCCATGGACTGAGCTCTGAGCCAGGTCCAGGGACTTGTATGTGTAAATGAAATAAAGGAGACATTTCCTATCTCGTGTAAGATGATGTGTACTAAATATTTCCATTTCTTAAGATCTCTTGCTAAAAACACTTTCTAGTATATAACTGACTAAAAATTAAGATTTAATAACAGAATATGTTTACAGTCATCCAAAATCTTAATATTGAAAGAAAATGTTAAAAAGATCATTATTTATATCAAATACCGTTAAGTCCTAACATGACTATTCTTGATATTATGCAAATGTCTTGTGTTTATAAAAGTATATATTTTTAATTCTTCTGTCATCAACCAGAATCACACTCTTTTGTATATGGCTGGCATGTGTGTTTAATTGGAGGTTGCCTGCATTTTCAAATTCTGAGGGCCATTGTAACCAAAGGACTGTTTCATTCTGATTAAGCTGCATTGTATTTTATTCTTGCTCAAGGAGTATCCTGCCCTCAGTCCTGTTTCCTTTCACCTCTTGGTCAAAGAACTGCATCATTTCATAGTGAGAAGAGTACATTAAAAAAGCACAATAATAATAATAATAAATGTTAATCAAAAAACTGCATGTGTCTTTCTGATTGTGCCAGTGTTGTGGTATTCAATTATGCAATTTTCATTGGCATATTAATCATCTTTTCAACAAACAAGCCGGCGTTAATTAAAGCAAACCACGGATAAAGACATGTTGCCGGATCATCATTCCGTTTATCACAGTGCACAGGCTGGCCGTTAAGTAAATTCCAGACTGTGAGAAGAATTTAAATGTTGGCTTCTTCTTCTTTTTTGTTGTTGTTGTTGTTGTTGGAGTTTGAATACAACTCATCTAACAATAATAACAACAAACTTCAAACTTCACAAGAGAAAGATGAGTTTGTTTGTAATTAATGGTGAAGAAAGAAAGAAGAGCTGTAGGCTTCATGTGTGGAATTAGACTATTTCTAACTGAATACTTTTTGAAGATTTTTAATTTTTTTTCACTTAACTCTAAGTGCCAGAAAGGACAAGGCTGAAGAGTGAATTTGTTTCCTTGTACCTACCCTGCAAAAAACTGTTTTTTGGTAGTGAGTCTGTGGTTGAGGTTTATATGCAAAACTCAATGTTTTTTGTAAAAAGAGTGTGTCCTAATGGGTAGTATTTAAACATATTAAACTTAAATCCCTGGATTTGAATTAAAATACTTGTTGGAGATATAACATAAGCCATCACACTTTCTGTGTTCCAAATTCAACTTCAATGCCCTTCGACTCCTGTTATTTAAGAACTTGTTTTCAATCATCCTTTATAAACTATTGTAGGAGCTCTGGTCTTTCAAAGCCTACATACACCAACAATAAAAATTATGGAAGAGATAAATCAATTTCACAAACTATATGGAAACAAAGAAAATCAAATATGTTTCCTATTTTACTGTGTGCTTATAAGCTCCACATTAGACAGTAATTATAATTAATCTTAAAACATGAATCTCCACAAATATATCTGTTGTTTGTACTTTTTAAAAAGATATAAAATTTCTACATGCTAATTAGCTATATGCCAATTAGCTATATGCCAATTACACATGTGTTTCTCCAACTTTAAGATTTTGACACTTTGTATTGAAATTCCACTAGTGGTTTTTGCTACCAGAATCCCAGATTATCTTTAGTACTGAGAAAAATAGTATTGATTTTTCTAAAATATATGAAACTAGAAAAATATTTTATACAAATTGGTGTTTTTCATAAATTTATTTTACTTTTTAATTACAAATAATATATATTGCTTTTTGAAAATATCACACATGAGGAAAATTTGCCAACAATGTATCTGTAAGGTACAACAAAAGTAAAAATATCTCACTACCATCAGAGTAAAGAATATTGTGAGATTTTGTTATTTGCTTATGGCACTGTTTAGCTCAGTAATTATATTTATTTAATAGAGTTATTGTGTAGTAAATATAAGTATATGCATAAAATTGCTGGCATATGATAAACCCTAATTAAAAGATGCTGATTAGTAATGATTATAATTAGGAGAGAAACTTCTGTTCTGAAATTAATGTAAATAAAGTGCGAAATTTTGTAGATTTTGTAATTTTCAAATGCAACCTATATTTATGACACTGCAAAATAAAACTAATACACAAATATAATTAATGCCTTCTGTTTGCAATAGTTACGAGTGCCCAATGAATTTACTTTTAATTTTACATAGTACTTTTTGTGTATGTGGCAAGTAACTCAGCTTTCTTTTTTTTTAACTTTTATTTTAATCATTGTTCAAGTACAGTTTTCTGTCCTTTACTCCCATTCCAGCCCACCCAGCCATCCCTCCTCACCTCCCTCCCATCCCCCGCCCCCCCGCCAGTTTTTGTCTATGTGTTTTTTACATTTGTTCCTGTAAACCCTTCCTATTCTCCCCTGAAATTCCCTCCCCTCTCCCCTCTGGTCACTGTCAGCCTGTCCTCTATTTCAGTGTCTTTGACTATATTTTGCTTGTTTTCTTGTTTTGTTGTTTAGGTTCCTGTTAAAGGTGAGATCATATGGTATTTGTCTTTCACTGCCTGGCTTATTTCGCTTAGCATAATGCTTTCCAGCTCCATCCATGCTGTTGCAAAGGGTAGGAGCTCCTTCTTTCTTTCTGCTGCATAGAATTCCATTGTGTAAATGTACCACAGTTTTTTGATCCATTCATTTACTGATGGGCACCTAGGTTGTTTCCAGCACTTAGCTATTGTAAATTGTGCTGCTATGAACATTAGGGTGCATAGGTTCTTTTGGATTGGTGTTTCAGGGTTCTTAGGCTATAGTCCCAGCAATGGAATTGCTGTGTCAAAAGGCAGATCCATTTTTTAGTTTTCTGAGAAAGTTCCATACTGTTTTCCATAGTAGTTGTGCCAGTCTGCAATCCCACCAACAGTGCACTAGGGTCCTCTTTTCTCCACAACCTCTCCAACACTTGTTTGTTGCTTTGTTTATGATGGCCATTCTGACTGGTGTGAGGTGGTATCTCATTGTGGTTTTAATTTGCATCTCTCTGATAGCTAGCGATACTGAACATCTTTTCATGTGTCTCTGGATCCTCTGTATGTCCTCCTTGGAGAAGTGTCTGTTCAAGTCCTTTGTCCATTTTTTAATTGGGTTGCTTGTCTTCTTAGAGTGGAGTCGTGTAAGTTCTTTATATATTTTGGAGATTAAACCCTTGTCAGTTTTCTTTGACTCTGAGTTTTCTGGATATTTTGATCATTTTCCTCCTGTGGAAGTGCATTTATAAAGAAGTTATATGATAGGAGCTAAATGTGTTTAAATATATGTTGCTTTGGATGCGCTATGAATATGTTTTCTCTTCATGACTTTCATTGCAAATTGAAAGTTTGCTCTTGCAGAATGTAGGTTGGTCCTAGGACTTTTAGTTAGTAGTTTGGTCTCACATGAGGTTGTAAGCTTTTCTTCTCAGCACCCCAAATTTACTTACCAGCTACTTTGTGTACAAAGAAAACTGTACAATTATTGGAAGTGCTGATCTGTGCTGGAAATTCTGGCAGTGGGATATGGAAAGGGTCAGAATCTTTTTAGAAAAGCATATGTTTATAAGTGACTATTATTTCTAGGTTATCCCCTGGAAAAAAGAAAACGATGAAGTCCCCATTCCTTCATACTTTATACCTTGAGATTTGGACAGTCTTCTTACCTTGCAGCTCATATCAGAGACCACTGGTGATGAGAATTACTTAGTTCTTTTGCTGTACCCATGATATCACCTGATGATGTCATGCTAAGGTTGTGACACACACATATAAGGTTGTGACTCCCACACTTGTCAGTTTCTCCTACCTTGGCCTCAGTCCACTTGGCAGCTTTAACCTCTCAGGTTCCCAAGGGATATACAAAGTCATCACCTTTTACTTCATGCCCTTAACAAAATGGGTGGACAAAAGTAAGTCCACAGTTCATGTGGAAAAAGACATGCAGGTTATGATTATCACAATAGCTTTATTAATCTGTGATTTGCTTACTCACAACTGTGAACCTTTTCCCACCCCATGTATTATCTGTAATAGATAGATCTAGCAATAGACAAGCAAGCAGTTAATCTGTCCTCTGATTTGTATCTTACTTGTGCAAATCATTGCCTCTAATTGCAATCCTTTGCTCAGTTACCTTTACCACAACCTTTTTAGACATTATCTCCCTATTTTTCCCTGTATATGTTCTTCTATTTACTCTCATGCTACAGTAACAGACTTCTCAGTTTCATGAATTATCTTGCTTGCTTAATCCAAGGGCCACCTATTCTGAACCTGTCTGACCTCCCAAACAACTGTGTCCTTCTGGCAGCTACCTTCATGTGGTTGTAATTTTCCTCCTCTTCCCCACCCACTGAGGTCTCCTGACATTGGTGTTCGCTGAGATTCCCTACTCAGCCTGCACATGCTTCCTGTGACCTCACCCATATTACAGATGCCACTGGGACAGTAATTCGAAATACATATCCCTAACTTGGACCCTATTTCTAAGCTGCTGCCAAAGAAATAATCTCTAGTTATCTCAAATTCAACGTATCTAAGACTGGATTTTGCAGCTTCCCCTCCAGATCAGCTCCTCCTTTTGTATCACACTTTTCAGTGAAAACCACCGCCATCCATCCATTCCCAAAGCAGAAAAACAAGGGTGTCATCTGTGACTGACAGCTTGAATCTCTCTCTGTCTCCAGTGCTTTTGTCTTCAGAAGGGACGTTTGTCTCACTCCCTTTGGATTTATCATAGAGGACTGTGCCATGTTCCTTACCGCAAGGCCTTCCATGTGCTTGCTGCCTAGAGAGTCTGTCCTCTCGCTCCTCCTGTGCCTTGGGCCTTTTGCACTGCTTCTTGAACAAGATACCTCAGTCACTGGTTTCCAAAATGTCTTCCTTGGACCAACAGCAACAGCATTAGCTGGTGAATGGTGGGAAGTACAAATTCTCAAGTCTTGCCCCAGACCTACTGAGGCAAAACTCTGTGGGGAGGACCAAACAATCCATGTTTCAACAGTCCAACCAGGGAATTCTGGGTTCATGCTGAAATTTGAGAATCAGTAGCCTAGACAATGAGTTGGCAGACTTTTTCTGTTCACATTACTGTAGTAAATATTTTAGGTTTTGAGGAACAAGAGGAAGAATAAAGGATATTATGTGGGTACTTATATTTAGGAGAAAAAAAAGTCCATGATATTTTTATTGACAGAATTCTGAATTTTATTTATGGACAAAGAAATTTGAATTTTATATGATAGTCATGTATCATGAAATATTATTTTAGTTAAAAAATAAACATTCTTTTTATAATATATCATCTATGTATTGTATTATGTGATCACCCTGGTAAATTCAATAAAGTTTTTTTTAAATGAAAAGAGACCATTAAACAACTTCCTAACATTTCTAACTCAGCAAATCAATAATAAATTGGCAGTAAAAAATTAAAATCCATTCTTAATTTATGACTGTAGAAAAACAGGTGATGGGTCAGATTGGGCCCCAGACTATAGTTGGCCAACTGAGTCTAGCATTCAGGGACTATACTGAAACTATAGGGACCAACTGAGCCAGCACTCAGTCCCATTATTATTATATTCATCATAGCTTGAACATTTTGTTTACTTTTTCACCATCTCCTCATTTGCCCCTCTCTTTATCTCCTTATGGGCTGGGATTACATCATATCAATTTTTGTATTATCAGCGGAAAGTATAGTACCTGGCTCAGCAGCCATATGTTCAGTGGATAAAGGAAAGAATGAATACATTGAGAAGCAGGGAATGCCATATTTTTTGTAAATCTTTTATGAATTTATTTGATATGCTTCCAAATTTTTAAATATTTTCATTTGCTTGTAGGAGTTCATTTTGGCTTATAAATATCCACGTGATTAAAATCATTTTATTCTTTTCTTTTTCTTCTTTTAAGAGCATCTCCACCATCACACGTCCCTTAGGCTATGTCAGCTGCAAAATAGATTTTTATTCCCATGCCGTGTTTTCAGTTAACATTTCATGGGTTAGTTGCTAAGGAAGAAGAGGGAATGGTATTGAGTTTTTAAAGTTATTTTCACACCTGAAAAACTTCTGCCACTAATTATAATTCTACTGAACTACTTTATCACATCTCATTTGTTTTGATCATACATAGCTTTGCTTAACTTCTTATTTTGAAATAATTTTAGACACCAAAAAAAGCAAAAACAGTGCAGAGAGTTTTTGCACACACGTTATCCAACCTCGTCTAATGTTATCCTTTTACATAACCAAATTGGTATCATCAAAGGCAAAAAAATAATATTGATGTAATGTTGTTAACTAAACTACAGACTGTATTCAGATTTCACAATCTTCCCCCACTAATGCCCTTTTTTTTCTATTCCAGTATTGCTCCCTAACTCCAGTTAGACTTTGTAGCTCCTTACTTCAATCTGTAGCAGTTCCCGAGTCTTCCATTGTCTTCCATGACACTTTTGAAGAGTAAAGCTCAGTGATCTTGTAGAATATCCGTAAATGTGGGTTTGTCTAATGTTTTCTCGTGAGTAGATGGAGGTTATGCCTTTGGCAAGAATACCAGGAAAATGATGTGTCTTTCTCACTGCGTCATATCAGGCAGCATACAGTGTTGATATGTCTTATTTCTGGTGCTGTTGAACTTGATCATTTGACTAAGGTGTTATCTCAAGGCCAAGCACTGCATTTTAAGGGATTCCAATTTAGTTGAAATGTCTCTTAAAGCACTTTTATATTAAACCTAATCCTGAATAACATAATGCGTGATAAAAAGTGATGTCAAATTTAGCAAAGAGATTTTAGGGAGAAAAATAAAATAACTAAACAAAAGGATAAATAATAGGAATTTGGTATCATCTAGCTATTGTTTCAGACACATGGTACTAAAAATAATTGAAATGTTCTGACAATATTGTCAAGATATGTCCAAGTTTAGTTGACCTGTTTCTGTCCATGTTGGGTTCACTTTGGGAAAAAATATTCCAAGAGTTAGTCTTTATAAAAAAATATTTTATGTTATTCTATGACAGTTGTCCCAATTTTTCCCCCTTTGCCCTCCTCTGCCCAGCCCACCCCTGACTCCCTCATTTTACTTGAGAATTACACAATACTTTTTATCTTTTCTAGTTAGCCTGAGTAAATGAAGGAAGGAGATTGTAAAAAGAGAAACTTAGGAGCAAATAGGGCAGTCATTGAGAAGAGTTTTGCTAGAGTGGAGACATAGCTAGGAAATTGAGTGCATGTTTTAAGTCTGCATTTCACTGTTCTATATTAGAATACTGAAAGAATAACAAATACACTTTCAATTTGCAGGTATGTTGAACAAAAGAATAATAAAGTGTTCTTTATGTACATATATGTATAAACATAATATGCATGTAGGCTAAAGAATAGTTTGTGCTAATGAAATCGGTTATATTTAAAAAGAGTTTTTAATAGAAATACCATTGGATTTTCTTTTTGTTGTTTTCTTCATTAGACATGTTTGTTGACCTCCTACTGTGTGTCCAGTGTGGCATCAGGTGCTTCTGTTTCCTCTAAGAAAGGCAGAAATGATATCCAGGAGAAGAGTTAGGAACATCTTATGCCCCAATACACGTTGTGCAAATTTGAGTTTAGCAATTACTACTACTTTGTAGTTTATTTACATAGCTGTCTTTCCACTACCTTGAACTCTAAGCCCCATTTTCATTTTTATGTACCAAGCATCTGCTCTTAGCTGTGCAGTTGCTGTGTCTCTTCTGCCCTTCCCACCTGTCCCTGATGGTGTCTCTACTCTTAGCCCTTCTTTCTTCCTGTCCCCAAGACCTGGCTGCCACACAAATATCACCCACTTTTTTTCTACCACAATCCAGAGAATGTGACTTCAGCATAACATTTGTCTACTAGATACTAGGAAGAAAAAATATAAAAGGTGGAATGACTGATAGTCACACTGCAAGACTTCAGTTACTTTTATAAAGAGGATTCTGTTAAGCCAAAGTAAACTCCTACTAGGTGGAATTTCAGGCAGATATTGTCATTAATTGGAGTAGAATACATCTGAAAATGAGAGGAGAGTCTGTGGTTTAATGGAAGGAGATCAGATCCCCTAGCTGCTCCTGTTTCCACACTTATTTTTTCTTCCTCTCTTTTATTCCCCACAGATGCTCTAAACTTGAACTTATTTTTTTAACACACATTTATTTAGCCCCTTCCTCCTGTAAAGATTGTCTTATTTCCAGCTAAAATCAATTGGTTCAGAAGGGATTTAGAACTTTTCACAAATGGCTGTTGTAAAAGCAGAAAGAAGGAGGCTTTGTGGGGAACAGGTGAGTATGGGGGAGTTTTGAGACGGGGGGTGGTTAGAAATGTAGAGTTTGCAATTAAAAGATTAGAGTCAAGCCTTCAGTGTGATTATGAAGCAGTTTTTACCTGAAAATTTTGTAAAAAGTATAGTCATTTGCAATCCCAAGGCACCAAATAATCTTGGATGCACTTTGGTTTGCATTTTGGTGAAATATGAGTAGCTACTGCATTATGACAGAGAAGAATACATGTAATGATTTGTCCAAAACCCTTCAATTCCTGAATTTTAATTTTCATAAACTGTTTTTTGTACATTTTTTACTAAATATTCAAAACCTTTTTTATACTGTGAGTTTACCTCTGTGATACTTTAATTTCTTCTTCTATCATCTTTTTTGAACAAGTAAGTAGTGTATTACTTAGTCTGCAGAATAGCATGCTAACAGCAGCAGAAGAATATGATATGTCTTTAGAAATTATTGATAGATTAGAGGACTCTTTAAACCATAAGATAGGGAAGTATCCTGCTTAGGTTTGAGAATAAACACAGATTGGTTGAATGCCAGTATAAACTAAACACTTAAGAAGTATTTATAAATAAAATGAGTGCATGGCATTTTTATATTTACAACTAAATGAGGTGTCATTTCTGGCCTGAATCCACAATATATATAGCATTTTATAATTTTTTTCCAAGAACAATAACATTTCTGATGGGTGAAGAATATTTTGACAGCCATTAACAATGAACAACAACACAGATTTTTCCCCTGGATATAAAAATAAAGAAAGAGACAGAAGTTTAGGTTTTTGAAAGAGAAAATATCTGGGCTATTAGCTAAATATATTGTAATACAAACATATCTAATTTTATAATACTGAAGACAATATTGTAATCACAAAATCATTTCATCTAAACATAAACTTATGTTGTGTTTTAAATAATTTTTTGTTTCACGAATTCTCATAGAAGCGTTGGTACCAGTAAAGTAATATTTGCTACTTGTGCTTTTGTTAAACTATTAATTATAATTCTAATTTGGAGAATCTTGATACAAACAAAGGCTAAGATAAATATACAGGTAGGTAATATTTTTTAACAACTATGACAGCTGATGGAATTGGAAAAAATGACGAAAATTTAAACAAAATTTGTTAATCATCTATGCACTACTAGAATGGTTGTTTCTAGAAAACAAGTAAAAGAAATTTAAGAGAAAGTGATTTATTGATAAAAAACTGTCCAGTCTGGACTGGTAAAGACAGTTGTATTTATCATAAATTTAACAGTTTCTATCTGTAGTGCCCAGCTGTGAATGTTCCCCTTTCTCTGCAAAGATGTTTTGGTAAGGGCCATGTTTTGGTTGTGGAGTTTGAACAATATGAATTTACTTTTCATCAAGCATTGATAATTGAACTTTAAATGTTCAGCAATGAGGCAATTTATGGAGGCTTTATAAAAATTTAAAACAGCTCTTATTAATTTATTATATAATCTAAATAATGTTCATTTTTTTAAAAACTGGGTAAAAAGATACATAATGTTAAGTAAAGTTTAAAGAAATTCAAGCACTTACTACAATATTGTACTTAATAAATTTATTAGTATAACTAAATATTAGTATATATATCCCTTTTGATAGCTTCTTTTCTATGTTCTAATGTATGTCACAGCCTGTTGACGTATATTTCTGGGGGTTCTACTTATTTTCTGAGACTTTTTGGGTATTTTAAGACTTGCAGCTTTATAATTATTTTGCTTTGAAAAATACTTGATCACTTTAACTTTTCTAATTGCTCTTGTTTAAATGCAATCTATGTCCTGTAGTCTAATCTCTTTTTAATTGGGTATAAAGTACTGTTTTACTTATCAGAGAGTATGAACAAGGTGTATGCTGCATCTGATTTTACACAGACTAAAACTTTTCTGAACTTTTCCATCAGTTCTGTTGACTTTCAATATATTCCTTTAAGGAAAGAATCATTATATTGCTGTTTTTATATTTTCTGTTTCTTTAATTTAATTCTAGTTGCCATCTCATTTGTATGATAACTTTATTAGCAATAAATATCTTAATTGACTTCTCTTTAGTTTACAATTCTGGATTTTATTAGCATTAACTATATTATAAAATGACTTTCTTCTATATCCTTTAAACATTTTTAAACATATCTAAAATAGTAAAATTAAGAACAAAATTTAATTTAAAAAAGACAATATATTTTTCAACTTGTTTTCTGGTTATCACCATCATTTATGCCATTAGGCATCAAATATTGCTATATATAAAATAAATATGCATTTTTTCTTATGTTAAGAATGGAAAACATGACATGAAATAAAAATTTAGATAAAAAGTAGGTATTGGATAATATATCAGGGAAGAATGATGACCTAGCAAATCTTCTTAAGGACAGACTTTCTTTGAGTAGTATTTTAATTACTCAAAAAAGGTTCAGGTTTTTTTTTTTTAAGATTTTATTTATCATTTTTTTTTAGAGGGAAGGGGGGGAGAAAGAGAGAGAGAGAGAGAGAGAGAGATATCAATGTGTGGTTGCTGGGGGCCACGTCCCACAACCCAGGCATGTGCCCTGACTGGGAATTGAACCTGTGATGCCTGGTTCGCAGCCCACACTCAATCCACTGAGCCATGCCAGCCAGGGCAGGTTCAGTTTTTAATATGATGAATTTAATTATACCCATTTTGGAAGCATGGTAAATGAAATTAGATTAGGAAAGTATATGAATTTTAAATAAGTAGACATAAGTAGATTAGGAAAGTATATGAATTTTAAATAAGTATATGAATTTTAAATAAGTAGACAATTCAATTGTTGGAATTGAACATATGTTTGCTAAGTATATTGAAGGGTTGAAACTGAAGCATTACTAATTAATATGTGGAAGAATGTAAAGGAGGCAAGAAAAAAGTTATTATTTATTAGAAAAGTAGTGCCCATCCTTAAAATAGAAAAAGAGAAAAAAAAGACAATCCTGGTAATTATAGACCAGTCAACTTAACTTTGATACCAAGGCAGATACTAGAGCAAATTGTCAAACAATCAATTTACAATCATCTAGAAGAGCAAAAGTTAGTGGGTAGCAACCAACATGGTTTTGTGAAGAGCAAATTGTGCCAGACCACTTTAATTTCCTCCTATGATAGAGTGACAGGCCATGTAGATAAGGGCAAAGTAATAGATGTAATCTATCTGGACTTCAGTAACACTTTTGATTCCTCTCCACATGACATTCTCATCAACAGGCGAGGAAGATACGGTCTAGACCATACTTTGATTAGTTGAGTGCGCAGTTGTGTGTGGATTCATACTCCACGGCTGATTATCAGCTAGTAGTCATCATCCATAGGGGCTCTATCGATTGGCATACGAGCTGGTTGGTATCATTAATCAGACCAGTTATGTTTCCTTTGATAAAGATGGAATTGGACTGGCATAGAGGCACATTAAGCCAAATCCTTTTTATGCTCAAAAGAGAGAGAGTCCAGCTTCAATAGTCTCTTGTATCTTAGGGGCGCATCTAAAAGGTGACCGTCCAGGGAATGAATGGCAGGCAAACAAAGCTATTAGCAGCATTATTATAAACTCATTATTACTCATTCATAACTGTTACTCTAAGGTGTATAAGAGGTAGTGTCCAGTGACTGTTAGTGTTTTGATAGGCTGCCTCCTGGGAACAAATGATCTTCTTAAAAATCGGGAGAAACTGTATTCAAAGGGAGCAACTAGAAGAGAGTAGAAGGGGCTTTTGGATTAAGCAGGAAGGAATGTTGATATACAGGGTCCAGCAGAAGGAACGCCTGCTTGAGTGTGGTTGGCAGGGTAATAATATGGGTATAAGAATTTATAGTTTTAATTTGAACATTTTACCTAAAATGTCAAATGATGTGCTTCAGTGTGATATTATTATGTTACAGAATTACATGCTTATGATTTATGATAAAATATTTGTAATAAAAGGGGTGTTATTTGTGCCAGACCCTGTATATATCGACCCAGAAATAACTGAGTAGAACACCTTTATCCTGTCCTTGGCTATAGATTTGAGGACATTTCGTTTACAGATCATAGGATGGTGAGCAATTTAAGAAATCGTTAAGAACTTGGTAGATAAGAAGAAATTTGCAAACATTTTTGATATTTTGGGAAAATAGTCTATGGCAAAAACAAGATAAAGGTCATGGGAATGAAAGAGATAACAGATAGGGAGAAAGACCGGCCTGGCTCTTCGCATTGGAAACAGGCTCCAGTTTCCTTGGATGTCTGTGAGCAGGGTCATGTGACAGCATTATTAATGAATTAATATGAGAGCACCACAAACGCCAAACATTCTCAAATTTGTAGAACTGGGGAAAAAGTGAGTATTTTTTAGCACACACTTCCACTAAATAACGATAAGCATTCTAAAAAAAGCTATTGTTCAGCTGCATTTTGTAATGCCTCATTTAAAGCTATATGAGCACAAAAGTCATGTTGTAGAGGAGGAAAACCTGTTTTTATCAGAATCCTCATTAATAATGACCTAGAAAACAATGGCTTTTAAGTGATTCAGTGGTTAACCTGATTCCTTAGTTCTCAGTATATGAATTTGGAGGCTTATTAGTCTGTGCTGGGTATTCATCCTGTTTTGCGTGGCACCATTTGGACCCTGTGATTTTATGAATAACATTCCCCTGCAGATAGTTGATTAGGTCTGCCCTTATTTTTAAAAACGTTTGTATTCTGTGGATTCTCAAGAAATAACCAGCAGGGCTTTCTTAGAGATAACTCCCCTAGGATTAAATCCAAGGGAGTGGTTCTTAAACATTTTTCTTCCACATCTCCCTGAGAGTTCCTGCCAAGAACACTGCCCATTTCATCCTTCTTAATTGCATACAGGAAGACAGAAGAGGATATTATCATCTCCTCTTTATTTAGTCTGGGGGAACACGAGATTGCTCAGCGAGGATGGTTGACTGGGAGTTGATAAGCAGCGGTGAGAGCAGAGGAGAAATGGAAGACCTTTTGAGACAGACAAGTCCTGCCACCACCATTAACAAGTGTGACAAACTTTGGCTCTATTTCTCTCATATAATTTGGAATGTCCTAGTTATGTGTAGAAAAATGACATTGCCTAAATTTATGAAACTCTTCACAGAGAAATCACAGAGGGGATGGCATCAGAAATGCAAGTGCCTTCTTGCAGGGGTCGCTACCCTAGCAAGGCCATAGTGCTTTGCAGTGTGACTTGTGATACACGTTCAGTTCCTGGCCTGAGTTAAAATGCTGTACATTAACCCAATGTTGATAGAACCTGTACAAATAGGGATGTTGTAACAATGCAAAGTTAATGACTACTTTGGGATCAAGGTACGGATTTAGCACATGAACTAACTAGAAATAGGCTATTCTAGTGCTTGCATTAATGCATCTCATTGAATCCTTTATCAAATTTACTTGGGTTCCTAAGGAAGAGAAAAATTAAAAGAAAACAAACTTATAGCATCTAAGTATATTTCCCATAGATTATTATCAGAAGAGTATTTTATCATGATGGTTAATTTATAAAATTTTGAAAAGGAAAAGAGTAGTATTAATAATAAATGATTGCCAGGGATTGTTTTGAGGCAAACATACTCGACTGCATACAAAATGGTCAGCCTAATCTGTGTATATGCAGAGGCTCTAGAGAGCAAGGCACATGGGAAAAAAACTGGGTTGGAATCACACAGACCTGGGTATGAATTCTGATTCTTCATCATTATTTAAGCTCTCTGAGCCTTAGGTTTTTCAGTTGAAAAGTGGAAGTAATTGTATATATTCTGCAAGGTTGATTGCAGTGAAAATTAAAAGACTATATAATATATATAAGAAAAAGCAAGCCTCTATAAATGATTTCTACTAGTAGTACTAATAATAGGCACAGTTTTGTTACTATGATTGATTTGGATCTAGAGAAACACAGAGACAATGGTATCATACTGAAGTGAATCAGCCATTTAGTTTATTTTTACATTCATGTACCATATAGGTAGATATAAACTCAAAATAATGTTTGCTTTAGGAGGTCTTTAACTTACAGAGGAAAAGAGCCACAATAATAACAAGTGCATATGAAATGATTTCTAAAACATACGTTTGTTTCTTCAGATGATATTTTAGTAAAGTCAGTAAGATCAAAATATAATGGTTTCTAAAATTGATCAAATGCTACTTTGTAATTAAGGTTCTAATATTCTGTTATACCTCAAATCTTATTACCACTACTTTCAGAAAGTTGGTAATGCCTAAACTAAAGATTAATCAGTGGTAATCAATTATATATATATATGTATACATATATAGCAATTTATACACAAAAAGCAGTAAATGTCATATCATAAATCTCTTTTACGTCCACTGTATAAATTTTAAAGTTTTAAATTTCAATAATAGTGAAGTGTGACATAAAATATACAAAGAATATTTTAGCCTGTGTTTGAGAGAAATAGTTTATGGAGGGAGAACATATTGTAACTCTTTAGCTGAATGATATTTTAAAAAATAAAGGAACAAATACTTTCCAAATCATATACAATGAAAAAGCAAAAAAAAAAAAAAAAAAGCCCACAAAAAACCTTCCCCAAAGTCAAGTGTAAAGAAGCACTGTAAATATCATGAATAAATGTCACCTCCTCACAGCATTAATAAATGGGGAAATAAAGCATGTCTCTTATCTTTTTTGGCATAATTTAAGATAGTTTATTATTTTGGAGCAGCAAGCAGCGAGCACTTGTTAGATATCATCATTTGGTCACAGATTTGTAAATATATCAATTCTGTGCTGAGAGAAGGATTATCCTCAAACTACTCCATTGAAAATAATTACAGACATATTCATAAATGCTTTGAAGGTGCAACTTCCATCAGGTTCTGATCTGTATTCACACACACAGAGTTTACTATTAGGAGTTATTTTCCAAGTGTCATGTAACATTTGACTCTAGATTCTCTCTATTGTGAGGTCGAAAAGCCTATTATAATTAAAAATCTAATTTAGATTTTTTAAAAATATACAGTATTTAAAAAAATAGTTTACAATCAAATTTTTCTCTTTACCAGCTTCTGAGCTTCTCCCAAAGATTCCTCATGTTCGGAATATTTTGTTCTGTCGTCTGTTGCTTCTAGGATGGAAACTTGATTGAGAAATATTATGAAATAAAATTATGTTTTATTACTATAAAAGCTTTATCTATGAAAGGTTTATTGACTTAGTTGTATATAAATATTTCAAGATAGATATTGAAGAACACATAAAACCTAAGTAATTAGCAGGGTTGAAGTAGATCTCTTGAACGGATCATTTTGGAAAGAGGGAGAGATGAGAGCACAGGGACCCATGTGTGTCAGATGAGGGCCCCGTTTAGAGTTCATTCAAACAGATGTTTCCTCATAACTTTATTGATAACATTTTAAAATACATTTTAACCTTAAGAGGTCCTGAATAGAGTTCACCTGAAATAAAAACACATGCATCTGCATCAATCATGCCACACATTTGTATCTCAAAACATATCATGTGTCTCTGAAATGCTGCAGATCACACGAATCCTTTACTACAAATAATCTCAGACTGGGGGGTGAATGCCTGTGTCTGTCATCAAATAACTCAAGAACTTCCTTGTGAGCCCTTTTATCCAAAGATTAGGAATTTAATTCAGCAATATCACATATTGCAAAGGAATTACTGGGTTTGGTTACAAGTTCAGACATTGCATTTTAACCAACCCAGTGATTTGGGGGCAAGTCATTTAATCCAGTTGAATGTCAATTGACTCATCATAATTTTGTGGCGATATTACATATCTCACGGTGTTGCAAGTGAAGTTCAAATGTGAAGATATAAGTGACAGTACATTGCAGAGGGCAATACAAATGTTATGTGCTGTTGGGCACAACAAAATGGCTTCTGTTGGAGTAGAAAGAAATGTATCATGCCCTAAGGAATTATACACAGTTTCATTCTCAAGTGGTTTTACCACAGTGCACAGAATGGCCCAACCAACAACATGAATGTCTTGTTTGCTTTGGGGGAAACCAGCTGACTACCTGTTGAAAGGAAACAGTAACCCTGCCCGCTCCCTTCCATCACCACCACTCTATTTAATCACAGAATGAATTAGAAATGCATTCTGAGACTAGTTGAAATTGATGAGTAGGTTGGGTTGATTGCAGTCTCTTTTCCTGGTGGAAAATTGAGGATTTCCTTGGATTGAAACAAGGTATAAATAAAATTTATTGGAGAAGAAAAAGTTCTTTGTCAAGGAAGGAAAGCAGGGGGAGTTTCCAGGCTGCTTGAATGCCAAGGAACAAAAAGCTCTTCACTGAGAAGCTGCAGAATTCCAGAGGCGTCCAAGAAAATCTGACACCCACCTCGTATTGTCGTGTAACCATTAATCACATAGCATTTTGAGAGCATCCAGTCCAGTTTCTCCTGGAGACTACCTCACCATTTACAGCAGCAAAATCCCATCTGATAACTCGAGAGGTTCTTTTGGCAGCTGCTAGAGCACCAGTGCAACCAGTAACACACAGTTTCCTGGCCGCGTCACTAATTCCTGTTGGAAACTTATCAGCTTCTGTCTCTCTAGCAGCAGAATCCTGACTGATAAGAGAAGAGGCTCATCTGCTGGTAGCCAATCTCCACCCCCACCCTCCCAGTTTATCAGCTTCTGACCAGTTCATAAATCAGTGTATGGGATTTTGAGAGTGGGTGGGTGGAGGGGGGAGCAAGGAAAGGGGCAAGATTGTTTGGTTTTATCAAAATGTATTTCTCTCATTGTAACAGTTAATACTTTAATAAGAGAACTTAACCAGGGACATTAGGAAGTTAGTTAGAGACATCTTGCAGGCGCCTCCTCTCTTGTCAGTGACAAGGTAAGGTAATCCTATACACAGGCTGCTATTGTGAGCTGAGAAACTGGCCTCCTTCGCTGCCAGAGACCAGATGCACCCCTCTCTATCCTAATCTGTAAACGACTTAAAGGAGCCTTATCTCGGGGCTCTTCGGCTTCATTTCATGCTTGATTTACTTTAATTTGTCTGATAGGGCACAAGGATTTGGAGACGGCCCATCTTTCTGCAGAAAACGTTCAGATTTTTTTTTCCTGGGCATTGTT
Organism: Phyllostomus hastatus; assembly: GCF_019186645.2. Classification (NCBI taxonomy): domain Eukaryota; kingdom Metazoa; phylum Chordata; class Mammalia; order Chiroptera; family Phyllostomidae; genus Phyllostomus; species Phyllostomus hastatus. Next base: position 26,110,714 of record NW_025334017.1, read on the forward strand.
GTGTTGGGGTTTGGGATTTTTTCCTTTTTTTGAAAAAAAAAATTTTTTTTTGAATGTGGAAGAAATCTTGCTCCGGTGCAGCAGGCTGCTTGAGTGTGTTTGGATTTAAGCTACCCCAGCAGAAAAGAGTTTGTGAAGTGGTATGATTGTGCAGTGGGCCCCATTTACATTGAAATCACATTACGCGATATATCAGGATTCCTGAAGGGAGCAGTGCAGTAGAGCGCTGGGCCCACAAGATTCTTTGAAAGGCCTATATATAGCAGCAACAATTGATAGGAGATTTTACAGGAGACTTTATAAATATGTAAATAGGCGTTATCTGATTGGGTTCCGTGGCTACACATCTGTACCTCAAAGGAAGCGGAGCTGTGAGAACTACCAGGAAACAGTAGTTTGCATTCTAAGTGAGTCGGAGAAATAGAAATGTTTTCCTGGTTGACAGCGGGTCAGGGTGGAGGCGCTTTGCATACCTGGGAGGGGAAGCTTCTGTGCCAGGGAGGGATCCCTTCCTTCTCCCAGAGAGGGAGACTTTCCACTCGCTGAGTTTTCATTCATTCGGTAACGGTGCTCAGATGGGTAGCTGTTGACCTTTCACCCTTCTTATTTCTCTAAATTGTTCACGCGATATGGTGCCAGGGGGAATTGCTCTTACGTTTTTTGCATTTTAAAAAATGTACTTGCAGTGACCCAAGGGAAAGAAAATAAAGTCTCTGGTACATTGATCCCTTGATTAGTTATTTCCTAAATGAAAATGGAAATACTATTAAAGCAGTAATAATGTTCCATCTTAATAGTTGAGGAGTCAATAAATGGCTCCCATGTGCTTCATTAAGGATCTTAATGAAGCCATTTTTGATGGCTGAACTTTACATTATCCATTTTTCTGTTTTTTTCTCTCTTTTTATTTTTTTTTAAAGCTAGGAGTCCTTTAAGGAAAGGAAATAGTATGAACTGTTTTACACATTTTCTCTATATTAATATGATTGTCACTGCTAAAATAAAATTAACATAGTAATTTTGGGGGTGAAATTCTTGTGCAGAAGATGTAGCACAATAATTTACTTTCTGTGTGGGATGTATTTAAAATAAAATCGGTATGTTTGATCTCTAACACATTCATGGAGTTAGCAGATACGTTCTTCTGTGGTCATCCAGACACAGGGTATATGATCCGGCACGCCTCCATTTAGGCCCAAAGCAATAACTAAGATTAAGCAGTTCAAGTTCTGTGCCTTTCCCTGCCCTTTATACTGAGCTGTCATTACCCTTCATATAAGCTTACCCTTCTCTTCTGTTTGCCACGCGATAGTTATGGCTGCAGCCTTCTAAGTCTACATGGGCGGCCGTGACGACTGCTGAAAAGCCAAGCCATCTCACTCCCCTGTGTAAGATCTACGTGGACACTAATTTTGAACAATTTACTTTCAGAATTCGGCAAAAACATAAACGTCTTTATTGTTGGGGAATGGGACCTGTGCCTGGGTTAGTTGGGCTATGTAAGCATACGTGGGCAGGTGGGTGCGTGTATTTTTTTTAGTTTCCAAAGTATCCCTTCACTTTGGAATCTTATCTTGTGTATGATTCACTATAATGAAATGATGGCAACCACTGTCCAGTTAGGAAATAAAGTGATTGATTGTGGCTGAAATATGCAAAAGGTATTTTATCTCTATGCTTTTCATCTCCCTCCATCCCCAATTCTCAGTAGAGGTCTCTGGGTGCAATGCCATGATTTAAAGTGATTGGAATTACTTTTGACTTCTTTAGCGATTGCAAAACAAACCTGACAGGAATTTATTGATTATTCGAGTCCACAATTGTTTAAAGCACCCTTTCCAATGATAGTGTAATAGTCGAGTTGCCAGGTAGGAAGACGTGGATTGCAGACTCAGGCCCTGGGGTGGGAGTTACGGGAGACTGGTGTAGTCCCTGAAGTCTGAAGATTGCTCATCCCTTTGTGTTCCACAAGCAGGTCTCCAGGGATGGGAGATCAGAAGGTCACAAAATATGTTCACTGCCTGAGAAATTTTACCCTTGTCTTAGGGATTTTTGTATTGGCTTTACAGTGCTTGGGTGTCTGCGGCTAGTCTCATGGGCAGTTGCGTGGTGTCTGAGACAAGGGTGCAGAGAGGCAGTGCCCCTTGATTCCAGTCTGCCAGTAGCACGAAGGAATGCTCAGTCCCTAGGTCTGCCACTGAATCTGCTACAGAACTGGCGGGTGATGGCCATACCAGAGAGGAGGGTGCACCGGTCACTGCTGTTCCTCACCTCTGCAGTGACAGCTCCTGTCTTTCAGCAGCTTCCTCTTCCTCCTCACTGCCAGAGGCAGAGCTTCCCATCTTTCTTTCACTTTCTCAGTTATAAACACATATTCCAGGAAGGAGTCTGATATACCAGTCCACACTGAGAGGGAAATAACTGATAATGTGTAGGTTACCATCTCTTCCAGTCCTCTATGCGTTTTAGCAAGAATCAAAACGAAATGACGAAAGCAGATCCTGTTTCTGTGGTAGGGGGATGGTGAATTTTCCTCAGTTTTCTCCCTAGAGAGCAATAATTGTCATGAACCTCTGTTTTATTTGGATTCTGGGGAACTATCATCATTAAGTGGGCAGAAATATTTAATTTAGACACCTTCAGAATTCTTTGCCCTATTGGTCTGATACCGACTTTTTTGGAATTGTGTGGATGAATTATTTAGTGAGTACGAGTTTAGCACCAAAATGTCAAATAATCCAATGTAAATGAGTAATTCCTTTTTGAGGAAAAAGCCCTGTTAAGGTGACAGAATTATACCCTGAACTGCTGGCTCCCAGCGGTGCGTACTATCCACTGCAGTGACCACTCGGTCATTGTGAACTGAGCCAGTCGTCCAGCACCAGCAAAACAGTTGTAGTAGCACTTGGGAGTGACCTTTGGGCATGAAAGGCCACAAACATGTATCTTGAAGTGACTTTAAGGGATTGGGAGTTACTGTCCTAGGATAAATCATTGGGCTGCTTTGGAAAATAATAGCATTTGTGTATCTTACGTGTGAAGAGCATGGATGTTGAAATCAGATTGCCATGTTCAGATTTCAGCTTTGACCCTTGTAAACTGGTTGACCTTCGTTCTTAATCTCCTCTTCTACAAAATGGGAATAATAAGTACCTGACAGGTTTATTTTTAGTATTAAATGGAGTATTACTTTGTAAAACATTTAGTACCATGTGTGATACATGAAAAACATTCAATGAATAGTGGTTATAGTGATAAAAAAATCAGGTTTTGTATTTTATATCACTAGCTACTCATTTCCACATAAAATCAAGAGCCAATCATGTGTTGTAATTATTTTTATTCCTGTTTTTAACTGGTCTTTGATAAATGGTGGGGCTACAGAGGTTTTATTTGTATTAAAGGGTATATATGTTTCAAAAAGAACTATAGAAAGAAAAACACACCCTTAAATGTTTAAATGATTTAATATGGATGATTAAATTGATAAATGTCAGAGGAGTATATTGTCTGTCCTGTAAATTAATATGTCAAATAATGATATCGTTAATGTAAAATGGTTAAGCCAAAATAATAACATACCATTTGTTCTAAAATGGCAGAAGGTTGCTGTCACCTTAAGAATTGTAATAGAGAAGGCAGTATTCGGAGATTTTTATATCAGCCCACGTGACATATGCCAAAAGTACATATATGTGTGTGTAGGTTATAAATTTTTTTCACTTTTAAATATAAAAATAGCTTCAGTTTCCTTGCTAAATCATGATGTCATGAAACTCTCTGAGGTTACTACTATCCTAGTTTGTTTTAAGCATTAACTCTATGTAATCAGTGATTTTATATTAAATTCCACTTTCACGATGAGTGAGTTTCAGCATGCTAGTTATTTTTTGTGTCTTCTCTATGAAATGGAGAACCCAGCATGCAAAATAGCCAGTAAATGAGAACAAGTTTCTACTGCTAATAGACAGAAGCAGGTAAGTCAGATTTGGTAAATTACATTTTTCTTCAGATTAGACATAATTTTCTATCCTTGATGTTTCTCAAGGCCCTTTCTGAATTCCAGCTTCTGTCTTTTCTTATATTTATGGTTTCACTAAAATCCTCAGGTAGCGAAATACCTGCACTCATGAATCATTTGCAGATAATAGTGGTTCAGACACTCTCTGTCCAAATTGATAATGGGTATCTGATCCAAAGCGATGCCTGTTTTTTAAGGTCTATATAACGAGTTCATGGGAGAAAAAATCCTTTTCACTGTGATCTCATGTTCATTATCACATCTAATAGTTAGTGTCCTAGATGTAGAAATGTAGAATAAGCAAACTAGAGAGCCCCTCTATTGTTTGTGCCTCCAAATTACTTTGTGAAAAGCACATTTCTTCCAGACAGAATCCCTGTACACGTTGTGCTGTTAGTACTCTCAGGAAAAACAGAAGGTATATTTATGTTTCTTCTTTATGTCGGCATCCTTCCTCAAGTATTTGAATCAATAGTTATGAAACTGTATTTTTAAAAGTTATATTTTCACCTATGAAGGATTTAATATGTGCTTTACACAAAGGCTTGCATTTATTTATAACATTTAGTATATTTGTAAATGAGCCAATATCCCATTCCATTAAGGTGTACATTGATTTATTTGAATTATTTTTCTAAGTGTAGTTGAGATAATTCCTTTCGGGGAGTAATGTTTTTTTAATCACTAGCTCTCCATCTGTAGTGTGTGTGAGTCACCTTGGGAAATAGTGAAAAATGTAGTCTTTCAGAGTTTACCCACAAAAATTTGAAGTAAGTAGGCGTGGAGTGGTGCTTTTAGGTAAGTAGATAGATAGATGATAGATGATAGATAGATAGATAGATAGATAGATATGAAATCCAGATAGTTGTGCTGCTGATAGAACTTAGAGAAACAGTGAGGCCTTAAAAGACTCCATTGACTTTCTGACAGAGAGTAGAAGCTGGCCAGTTACAGTTTCTGACTCACACACAAAGCCCACAGGTATCCAGCATCAGTCCTAAGTGCAGCCCCACTGCATGGATGCCTGGAGTGTATGGTGTCTGCACGGACAACATGCATTCCTTACCGTCTCCAGTCTCTAGTCCAGCTCTGTCAGTGGTTGTGGGAAGTCTCACTGTGAACCATGCTTTGCTTTTCCCTGCCTCATCTCATGTTGGTTTGAAATATATTCTCTCCCTCTTTTCTTTCAGCTCAGCTATCATTTCTCCAGGAAAGTCCTTCTGACCTCCCTAAAAGTCTCCATCTTGAGGCTTCTCCCCTACCACGTGCTCTTGGTTAAAGCACTTGTCTGTTAGTGGGAACGTTTGGTTATTGCTTGTCTTTCTTGATAGACTCAAGACTCCATAAGACACAGACTAAGACTTACCTTTTGTTTGTTGATTTCTGGCTGTATTCCCAGAGCTTAATATAGGGCCTGTGTATAGTACGCTCTTAGTCAATATTCATGTGAGTGAATACATTGACGTTAAACCTTCACCTCACCCTCTGTTAAAGAGACATCAATTTACTAAGGCTAGGCATTAAGCTGCCGATAAGTTACTGTGGATGATTGTTTGAAGGATCAGGGGTTACACTAGCATCTTCAGTAACTCAGGAAACTGGAGAACCCTGGAAGATAAGTGTTGAGAGGTAAGAGGGGGTGCATGGAATAATATCCTGTGAACTGTGGATTACAGGAAAAGTTAGAAAGTTTTCAAAACTGTTGAAATGTTACTGGCAAATACACTTGACTATTTATGAATTTGAAATAGGAAGATAGTATATTGCTAAGGTGAAAGTTTTAATAAATTTATTTTTTCTCCTATAACTCTTGCTCGTGGCACTGAAAATGCTTACATGTTATACTCCATATTCTCCACGGGGGGAAAGCAGACAGGTGTAAATGGGAAGATCGAGTGTTTATTGTGTGTGATGCATGCGCCAGGCAGTTTGTTTATATTCGAAGGCAGTTTCTCATTCACTCTTCACGACTACCCTATGAGTAGCAAGGAGTAAGATCAGAAGCCCTCGGAAACATCTATCTACTCAAAAATCATGCCCAACATTTTTAGACATTTTTTTTGTTTTGTTTCAAATACTAAGGCTAGGATCCTTAGCCCCTGCATTTGCATTTTTGTATTGTTTAGAAACAGGTTTAACAAATGACAAAGCCTAATATGATTAATATAGAGAAAGGATTTGCTTACCTGCCCGAAAACACCAAAGGGTCATGATGATGCCTTTAAGGTTTAGGCTCTGGTTCTCGGTGCATCTCCTGTCTCTGCTCTAAACAGTGTTTCTGCTTCCTTCTTAGGTTAATTTCCCTCATAGTCAAAAATATCTGGACCTTTACACACTCAGCACACAACCCAGAGCTAAGGAGCTCATATGTCTAGGGTTTGTACAAGTCTTGACAGTAATTTTATTGTTTTGGTGTGAACTGCATGTCGACTTCTTGAACCAATCTTTGAGGAGAAGAATGGAATGAATAGTGTTACTCATGTACCATGTGTTACCTCTCTTAACACAGGAGAGAGTCAGTTTTTCTTAAACTACATAAAAATTATTGGAAAAGAGATAAAGAATGGATTTTAGGAAGGTGACGCAAGAATTAGCAGGCCTCCTCTTGGAAAGTGCTTAATTAGTGGAAATGTAAGCAATGATATAGGATAAATATACTTGGAGAAAATTATTAATAGTCTATGAAAATGATGTTCTCATCCAAATATTCTGGTAGATAGCCCTAAATAATAGTAGTTTTTTTTTAAACTATAATTTTGATCTTCAAGAAGGATGATGGTCTGTTAGCAGTTGAGATTGGGCAATGTTTAGGGCAGACATTTCTGATGACAGTCTGTAGTTAATGTGGCCATATATTTGAATATTTATAACAATGAATGTTTAATAGCACATGGAATAGTGGTATTGGACTCAACTGCTTGTCTTTTCTCTCCTTTGACAATAATGTTTGCTGCTCTGTATGGGTGATATAGTTACCTACCATTGATAGGTCTAGTGGTAAAAATTTGTAGAAAGCTGACTGTGTCCAGCATTGTTTGAGAGTATTGTCTCTAATCTTCACCACAGCCCAATGGGATGGTCCCAGTGACCCCCATTTTCCAGAAGAAGAGACTTAGGTCCCGCAGTGAGTACGTGGTAATGTAGAAACACAAACGCGTGCTGTCTGCTTCGGAGCTCTCGCTCCACCACTGGGGAGTTCTCAGTCTAGGGTCATACAAGTAAAGATCTTTGTCTCGGTGCCTGAAGAAAGTTCAGTTATTAGGTGAGTTTTTTTTCTTTTGATTTTTAAAACAAGTTTTGGAGGGCCACTCACTTCACTTCAGTAATTTACTTCAGAACAAAGAATATCAAATAGAATCACATCATAGATTTAAACATGTTGCAATATTTACACTAAATCAGGGCAAGGTTTATAATTAGATCATATTGCCATTGTCAAGGATAACAATTGTTGAGTCTTAAGTAACAAAATGTTTTGATTGAGACCATTAGTCTAAGTGAGTGAATTCTTTGGCAAGAGGGGTCCTGACTCAATAGTGTTAAATATAATCAGAATGTACTTTGTTATTCTGAAAAGTGATTCTCCTTGACAACTTGATGATAATAAATAAGAAACAACCATTCTTTCTAACCTTGATCATTGTTTGTCCTTCTTTTGAAATTATCCAGTATTTACTCTATTACCATAACACAACTAATAACAAAATAATTGATGAAAAGGTTTTCCCTGAAAATTTTGGGACCAACTAGATTTTATCTCAGTTAATTTCGTCAGAGGCAGTCTGGGTATCGATAACATCTTTGTCATCTCATAGACACCTCTTTGTAACTACCCGAGGACTTGGAAAAATATATGCCATCTTTGAAGAGAGGCAGACCACAAGGGTAACTGATATATTCATCTGTTTGTCAGCCTTTCCATCTGTGTTTACAAACCACGCCTACACACCTGTGAGTCATCAGCATGTTCGTGCAGGAGCCTCTGCTGTGATTTCCTTGTGCTTGCTGGATCTATTAACATAGATACAATTATAATTCATCTTTTAGCTCAGATGGATGGCAACTCCTCTTTCGTGGTACAGTTTATTTATTCAAATTAAAGTTTAATTTCACTTGTAGATTTGATAAAACGCTTACTCTCTGTTGATTTAGTCTTCTCAAAGCCCAAACATTTTTATAGTTTCACACATCTCTCATGCATGAAAAATTGAGAATGTGTGTTGATTTGCTGGAAATGAGTCATGTACTAAAATCATGCAGATTCCTTTGTGCTATTAAAGCCACTTAAGTGCCATAAGCAGAGAAGAAAAATAGGTGGTGTTTTCAGTGGCAAGAAGCTCTTTAAAATGTAATTGTTATGAAGGAAAAGCCTAGTGGAGCATTGCATATATTTAAAAAATGTGTGCTGGGCCAGCGAGACGCTATAGCTCTCCCTAAACCGTTTTTGATTTCTCCGTTGGGACATAGACAATGCTGGGTTGTTTTGGGTTTGAAATAGATCTCAATTTTAAGGAAAGTTATATCTTGCTTTGTCATATACCCAATGACAACTATATAGACATTTAAGGATACTGAGGAAAAATAGTGAAGGAACAAAGAGTGTTTGAGTATTTGTTAGTTAAGGGCAACCTTGCCTAAGATTTTGGCACAAGACTAAATATAGCTCACATATATTAACTGCTCACTATGTACCACACACCATTCTACAAAGCAAATGTAAGTAACGAGTATAAAGAAATTATTTAATCCTCTCAACAACCTCCTGGGGTCAATGTGATTGTCACCTCCATTTTATAGATGAAGCAGCTGAGGCCCAACAAGGTTCAGTTACCTGTTCGATGTTGCATAGCTAGTAAATGTTCAATCCAACATTCCAACCCATTCCTGGATGCATGTATTTAAACTATTATACTACACTATATAATTGGTATGATCAGTTACAAAAGGCATGCATGCCATTTTCATCATGGGTTTGTTGTGCAAAGTGAGGTAACATATGTAAAATGCTTAGCTTAGTATCTGGAAAATAAAAGAAAAAGTGAGAAAATCCTAGAACACCCTCCCAAAGATTCCTATTTTAAAGAGCCTCAGGTACTTGGATTGAATTGATACTCTTCTGATCCTCGATGTCCATGGACTTTTTGCCTCCAGTGTGAGTTTCACAACACAGATTGGAGATAATATAGTTCATAAACTTGGGAACCTGTTGACACGATGCAGACGTTTTTGAGTTATAGCGAAATTGGACTTAGAGCTCACACACACGTGAAAGGACGTGTTGTCTCACACACGCACAGCTTAGGGTCACCTGGCTGTGGGGTTTGAACTTCTTGACTTGGTTTCTTGTTGATGAACTTAACTGTGTTGACCTTACTGTTGGTGACCTAGATTTTGGTTTCTTTGTTTTTTTTCTTTTAGGATTTGCTCAGGAATGTTTAGAATATTTTGTACATTTTGATTAGCCAATTATCTTGCCATAACTCTCAGATATGTATTGCTGTAAAAAACCTTTGATATTGGAATTTCTGCTGGGAGAGTAACTTTGTGCTGGCCTATGTTCTTAGGAATACAAATAGTCTATTATTGTAAAAGAGAGCATTCCAAAAGGAAACAAAAGAGGAAAAACATTACTATGAAATTGATAAAGAAGGATCAAAAAGATAGATAAATTTAAGTGTTAAATTCATCCAGGGTAACAGGGCATAGTTTCAGATAAACAGTTCAAGACAAAATAAATTTGGCCAATTTATACATTAATATCAAGAAAGGAGTAAGGACGTTAGAAAACATATCTGAACAGAGAAGGCATTTAACCCAATATGGGAAGGCGGTATATGAAGGGTTCATGAGAGTATTAAAGTGTCATATTTGAGTGTCAGCTTCTCCAGCAGCGCTAAGCATCAGCTCAAACATGCTGGTCAGTTGCTTATTAATGTCCATAGGGTGTGAAGGCTCAGCATGGAAAACATAGAACAAAACCACCATTCTGTTTTAGAATGCAATGATAAACTTTGTAACACTGTTTATGAGAAAAATAAAAAATTCAACCAAATGAAATTACACATTGTGAGAATACACACACACATATGTGTATATATGACAGCCTTTTCCTATAGCAGCATTAATCTAGATAGGAAGGTAGACATATGCATAGGAGCAGATAGTTTATTGGGATAAGCTTTGTCATGGAGGAGCAACGTATCCTAGTGATGTACTGGGAGTGGACGGAGATTATTTCTGGGTGGGAAGATATGGGGAAGCTGTGTGGAGTAGGTGGCTTTGGAGATGGACTTTCAAGTATAGCTAATTAATGGGGAGACATTTTATGACATGCAGAGAGTTTCCAAGCTTAGATAACAACTTCTGAAAAGATTTATGGACAATTTCAGCGGGCAGAAGATATAAGGGGGTGACTGGAGCTGTAAGCATTGAGATAAACTGATAATAGAGAAATGCAAGACATCGCTGAAGACTTTGACTGCCAGCCTGGGCACTTGGGGAAATCGCTGTGTTATAACAATCACAAACAATGTGCATATCTATTAAAAATTTGATGTTGCTGACAGGATCAAGATGGTAGAGTCCGAATATGTGTCCCAAACCCTGCTGTTTCAGATCCTGTAATATGTCCCAAGGAGACCTACCTGTGCACACAGACACACGCACACGCACACACCATGGTCTGGAAAACAGAAAAGAGGGTTCTCAGTGAATGCACACACTGTGAGCAATTCCTAGAAAATAGAAAATATATAGAATTGGATTCATGAAGGCAAAAAAACCCACACAGCTCCAAATACTTTCAAGAAAAACTAATATGCATGACAAGAGCATTTTAGTGAAATTCTAGCTTAGAGGAAGGAATACATTAAAGGGGATGGGAGGATAGTGAGCCAGTTGCACAGTATGTAATCAAGGACTTTAGGAAATTATACAAATATAAAATAAATTGCATTTAAGTCATTGAATTGATTTTAAAATCTCTAGAAATTAATATGGAAATAAAAAATGTAAGGATTACCATTAGAAAAATAGTAAGAAAATGGGTATCTTTTAAATAACTAGGTGAAGAACTTGCCCACTACAAATGTAAAATCCTATTATATAATTATAATAATTAGATCACAATGTTGTATGATATTAGTGTAAGAAAAGATAAATGAAGGAGTACTGTAAGATCTATCCAGAAATTGATTCATATATACATAACTATTTGTTGTGTAATAAACACATATTAAACAATGAACTATAATGACCTATTTAATGTGGCATTTGGTCAATTGACTTTCCATTTTGAAAAAAAATAAAATAATATTTCATCTCAAATTATTAACAATGATGACCTCTGGTAAGAGAATCAGAGTAAGGAAATCTTGAAGAGAAACATATAATTTTCAAAAATACATGTTTTTATGATTTTTATAAGACTGTTTTTAGCCCTGGACCAGGAAGTCCATTGGTAGCTCAAGCATGATCCCCATAGGCCACAGTTGCAAGTTTGATCCCCCGTCAGAGTAAAGAATCAACTAATTAATGCATAAGTGGAAGAACAAATTAATGTGTGCTCCCTCTCTCTCTCCCTTCCTCACTCCCATCCCCTTCCTCTCTCTCTAAAAACAATAAATAAAAAAATAATAATTTTGTAAAAGACTTTTTGGGCTTTCTTAAATAAAAATTTAAAAGAAATATAAGGAACAGTGAGAAAGCAACATCTTTTGACTTTTCTCACATACCTAAACTAAATATTTGCTATTTCCCTCAAGGAACACAATATAGTACTGAAAATCAGAATAAAAATATTGTGCTTTGTGGATTACCAGAGTGAAAGTTTTATATGATCTTATAATGGAAAATGGTATTGAAGGTATATTTACATGTAGAGTTCAAATACTATTATTTCATTTGAAATTATAGTTTTTATCTTTAACTGGCAATGCAAATGTGGAAATGAAAGGTTTTGCAAAAATCCCTACTCAACCCCACTACAAGCATGTCCTCTTAATCCTTAAGTTACCCTCTCTGTAGCTCAGTGGCTGCTATACATTAGGTACTCAGTGAATATTATGAGACTGTCTAGAGGTCTGTCCAGAAAAGTCCAGCCATTAGCCATTGTTCATAGGATAAGAACTCTGTGCAACATTGATGTAACCTGGCAGCCAAGGAGAGCAGACTGGAATGTGCCTGCGTGAACAATGATGACTTCACTGTACTAGTCAGTGGGGGTGGTGGATACCATTGAGTGAGCATGTGTACTGTGTGACCATCACATTTAAAATGACTGATTGAGTAGAGCAATGAATCTGCATAAGTTTTGCATTAAGCTTGAATATTCCTCCATGGAAACTATTCGATGATTCAGAAGGCCGCAGCTGCGGGCAACTGGTGATCAGCAGCTTCATCATGACAGTGTGTCTGCTCATACATCACGTCTTGTACAGAGTTTTTTGGCAAAACATTAAATCTTCCAGGTGACTCAGCCCTGCTACAGCCCAGATTCAGCACCCTGCGACTTCTAGCTTTTCCCCAAACTTTCTCTTCATTTTTGAAAGGGAAGAGATTTCAGACCATCGATGAGATTCAGGAAAATATGACGGGGCAGCTGATGGCAATTGGGAGAACTGTGTGAGGTCCCAAGCTGCCTACTTTGAAGGGGACTGAGGCGTTATTGTCCTATGTACAATGTATCTTGTATCTTTTATCTTTTTTAATAAATATCTCTATTTTTTCATATTACATGTCTGGATGCCTTCTGGACAGACCTCATATATCAAAATGGTTTGATAGAATTAAATGCTAGGTCTAAGTGCTGTTTTAGCCCTTACTCTAGATTTGAGCAAATTACTTTAACCTCATTTTTTTTTTCATCTGTAAAATGGGGATAAAATCACCCCTCCCATAGGATTAGTGTTTGAAATGATAAAGTAAAAATAATACCATACTTTTCACATAACATATAAAGTTCATTAATTTTAGGTACTTTTTGGAAAAGGATTATCCTATAAAGTTTTCAAACATGGACAAAGAAGCTTATGAGTCTTCTGTGGTCATATTGTGTAGGGCTTCACCTTTACACCAACGTCCCAGAGAATATGAGCTTGATACCACTTGGCCCCTATTAGGAAATGTGAAAAGGTAGCTCCAGTGAACAAAATGACAAGCTTTCTCCGGTCCACTTGTTTGCATTTTAACATTGCCCTAGAATTCTTCAGCCAATTTGCTTGTCTCAAACTTGTATCCATTTGTCACCATTGCTAGGATTGACAGCATGCAGTGGCCTAAGCAGGAATGATGCTAAAGTTATGCCTCTTCAGATGTCAAGAATTATAGCCTCCAGAGCTTTGAAGTAAATCCTCTGAAAGTGTAATTTCTTCTCTGCTCTGTTGCATCAGAAAATTACTGCACCTCCCTCCTTCCCCACTGGCGATGGCTGCCACCCTGCTGGCAAAATCCCCTGCAGGTAGTGACCTGAGAGGGGCCGAGACACTGAAATGATAGTGGCAGCATTTAGTTGACTTACTATACAGAGGAGATCATCAACTAATTGACAGTTTGGCTCTTCAGCCAATTATTTTTCTGTGTGTAGGCTTGACATCAACTGAGGGTAATGAGTGGTCAAAAGCAACTAGGAGAAGACAGGGGCAGGACAACGGTGAAGTACATGGACCATGCATAGCAGCCCATGTTTTAGTCCTGACCAAATCAGATCGTTCCTTGCATAAATCTCTTAACTCTACCTGTTCTATTGCTTTCAAATATCTACACTATCTACCTAGAGTTCCTGTAAGTGGCAAAGAAACTTGTGATGTAGAAATACTCATAGCCTCTAAACACTTATTTGTTAAATATTAACTCTGTTGAGGTCTCAATTTACATGAAAGTGCTTATATTGTATCATCAGGGGGCATTGGATAGGTGTAACTAATAAATATGGTAAATGCATTTTCGCTTCCTTATGATTTTCTTATATGTTCTTTTCTCTAGCTTACTTTATGATAAGAATACAGTGCATAACACATATAACATACCAAATATGTGTTGGTAGACTGTTTATGTTATCAGTAAGGCTTTCTAGTCAACAGTGAGCTGTTAGTAGTTAAGTTCTGGGGGAGTCAGAATTTATACAGAGGTTTTTAACTTCTGGGGGTCAGTGCCCCAATAATCACTGCATTGTTCAAGGGTCAACTATAAATGCTAGAAAGTTTACTAAAGCGGATTAGATGCTAAACAAAATGTAACCCTCTCTTAATAAATTAAGGCCATTGCAATCGTACATACTCAGGACCCTAAATACTGTAAGATCAGAAGGAGTTTTGATTCTGAATGGTACCCTGGTGCTCAAAATTGCTCCTTATAAATGAATGAATTTTGAAAAAGTATCTAAAATATATTTATCACTTCCCCCATTGTGTGTCATCTAATTTGTCATGCCTTTGGCAATCGTAGAAACATTGTTTTGTGTGACATGTGCACGCGCGCGCACACACACACACACACACACACACACTGACTATTCAGCTCCAGCATCAAGCAGTGTTCAGGCCAATAATTTGAGCAAGGTACCCTTTCTTCACTCGGTGGGTAAAGTCAGGAAAAGAGTCTGTAAAGCCTTTGGTGCAGAACAGGATTTTCTCTCCACATCAGTTTTAGATGATATCTGTGATCAAAGAGACATATGCTGTTCGTGCGCTTCCTCTGTACTTCAGAGCTGCCTGTGACCTGGAGGGTGCAGGGGCCCTTCTGTGGTTGCCTAGAAACTTTGCTGCACAAGTGTCAACTTTCTTTCATGGCTCTCAGGGAGAAGGAGCCTCACAGAGAGCTCTAGATTTTGTAGAGGGGGAAAAAGGTCCTTGTGTGTTTTAAAACAAGTGTCTCACCAGGAGATAATGGCCGAGCTGTGGGTTATAAATGATGCATTTTGTTCTTTTCGTTGTGCTGATGGCACAAGGGGAAAAGGAAGTTCATCTCTCACTCATCAAAATACTGTGACATTTCTTCTTTCACGGGGATATTTTCAATCACAACCTTCTGCAGTGACCCACACCAAATTGAACAATTGTAACTGCAGCGTCTCATTAAAACCTGGTTTTGACCTCTATTCTTTCATGTACCTCACTAAAACTAAAACACACACACACACACACACACACACACACACACACCCTCGCTAAAATTTGCCATTAATTTCCCACTTCATTTCTTTAGGAGCACATCTACTACTTAGGATGCAAATAGTCTTTGGTTCTTGTTCCATTAATAATATTTTGTGTTGCCAGCAGCACAGTTACTTCTAAGCTGTCAGTTTTATTAGGTCTCTAAGCTTTGAAGAAGACAAGCTTCACAAAGTTTCCTTGAAAATGAATGTGTTTTGAAGGCTCTTTGGAAATAGGATCAAGGTGAGAGGGCCTTTCTATCCTGGTTACCTGATGAGTATGTCATGAGTCTTAGGTTTTAATTAAAATCATGTGCCATTTAGGTTTAGCTAATTATTTGTCAGGAGAGATTTTTGCTCTGCGGGCTGAATGTTCTGTGTGTGAAAACTGGAGTGGTGACTTGGTCACTGTCAAATCATAGGCATAAGGATTGTGTAACTTAATTTTCAAATGTAGACTAGTAGGTTGTTAGGTGATACGATTCCCATGTCCTTACGAAGATTAAGTTGATTTTTTAATTTTTATGAAAATAGGCATAGCATATAGAATTTAATATCCCTCAGTTGCTACAGATATGTTACATGAAACATGTCCCAAGGATGGAAAGGACAAACTGATAGGGTACAGTGATCAAGGGACTCTTAAGAAAACTGCCCTAATAATAGTGTATGCCTACAAGCACAGTACTTAACTCACAGATAAAAGAACATTTTTCAAAGGTGAGCAAAATTCGTCAGAGCAAAGGTAGTAATATGTACATCTTCCATAAATAAGTAAATGTATGTATTTTCTCTCCCCTTCTGCCTTTGTAATGTGGACTGCATCGTGTCCTCTCTATGTATCCTGAGTTTCCTTCATTGACCAGCTGCGAGACCTTCCCTGAGTTTTTAATCTCTCGGTGTGTCAGTTTCTTCATCTTTAAAATAGTGGCAGCAGTATGTATTTCATAGGGTTGTTATGGGGATGAAATGAATGAACATTTGTGAATTATACAGAACAATGCCTGGGCGTAGGAAGTGATAAGAGTATTTGATGAATAAATAAAAATAACATTTGTCAGCCTGAGCATACTTCAGACTTCAGAAACTCCACAACAAGTGAACCTAGGGACAAGGAATGATTCAGCTTACACAGTTCCTCTGTGTTTTTGAGAGTACATTCTCCTTGTTCAATCCGTACACTATCAAGGGTCTTACTTAAAACTCCAAAAGAGCCTCCACTTTCACAAAGGCTACCTGGAAAATGGGCGGGCAGAAGGGAACATCACCACTTAGTCTCAGACAGAAGTATGCATTCTAAAAATACTTGAGCAAAGTTCTCCTGTTTTTGCAAAAAGTGAATACTGAAGGGTCTGCATGGCTCCAGAAGAATGGGCAGATTACAATAGTGTAGAACTTTTTAAAGTTCCACAGTGGAACAGATGAATTAGAGCTGAACCAATGATTGAGTATCATTGCAGGGGCAGCCTTTGGGGGACCCAACCGAGGCCAGATGCCTCCTTCTCATGCCCTCGATTAAGATGGTACACTTTTCAAGATTGGGACTTCAGAGACCCAGTGCTGGTTCTTGGATTTATGCTGGACTTTACACTTTATTCTTCAGACTGTTCCAGCACCAGCATCACCTGGGAGCTGGTGTTAGGAACACAGAGTCTCAGGACCCTACAGGACCCTGTTTCCTGATGGAAACAGTTTCCGAGTTTTAAAATGAGAGAGCCAGGACTTCGCATCAAGATGGCTTCGTAGGTAAATGCTATGCTCGCCTTCTCCCACAATCACATTAAAATTACAACTAAATTATGGAACAACCATCGTTGAGAACCACCTGAAGACCCACTGAACTGAGATCCTACCACTTGGGATACAAAGAAGAATCCACGATGAGATTGGTAGAAGACTGGTAGGAGACGCAGAACAGGCAGGTTCCACATCCCTGGTGTGGTGATTAAGAATTGAGAGGGATATCTTGATTCAGTCTTTTTTTTTAAGATTTTATTTATTTATTTATTTATTTAGAGAGGGGAGAGAGAGAGAGAGAGAGAGAGAGAGAGAGAGAGAGAGAGAGAGAGAGAGAGAGAGAGACATCAATGTGCGGTTGCTGGGGGTTATGGCCTGCAACCCAGGAATGTACCCTGGCTGGGAATCGAACCTGGGACACTTTGGTTCCCAGCCTGCGCTCAATCCACTGAGCTACGCCAGCCAGGGGCAGATATCTTGATTCAGTCTTGTACAATACGTGGCACCTCATATAAGAATTAAAGTTATGTGTGTGCAGAATTTTAGAGTTTTCAAGGACTTTTACAATCAGCTAATCCATCCCCTTTATTTTCCTGTTTTATGGCTTTAGGAGATAGTCGTTTACTACTTGCTCTGTGCCAGGTTTTCAAACTCGATTGTGTTTACAAAGATGGATAGGATATGGTCCTTGCTCTGGAAGCCTCTTCAGATGGGGGGTAGAGTAAAAGAGCAAGTCAAACATAGTGTAGAAACTGCTCTTCTAGTAGATACAGAAAGCTGGGAGAGTCCAAGAAGCCCCTCCAGGCACAGTCACTTTGAGTTTGGTTCTTGAAAGTTGAGTGAGAGTTCCTAGAGACCTGTGGTGACCCCTGAGACTGTGCATTTCTAACAGGCTGATAGGGCAATGAAGGAAACTTGCAGCTTTGCGTAACAGGAAGGCTAACTGATGGCTTAGGTGAATACTTATTTTCCCACGATTCTGGAGGCTGGAAGTCTGAGCTTAGTCCAGGTGTCAATATGGTCTGATGCTCATGCGGGTCCTCTTTTGGCTTGCACATAGCTACATTGGTGCATGTGGGCAGAGAAAGATCGATCTCTGATTTCTCTTCCCCTTGTTATAAAGACACCAGTCCTATTGGCTTAGGGCCCTCCCCTTATGAACTCATTCAACCATTATTACCTCCCAAACATCCTATCTCCAGATATAGTCACATTGAGGGTTAGGGCTTCAGCATGAGCTTCATGAGTCACAATGCAGTTCATAGCCACCAGTAACTATTCACCGAGACACTGGTAAATGCCAGATGTTGTGCTGGGTACTGTGCTTTACAATATGTGTGTGCAAACCTAGGTGGTAGGCAAGCCCAATGTGTTAGACCGATGCTCAAATATGATGATATCTACCACACATTATATGAAATTTTATTTAAATCCCCTCTCATTATTGCTTAATATATTTAATGAGGTTTTTTAAAAAATATTTTTGTTTAAGTAGAGTTGATATACAATCTTACATTGGTTATATAAGTTTCAGGTGTACAGCATAGTGATTCAACATTTTTCTTTTTTGATTCAACATTTTTATACCTTACAGTGTGATCATCCCACTAATTCTTGTGATCATCTGGCACTGTGTAAACTTAACACAATATGGTTGATTATATTCCCCTTCCCCTTTTCAGCCATTACCCCACCCCCTTCCTTCTGGTAACAATCTTTCTGAGCTCTCTTTCTATGCGTCTGCTTTTCTGTTGGTGGTTCTGTTTTTGATATTTGGTGGAAAATCCTTTTGATTTTCCATGAAAATCATGATTTTTCATTTCATTTCCATGAAATGAAAAAAATAACATTTGCAGGGTGGAGGGAAATGAAGGGGGGAATGGGACAACTGTAATAGTATAATCAATAATATATATATATGTGTGTGTGTGTGTGTGTATGTGTATGTGTATGTGTGTGTGTGTGTGTATATATATATATATATATATATATATATATATATATATATATATATATTTCTTTTTTTAAGAAGCATCTAGGCACCTGGGAGAAAAAAACATTTGGAGAATTCTTGCCGTGGCAGTGGTCTGTATTATGGAGATGCTTATAACAGCTACTCCTGTGGTTCAGTGACATGAGTTACTGAGACAGCACAGGAAGGTTGGTAAGCAGTATTGGTGGAGATGGGTCACCCTCTACACGTGCCTGATTTCCCTCTGGTAGTTAGCCTTCTATAGTTGCTTTAACAAAGTACCACAAACTGGGTGGCTCAAAACAACAGAAGTATTTTCTCACCATGTTGGAGGCTGGTAGTCTGAAATCAAGTTGCTGGCATGGCCATGCTCCCTCTGATACCTGTAGGAGCATCCTTCCTTGCCTCTCCCTAGCCTCTGGTACTCTGCTGGCTAGCCTTGGTGTTCCTTGACTTGTGGATGCATCACTCCAGTCTTTACTTCAGCACTGCGCAGCCTTCTCCCTGTGTGTGTCTGTCTTCTGTGGACATCCTCCTATAAGAACACCAGTCCTGTTGAATGAGGGGTACACCATACTTCAGTGCGACCTCATCTCACCTTGAAGACCCTATTTCTAGATAGGGTAAACATTTTGAGGTAGGGGGCATTGGTATTACACATACCATTTTTGGAAGGGTGGCACCATTCAATCCATAGCATCTTTGAAAATACCTTGAGGATCATTTTTTGAAGATGGGAAGATTTTCTGTTTTAACCAAAAATTGCAGGACAAAATACCCATTTTTCAAAAAAAAAAATAAAAATTGTAAAGAACATAAAAATAAAATTCTAAAGAACTTTTCTCCTGCTATAGTGGATCATAAAAAAGTTCATTACTGTGTCTGTTCATATTTTAAAAATCAGATTTGTATTCCATGCAATGTAATTGTGAATAAAAACTATTTTCAGAAAGAAAGAATGCCTTTTTATATATTGATGTAGTTCCATAAGTCATATGAATTTTCCAAAGCCACATTTTAAAATATCTCTAGATTTCTTGTCACAAGGTCAGGATTGAATCCCTTCCAGAAAACTTTTGTTTCTCCATAAAGTGGTGTAGAAGGTCAGGTGTGAATGTGACAAATTCAAATGCTATTGAGCTTTGAATTTTATTGCTCTAGAGGCATGACATGATTCTCAATTCTTCCAAAGGAAATCATTATTTACACGTTTTAAAAAGCTACCAGCAATGTTAAAATTTTTTTCAATGTGATAGTGTTTTCCCTGATATTATTGAAATAAAAAAAATGCTTACCTACATACATAATTCTTTTGCTCGACTTTCTTGTGGAATGAAGAAGATGCAAAAAGGAAACATTGACACATTCCCGTTGACTTACATGTAGTGACTGTACATGCCACATTTCTGTTATATAATTGCGCTGACTGAATGGTATCACGAGGGGCCTGAGGTACCTACTCTGCTGGGCATAATTCTGACTCATTATGGCAGGTTCACAGAGGTTATGGAAGAAACTAGAAAATAAGAGTAATCGCCAGTGGCATTAAGTAGTTATGGCAGTAAGAGGCATAGGATGTAGCTGAAATCCCGAGGTCGGAAGATTTGTGTGTGCATTAAGAAAAGAGGGATGTCTGTTCGTTGCATCAGTATTCAGAACCATACCTTTTTTATCGTAAATTCTTGTAATGCTCCAGAAAATTGAAGAATGTGTAGAATTAACTAATCTGATTCATGTGTAGAAGGAATAAATGAGCTTTGAATATATTTTATGACATTTATATTACACAAACATAACCAGGTAAAAGACTCCACATAAAATACAGGTAACTTGAAACTGCTTTCCTTAAATACCACTGGAATAAAGAAGATCTAAAAACTCTTGTAAACAGAGTTTAATCGGACCACCCCCCTCCTCAAAAAATAACAGTTTTAAAAAGGAAGGTGTTCATAGGTTTTGGTGAAAGTTGGAACAGTATGGACAGGACCTTCTCCAGGTAGTCAAGGTGCACTTCAGAGGTGGTGAGGGCTAACCAGAGATGTTAAATGCCAGCTGCTGATTGATGAGAAATGTGTGACTTCTTAGGCAGTCTTCAAAAAAATTAAAAGACTTCTTATGTGTCTGAAGGCATTCTATGTAAAGAAAACATACAACATTTCTGGAGACTTTAGAAGCTATATCATACTAGTTACCATCACAGCAGATGTCTCATAAGATCGGTAGACCAGAGAAAAATGTATTAACCCTGCAGACAGCTCCCAAGTGTGATGCCCTAAGCTCCTTCAGCCCTTACTTGTTTCCTCTCCCATTTCCTCTGCCCCCTTCTCCTTCTCCTCCTGTCCTCACCTTTCATTCTTTCCAGCCTCCCAACTGGAGGAGGTAAGCCCTATAAGAAGGGATAAGTTTCCTCTGAGGGAATGGCTTGGGGATAAGTAAGAGTTAGTCAAAAAGAGAGAGGATATTGTCCCTGGCTCATGTAAGGGGCTCAGTGAGAATAAGCGTGGCTGAAACAGAGAACAAGATCACAGGGGAATAACCAGACCATTTAAGAGATGTTAAAGATTTTGCTTTTGTCTTAAGAGCAATAAGAGGACATCAGTTTTTGTTGAGCAAGGGGTGCTGGAGATGATGACACACACACACACACACACACACAATTTGAAAATGATTGCTTTGGTTCAAGTGTAGAGCACAGAAGGGAGGAAGTCAGAAATATCCTTCTTCTAAATGACCAAAGGAAGATGTGTCGGTAATAACAACAAGTTCAGTAACAGAGATCTGTAACATTTACATTGTGAGATGGCATTCTTTGAATTTGTGCTGTATCTCCTAAGATGCATCATTTGGCTCTTGTAATTTCCCCCACAATGTTCAAATAAGGTCTTGAATCAAACATGGGAAGGCATATCATTGGGGAATAAATAGACTGGAAATTCTGTGGCTTTGTCATTGGCCTCCTTCCCGTTCAGTAAATAACTGCTTTACTTTATGATCCAGATTTCCATAGAAGCTTCATAATTCATAAAGTAAAGACAGTCTGTTTCCCAAGTAACGTCGTTTCTGGGTAGCACACATACAGGCCCGTAGCTGCGGTTTCTTTATTAACTCATGCTACTTGAGGCAGACCTACTTGGTACAATACGCTTATGAGCCAGTGATTCAAAAATTAGTCCTAATCCTGAATGAGTAAGGTGACAACCACTGTTAAACCCAGATATGGTTGCACATCAGCAGAGGAGACTGTGAAGGACAGGTTTTTACAATTTACTCCGATATTGCATGCAATAAACAGGATTTCAGCACGTCCTTTGTCCCACAAATGGAGTATTTTGTTTGCTTTGGAAACAAGCTGACCTTTGTGTTATAGTCTACAGTTTGGATTCTCTGGATAATAATCCTCTGCTTTGATTTTTCTGAGCTTCTTTTCAGCATATTTTAAAGTCAGTCTCAGGCACAGAAGGGCTGGCTGTGAGGTTCTCTGAAAATGTTGGTGTTTCTATTCACCTAATTATTATAACCTCCCAGCTTACTCCAGCCATCCAACCCTGGAGGGAGGGTTCAGCTCCGTCTGCTTTCTGATTATAGTCATTCATAAGTAATGTTACATGGATGTTGGAGATTTATGTTCATGGGTGTCAGTATTCACAAATGACCACTCTGTGACATTACTTTGAACCCTTTATGAGTGTTTTCAAAATTAGGAATTCAATGTTACTTTTCATCTGTGTTATATTTTTATACTGTGTGGCTGTGTATAGTTTTATAAAATTTTAATTAGAAATGAGAACTTGTCTGTACAGGCAGTAGGTCTTGAGAGAGGCTTCTGAATTCTAGAGAGTTATGAAATATTTCAAAGTTTTAATGAGCCATAGATTTGGCTAAAAGGAAGATGCAGTTTGAAATCACAGGATAGTTTAAACAAAAGTTCTACATCGTAATAGATCTTGAATAAATTATGTATTAGCCCTAAGTTCTTAAAGAATAAAATGTAACTCGACTTCCAAGGACAGCAAGTCGTATTGGGAATATTGCGATTTTAATTTCACTATTTAATAATGAATGGAGTCTGTTTTAATATTGATGCTAACTTTCTCCACGCCGCCGATTTCTTTAGTCTCAAGGTGGTATTATTGGTAGTATATTTCTGATTATCTTAAAAGGAGAAAGGAGTTGTTTATAAGTAAGGCTTGATGTTTTCTTGCCAAGTTTCTTTTCTCCCTCCTGTCGCCTTTCTATTTTTCATGATTTACTGTGGAATTTTATCCATGTTTTTAAATGCTATACTCCTCTAGTTGAAGGTCGGTGGAGGGGGTGCTTTCATACTGTTCAGTAAAGAAAACAGATTTCTGTTAGGAACTACTTTTATTTGCACCAAGATAATGGGGGCTCTGTCCATGTTACCAACAATGGAAATGCCTTGAGATGGTTAGAAAGACATATTTATGAACAGAGGACACATTGTTGGCGTTAAGTGTGCTTTTCAGTTGTGGACGCTGAACGAGATAGCCAGCAGATTGCATACCTTCAGCGTGATTAGTGCTGGGGAGTCTCACAGTGAATTATGGGCAGCCGGGGAAGAGCGGGTGTGAGAACAGAGGAAGACAGGACCGAGGCTCCCCGCTGGAAGCTGGGAGAGAACTTAGTAACGCACCAATGAAATGGACATTTGAAAGTGGCCAAATCAGCCTGTTCCACGTAAAACATCAGCCCTTGGGCTATAATGTGCCAGTTGTGGATATTTTCCTGTTGACCTTTATTATTATATTTCTGAGATGGAAGCAGTGGGTGACTGTCGTCTCTTAAAATCATAGAGCTAGACATGATTTTCAAAGTTCTTTGAGTTGCCAACTTGGATTACATAAAATCATGGCTCAACAATTGTTCTCTTATAAAATCTTTAAAAAGAAACTATGCCATAATCTCATTTTTTAAGATGATAAAATATTTTAGTTGAAGTCTTATTATGGTTGACCCAATGATGCCAGTGGTAATTTTGGTTTTTCTGCTCGTAGAGGGGCCTGTTAGCAATTCTAGGTCCAGGCTTCCAAACCAGACGACTGAGGTATGTAAGCTTCATTCTTCACTTGAACTCTCAGATGCGGATGGATTGTTCATCTCTCTGGTAGAAAATGAAGGACGAGGAAGCTTCACTGAAATCTTATCTTTGGTATAGGCTCTGTGTTGACAAGTCTTTGCAAATGAACAAGGAATCCCTTGCTAATTTAAACACTAGACATGTATTTTTAATGGTTTTGAGAATGATATTAAATACACATCCCTCAATAGGAATGGGTGTGGTATACACTGCAGGCACCGGTCCATGCCTGCACCAAGTTACATAATCTCTGCATGCCTTTGCTTCCGCATAGATAAAGTAGGTATGATGATACCTTATAAGATTGCTCTGAGGATGAGGTGAACTCTATGTTTAGATACCTGAACACCCTTGATGAATGGGAGCCTGGCTTCATGTCCTCCTGCTTCCTTTACTTCAATGAAAGGAAAAATATTCCTATACCAAAGTGCTCGATTTTATTTACTCTGGCTGGAAGACACTATGTTTAGGACACTATTGAAGTGGTATTATCTTATCTATGGGCGTAGCAAGTAGCTCCTGTCTGTTAGGGTAGAGGCCTTTTCACTTTTCAACAGGTTAACATATTTTCATTGAGAAATGTTGTCTGTCCTATAGAGGCCAGGAGATACTGGAGACTATCACCAAAAGTTCAGAATTTCATCTGGGACTTTATTCATTATCTTTAATGCTCTTCTATTGATTTGAAAGAGAGAGAGAGATAAACACCAATTTGCTGTTCCACTTATTTATGCATTCATTGGTCGATTCCTTATGTGCCCTAACTGGGGATCAAACCTTCAACCTGGGCTATCAGGACGACACTATAACCAACTGAACCACCCTGCCAGGGCCTTTATTTATCATTGTTACAGGCTTTTTTAGACTTACAAGGTCATTGCAATTTTTTATCTCTTTAAAAATAAAGCTTCATTTTGAATTAAAGCAATGAAATGGTTCATATTTTCTTCCACCTCTTGAACCTTTTGTTTATAGATCTATTCCAGGTATATTTTCTGTTCCCAAAGAGATATTTTAGGATTCCTAAATATATCAATAATTATGATCTCACTGTCAATATATGTTATTCATAAAATGTCTGTATTCTGCTCAATAGTAATAGATGAGTGACATTTTATTGAGGCAACATAAATGCTCACATATCATGGCTTACATAGCTGGACTGACTTATTAAAAGCTTTCTCTTGACCCTAAAAGGGGGATGGTGACACTCAAATTGCTGAATATAGATGCACTGGAGAGTTATCGATGACAGAGACTGCCTATTCTATGCAAACACCACCAGGACCACCCAAAGACAGACACTTGTTTAACATAAACACCATAGGAGCGACTTGGCAAACCTTTCCTACTATAGACATTTGAATACACTACTCATCCAGAGCTGTGGCTTCATCACAGTGGCTACGCTTGGTGGAAAAGAGTGAGGCCTTGCTGTGAAGTATTTATTGTCTGCGGGACAATTTTTATGTGTAGTCATGATGATGATAGATAGTAAACGGACCCATAAAACTGACCTTCAGCAATTTACATGCACCTTTGTGAGCTGCAGGAAAGAGCCTTGGATTTATTATATACCTCTTTGTATTGCAAAGTTATAATTATATCGGTGTAGGAGATAGTCACAGGGCCCTAGACACAAAGTTGTCCAACACCAGCCAGGCCGATCGTGGGACACTGGTATCACTTTACCAGTGTTAAATCTCTTCGTTATACCTGGAAGGATATTTAGACATTGGCCTTTATTTTTGCTGTTCAGTGATTTGTTATCATTCATGTGCACCTGCCCAAAGAATCTGGGCTTCTTGCAACTTTACAACGCAGAATATTCACAGGGCTTATTAATTTAACATTCTCAGAAATGGTATTTATTAAGTCTAGCTTCCCTTAGTATTTTCTCTTAAAATGTACTTTGGATAACTATATCCCGATTATTGTACTTATTCTCCATTATTACTTATTCTCTCCTGTTCTTCCTGTCTCAGTCTCTCTTCCTCTGGCTTTTTGTCTCTGTCTCCCTCTACCTTTGTCTCTCTCCAGCCGCCTGTTTCTCTATGCCTGTGCCCTCTTATTTCATTTCAAGATGAAAGACTATTTTTACTAGGTAGAATATTTTTTATATAAAATAAATATAGTAATAAATTCTCACCAGAGACTCGAGAGGGCTCAACTATATTCAGAGGGACATTTTGGGGAGGATATTTTAGCATGTGGAGTTGTTATTTATAGATACCTCCATGCAGGCTCTGCTGCTTGAGCAAGATTTTGTGAACATAGTGAAATCACTTAGTCTCATAAAGCCTCAACCTTTTCATCTGCTAAATGGATACAATATGGTTTTTGTAACAGTTAAATGAGATAATACAAGAAAGGCAGGTATCTTAGTACATGGCTCATAGTAGACACTTTGAAGGGTTATGATACGATACATTAATAATATATTTGTTTTATAATTAATAAACTGTTAAAATTCATAGAAGCTAATTAAATGAAACACTTTTTATAATAAAGGTAAGCTAGTGAATTGAATCCTCTCCTTCAAATTTAGTTTGAAGACCTTGCTTTAAAATGTTTCATTTAAAAGAAGCAATGTAAAATACATTTTAATGTTCAAGTGAAAAAAAATGGTCACTGGATGTCGAGCAATTATTTTCAGCAGACTGCATTCTCTTCGCTTCCATAGATCTTTTCTATGAAACTTCCTAACAGCACAAAGAAGAAATGTGAACATATGGTTGGAAGTAAGAATTCAGCAACAAGTTCCCACATTCAGAAAGTTGCAGCTGAAAGGTTTTTTTTCTTTTGCTTCCATTTCATCAAGTTATTTAATGTGAAAAAACGTTTATGAATGTGGAATTTGTTTTGTACATTATGCATCACTTTTATCTCAGTGCCACTATATAACTTTGAAACAGGTTGATGAGGCATCAGATTTGGTAGTTTTATTATTGCAGGCTGACCCGAAAGTTCTGATTTTTCTCCAGAGTTAAAACCCCAGCCATGTCTCAGAATTAGGCACCCTGTGCTTATTTGTAAACCAATGAAGGTGGGGAACCACTTTCATTATTTCTACTCTATAGAACCTATACAAAATTTTAATATTATTCCTGATAATGGTATTCTTTTTGAAGTGCATGCTTTATGTTAGGCCTTATAATGCATGTTATACCATTTAATTACTACCAGAAACTCAGCTGATAGATAATATTTCTCTCATTTTCAGAAATGAGGACTCTGAGTTTCAGTTTAACTATTCTGTCACACAGTTGCGAGGTAACGAAGCTCGAATTGAAACCTATGTCCTTCTGGCTTCAAAACATATTCTCTTTCAGGTCCACCATGCTGTGCCTGTACTTTTAAGTGAAATATCATGAATACTCTGGATCAAAGAAGAATCTTTATATTGCAAGAAACACTTGACTTATTGAACAGAGTTTCAGATGTGCATGCCCATTTAAATGAATTTACATCTTGCTTAAGGGCAGTACTTCCCAAGGAAACTTAAAGTAAGCAATTAGACTTAATTCCCTTGTAGGTATACACCTAAGGCCATTCCTATACCAACCAAATAAACGGAAACTTTAGTATCTTTCACCAGGGAGCACTAATATCCGTGTTGCTACTTTATGAAATATTTAAAATTACAATATATTTCCCTTTAAAACAGTACACTGGATTACATCTGTTTTGGCAATGTATTTCTCATATTTCACTACTTTATTGCAATATTGTAATGACTTTATATGTCCCAGTGTAGTATCTGAATTTCACGCACACACAAACAAATGAGAAAGTAGAAACCAAATACCATTTAGATCACCTGCATTTTTAAGAAATTGCTAATATTTTACAAATGTAGAAAATCATTTTTTCAGAAGTTAATATTTGAAGATAAAGTGAGTATTTCTAAGTCTTTCTGTATATTGGGAAATTAGTAATTAGTATTTCAAAATTAGTATTTGGAAAGAAAAAATAAAAAACTATTATCATCAGATGCAGCAGGAATAAAATGAGGCTCCAAAGAAGGAATACTTTATTATTTGTGCACTAAACAATATGACAAATAATTATTTTCTGACAGCTGTTGTAATTAATTTTTACTTATTTATCAATAGTGAGTTACAAATATTATAGTGGAAGTTCTACAAATAAGCCATAATACTGAAAAGAGAAATGTCATATTATTCATTTTCAGTTTTGCAATTAGCGAGTTGGTATTTGAATATTCAAGAAAATTTCTCTCCATAAAATTATATAAAACCTAAGGATATAGATTTTATATTTGTTTCAGTTGTTGACTATTTTATTTATAGTGGCATGGGTTAAATCCAGTTAGCCAGCTTTGTTTTTTTATAATTATAAATCAGTCATTTAAGGTTTCTCAAGATTATAAATTTATATTTTAATGGAAATTTTATTGAGATAATTATACACTCATATGCAGTTCTAAGAAATAATTCAGAGGTATTTCTTGTACACTTTGTTCAGTTTCCTCCAGTGGAAACAGTTTGCAAAACTACAGTATAATGGTACAATCAGGAAATTGACATTAATACAACCCACCTATTTTATTCTGACTTTTTCAGTTTTATCTGTACTTGTTTTTCAATGAGTGCGTGTGTGTTGAATCTATGATGTGTTTTAAGAACCAGAAGTGTTCTCAGGAAATCAGAACGTTCCTTAGGCTGTGTCTAGTGTCCAAAAAAGTGTGTTCTGACTAGGGATCTATTGAAATGTATAATGAAATCCAATAAAAGATCTTGGTTATGTTAATAGACTGTTCAGCTGGATTTGCATTTCCATGATTAGAAGTTGAAAAGAACAGGGTTTTAAGCTGTCTGAAGAATTTACCTCTGTTTTCTTTCAAGAGAAGGGAAACACAATCCCCCCAGCCTGCCTCCCCCCTGGATTAAAAGAGTGCTTTATTACACAGAGAAAGACAGAAATGCAGCAGCCAAGGGGAATTTTATTGTGTGACTCTGCCTGACTCAGTCAGATTGTATACATTTATCAATTTCTCTCTTTTATCATTTCCTTATTCATATATTTATTTGTAAGTAATTAAACCTACTAACAAAAAACAAAAGGAAGATTTTTTCCAATTTTAAGTGTTGTATTCTTTTCTTCCTCTATTATTTTCACGTTCATCTTATTCTCTGTAAATGAAGTTACTCTCTATATGTTTTTGCAAATAGCATCTTCACATTCTCTTTCTTCCCTCCCTTCCTTCTTTCTTCCTCATTCTCTCCCTTCCTTCCATCTTCTGTGTATTCAACTAATATTTGTAAAATCCTTACTGTGTTTGAGATATAGTACTAGGTCTGAGAAGACATGATACCTTGTCTCCTGAACTGTGTAGCTTGGTGACAGTCAGCCAGACATTATCGTTGACATTGGTCAGGCATACATATGTACCCATGCATGCGCTACCGTGTGGTAGCTACTTTGATGGATGTTGGTGCAAAGGAAGAAAAGAAAATATGGCTGGTTATCAAAAGATATTTTAGAGAACTGCCTCTTTGTATCCATGTTTGTACTATACAGAATATTTTCATAGGAGTTATAAAATCAGGAACCTTTAAGTTTCTCAAATAGTTCAATGCTTGAACAAACTAAATAAATTTTTAAAAATAAATTTCTTAGTTGTCAGAGTAGGAAAACCTCAGTAGTCTAAAATATTTAGGAGATGATCAGTTCTAGCATGGATTTTAAAAATGAATTTCTTAGTTGTCAGAGTAGGAAAACCTCAGTAGTCTAAAATATTTAGGACATGATCAGTTCTAGCACGGATATTGGAATATTTATAACAAAAATGAAGACCTGTCATTTTCATTTCGTGCAATAGAATGTGTTTATGACTCACCATATTCTCGGTGAGGTCGAGTGGCGATTGCCGTGATTGATAATTGGAGCCTTCTTTCACCCAGCCCTACTGACGCTGGCTTCTTCTTTTCTTGTAATTGCGCTGTGTTTATGTAAATTAATTTCTCTTCAGTGCTTTAGACTTTATTCTGTTAAGTAGTCTCATTTCAAATCTTGTTTATATTAGTCTCTTGCTTCTGGCTCTTGTTTCAAATTTTAGTTCTGGTCCTGCCATCTTGATTATAATTCCATATAATGAAGCTGAAACTAAAAACCTTCTACTCTAATTCTGTGTTCTGGGGGAAAGGAGGTGTGTGGCTCGTATGGTTGCGATTAAATGTAAAGGTGGAAGTGTTTGCTTTACTGTAGACACAAGTTGGATTTGAGGTATTGATTTAATGGTCTTCGGTTTAGCAAAATTTAAGAAAAGTGATGCCTCAAATGCACTGTGATTACAGGGCTATACACCAAAGTGATGCTCATCCATGTTTGTTCAGTGAATGAGTCACAAATGAATTGGTTAGGACTAAATACCACACGCTTGTCCCACAATTTGTTTACAATATCATAATTTTTCCCGATGTGCATTAGTAATAAGTAATGGTAAATACAGCCATTGTATGCTAGCCTTGGGTTTTCTTACTTGGTTGGCTATGAGAATTCAAAAGAATAAATTAATAATGTACTTGAAAAATGTTAATTTTTCCTATAAACACTTTATTTAACATCCTTGGTTTAGAAGCTCAAATTATTCATCAGAATGGCCAAAAATAATGATGAAAGTAAAGATAATAATAAAAAATCCGCAGTTTTACAGGATTCTGGCTATGCAAGTGTGAGGAAAATATTAAGTAATGCTTTTGAAGAAATATTGGAGGCAGTCAGTTTATATTTAGAATGCTGCTACTTTTCCATCAAGAAACCAAGATTATCCCTGGCTTTAATACAGTTGTCCACTATACATTTAATCATTGTTATTCAGTATAGCAGTGTTCCTCGGGGACTTCTGTTTCTTCTTAGTAACCATGTCTCATGCTTTCAATGATTGTTATTCTTTGAATCTTGATAAACTCTTTTCTCCCATGTTGTGACTTATTTATCTGCATCAATTTGAGTCCAAGTGTTACCACTAAGTTAAAAAACAAAGGATATGTAATATGTATATGTACAGTAAATAACATAAAAATAAAGACCATTATTCTCAAAAATAAAAAAAAAGATTATTGTAACTAATAAAGATGTTTTACTTTCATTTAGGTGGTTTACCGTGGGTGTTGATTTATTTCTCAATTGTTTCTCCTAAGTTGTGGAAGTGAGAACATAAGACACAGGACTCAATATAATGTCTGGCTCAGTGTGCACTCAATAAATGTTCAGATTTTATCTCTGTTATTTTATAACTGAGAATATTTGAGAAAGAATTAAAAAATCTGATGGACAGTAAAGTAGGATAAATGTTTTCTATTGTTTTAAATGTGGTTGTTCTAGTATTTTGTTGTTTTTTTCCCCCTAATATGTAACATATTCCCTATTTTCTCCTCTCTGGACCCCTATAGTACCAGGATAATGTCAGTGGAGCAGTTAATCCTGGCTATCTAGAAATGGAATGGGTGACTCACCTTTGATATTAACCTTCACTGCTACAGACCTTCGACTGCCTTAGCAATGAAGTAAAAATGAAATGCTAGCTGGGGTTACCGTGGGCCGAAGCTCTCTATTGCCTGTGCGGGTAGAATCCGCTCCTGGCCCTATTACTGTCACCTTTCAGATTCAGCGCGATCTTTCCCACCTCCATTTTCTCCCTCCAGAGTGAAAGTGGTTCTGGGTGAGGGCTCATTTCAGTTTGGATACAGTAATCAAGCAGCTCTGCATAATAAATGCAAGTACCTTCTACTTACATGCTTCGTGTTCCTTCTCAATTATATAATATGAAGATAAGATTTGTAAATTTATTAAATACTTAGTATGTGCCAGATACTATATTGAGTTGTTTACATATATGGTCTCGTGTTTACAACGAATTTAGGAAAAACAATTAGAGAGTTAAATTGTTGCCCATAGGAAGTAGCAATAAGCCAATGCATGTACACAGACTACAAGTGGGTACTCAAGATGGTTAATAAACTTTTTTTCATAAGATCTGAATTCTTGAATCCCAAGACTGTGTGTAATCCCCATTCTTAATGTTTGTGAAACCATGGTAAGAATCTTTCTAGTCTAAGTTAATAATGTTTCATTGGTCATCTCCTTATTATCTATATGTGCAATTATTTCCTACTATGTTAAAAAAAAGTATCACGGTTTCCTTTTTGAGGTCAAATTTGTCATATAAGAAAATATAAAATTGTGGGACATTCATGCATTTGGGGGGACAAAATATAGATTATTATTAAAAATTGAAAATAAAGTGCTTAAGCGTATGTTCTTAGCAATGGAAAAATCATTACTCTGACTCTAGTTAAAAATTGTGCATAATTATTTTTATAGTGCAATATCTATTGTATTTTAACTGTATTCCAGGCAACTGACATTTAAGACAAACAAACAAAAAAACCCAGAATGGAACCACAGAATGCTATTTACTATCTATGGTTTTAATTAAGTTAGTAGAGCTAGAGAGAAAATCAGACCTCATTTATTTATTTGATAGCTTAGTGCAAGTTGTTTTTACATTTATATCCACCTTTTTTAAAAAACAACAACAAAAAAAGTCTTTTCAAAGGATGACACCAATGGACATGTTTATACATATTTGACCAATATATATTATTTCAAACACATTTTCTAGCTTCTGATATGTATTTACAAAAGCTCTTGGTATTTGTAGGCAACATCTATTTATTTATATAGTGAATTTTACAAGTATTCTTTCAATTTAATAACTTCTTGCCATAGGAGTATTCTGATATATAGTCTTCAAATAATAACGATGATGTTAAATATCTAGATTTTTTAAATAAAAAGGACAGTTTACACCTTGTATCAAATACAGAGTTTATTTTTTTAAGATTTTATTTATTTATTTTTAAAGAGGGAAGGGAGGGAGATAAAGAAAGGGAGAGAAACATCAGTGTGCGGTTGCTGGGGATCATGGCCTGCAACCCAGGCATATGCCCTGCCTGGGAATTGAACCTGCGACACTTTGGTTCACAGCCCATGCTCAATCCACTGAGCTATGCCAGCCAGGGCTCAAAAACAGAGTTTAGATCATTGAGGTCACTTCTTGGTTGCCTTAGTTTGCTACCAAGAATCACACAAGTAGTTCTGAATCTACTTATCTGATGGAGAATAAATAACTTCACCTAGTCTGTTATAGGAACAAGTAATAAAAAGGGTCCCTTCTACCCTACAACACTGTCACCTGAGAGAACGTGAGAGACACACTCGTAAATGACCTCGCCTCTCTGGTCTTGAGTGCTTGAGGAGATAGGTCTAGTATTGTTATCTCAGTTTCAGGAGTTTATATGAAATTACTTTTAAAAGTGTACATTTTTGTAATATTGAAAATATTTTATAAGAAAAGGCTAGTATTATTTAAGATGAAGGCCATGTACAAAATCTTTTCCAACAATTTTTGGAAATACCATTTTTGCTAAAATTAACATTTTTATAGTACTGTACAACAGAAACTCTTTCTGTGGTCTTAAAGCTTTTTTAACAACAAATTCCAATCATTTGTTTCTCTGAATTTGGCAGTGATTTTATCTCTAGGCATTGCTTTTTAGTTCACTGAGCCTCTGCCTTACAGTTTTATTTGTAACATAACAAATGTGTTTAAATGCTCATGTTCACATTGTATTGTGTTCATTTTGAAAGATATTATTTCTGATTTAAAAAGATGATTTAAACTGTCCCTCGCCAGTTTTCCTCCTCAGAAATCTCATTTCTATTTTCTCCGAATTTCCTTGGGAGGCTTTTTCCTAGCTGGTCAAAATGCATCTTCTACCTTTACCAAAAACTTCCTCTGTTGGGTCACCTAAGGCAACTCAGAGATAATTATGCTTCCCTCACCAGCATTAGATTAAGTCACCTAAGAAAAAGATCTACATTAGATTCACGTTTCCATCTCCAGTACCCAGCACTCTACCTGGCATTATATGCTCAACAAATAATTTGGAATTTGTGAATAGTTTTCCCAATAAAGTTTTGTTAATGTGGTTTTATGAGTAAAATAGTCCTGGAAATAACTCTCCCTTCAGAAGTTTAACACCAGACGAGCCATCGTGGCTGCACTGGGCCAGACCCCCAGTGGGTGTGTTAGGGGCTACACTGCAGAAATGGGGTTTTTAGAAACCGTTGCCTCCGTGTGGAGGGAAGGGTCAGACCTTAGATCTGTGCAGCCAGCTCCGAGTTACGTAAGTCACGCTGAGTAATAATGTTAGCCTGGCTGCCTGCTTTCTTCCTGCTCTCCCTCCCTCCTTCCCTCTCTGTCTTCTTTTCTTCAAAGACTTGGCATTTTATATCCCATGTTCATGTTGGAAAAGGAAAAATCCAAGCAAAATTTGAAGAAAAGAAGAACCGAAAGAAAGAAACATAACACACACGTGTGTGTGTGTGTGTGTGTGTGTGTACATCCTTACCCCACTGAATGCATTAAATGTGTGATAGTGAAAGATTTTACAAGTTGGAGACTGAGGACACCAGATTTTCCAGTTTGCAATCACTTTGTACAACTTCACATCAGATTTTTCTTCGGAAAAGTGCCATCAACCAAATGAGAAGTTGGGGCACTATTTTGGAGTGTTCAAGATGCTTAAACTTTGTGTTCTTAAGATGAAAAACATATCATTTCTTATGCTAGTAATAACCTGCTATATTTAATGAGACTTCCAGTTTTTTTTATTTTAGCTGATTTGATAACTAATTATTTTCCTTGAAGAATGATCCTCAAAGGAAAGAAGGAAACTCTACTGTTTTAGAACTGTGTATCTTAGATTTTCTCTCTCTGAAATTTTGGGGACAGAAATGTAAAAGTTTATGAGGATATTGTGAACGCTGATAATCAAACAATAATATTGCCACTCTCCCTGCTGTAATACTTTCCAGTGCTGTGTTTGTTTAATCTTTTCTACCACCCTGCCTGCTTCAAACCTCTCCCTGTGGCCCCATCCCACAGGCATTCACCTTCTGCTTTCGGAGTTGACTGGCAGCTTATCTTAGAAATGAATCCACTCTAATGGCTGCTGATATGATACTGGGGCTTGAGGTCAATCGTTCCACCTAGTTAGGTTGTTAATTTTTTTTTAAAGAGGCAGTTTGGTAAAGTAAAATGAGCATGAGAGTGCCAGAAAACCCGGGTCAGAGTGCTAGTTTCACTACTAATTTTGTTAACTTAAGTAAGTGACTTTAGCTTTCAGTCCAGCCCAGTAAATATGGTAAAGTGGTGAAAATTATACCTACTCTGTTTGCTTTCTCCTCGGGGAAGTAACAATTGAAATGTTACTTCCAATGAAGAGTGAAAAAGTAGTCCTGGCTGGTGTGGCTCAGTTGGTTGGAGCAACATCCAGTAACCAAAAGGTTGGGGTTCAGTTCTTGTCAAGGCGCGTACCTGGGTTGCAGATTGCAAGTTTGATTCCCGGTCTGGGTGTGTGTGGGAGGCAGTTGATCCGTGCTTCTCTCTTGCATCCATGTTTCTTTCTCTCCTTTTCTCTCACCCTTCCTGTCTCTAAAAGCATTGAAAAAATGTCCTCGGGTAAAGGTGAAAAATAAAGTGAAAAAGTATAAATGCACAAATTGATTGATTTGAATACCTTCTTTAACCCAGAGTAATGAACACACACTTTCATATTTTTTCTGCAACTCTGCCAGGTATAGCATTGTGGGGTATCTAGAAAGTTTCATGAAAAGAGCTAATAAATGCATACAAATCACCATGATTAGGAAGAAAATGATGAAAAACACTAGAGTTAAAAATCAAATATTGTGGGAGTTCAAAAGGAGAAACCACCTCTGAACTTGGGGCAAAAAGAGGCTGTATGAATCAGGGACGTATTTAGCAGGAAGTGACCTACAGACTTCAAAGGATGGTAAGGTTTACACATATGACTAATGGTGAGTATTTCGGGTGGAATACTTTTAGACCAGTCTTGTACACATTCCTGTTCCTGCCTGAGGGGTACTTTATCGTGCACCGTTACTTCCCTGGTTTAGATTAAAAGCATTAAAGTACTGCTATAGTTTTTCTCATGTTATTTGTTCATTTGTCAACTCATTCTGGCATCCTTTGGTTTTCACATGTTGCAACCCAAAAGGTTCCTTTCCCACTCCCAAGTGGAGGGTTTTATAGACCTTTCCTTCCATGCAAAATGCATTCTAAACACAAGTGATGCTTAATAATGTTTGCCTGTTAAAACTGGTCAGTATATTTTCTCTCATCTCCAGCTATATCATCTGAACATGTGAAAGTGATTGTATCTGGCTTTCTTACAGACATCGAGCTAAAGAAACACCTTGTACATCAGTAAACTCAGCAATGACCTGTGAAAAGTTTCAGTGTGCGCCCACCATCTTCTTCTAAATTAATAAATGTAACCTATGAGAAAGCTTGCAATTCTAAGAGACAAAAGTAAGCATTGCTTAAAATTTAGAACCATAAGTGTCAATAAGGTCCATTGAAGTTCTTTATTAAATGTTCTTTAACAGGTGTCCCTTGCTGCTTTCTTGTCGAACAGGATCGGTGGTTGGTTTTTACCCATAGTCTTTCCTTTGGAGTTTCTCCTCCTGGAGAAAACCAGCCTTCCCTGACCAGTGCTCTGCAGACGGTGACCCCCCCTGTGGCCCTCTCACCAGTAGACTGATTTCTGGCTGTTTCTCCCCTCACTGTTTCCTCTGTCTGCTAGCCCAGACCTCTCACATCCATGACGATTCTTCCATAGCCATTCACTCCCTCTGTGTCTCAAGATTTGAATTAGGAAGCGGTGCCGGGTGAGCCAGTGACGAGGAGTGTTGTCTGGAAGGTCAGGTAGGGTTTCTGGCAGCGAAGAAACACACTGGGCCAGGAATCTCGAGTGAAAGACTCCCGCTCCTCCTCCAGTGGTTGCATTGTGTCCAGAAGCTGCAGCTCCTCCCTCCAGTAACTTTTCCAAAAATTTCCAAAAGCTAGTCAGACTCCAGATGAATATTTTCAGATACCTGGTATGAGCTGGGGATTTATTTTTTTGGTTATTCATATAAATAAACCGTAGAGGCAAGGGCAGAATATGGCAGTTTCTTTCTCCGATCTTGAACATGATCTCTATGTACGACATTTATTTTGTGGGTGAGTATGCAGATTATGGCCTTCTGTACTTCGGATTGTGGTGGTGTTCTTTAAAAAATCCTGAATTTTCTATTTTATTCCCAATAATATTACTACCTAGAGCCATATTTTATCCCTTCTATTTCCCTATTTTGAAAATGATAATTTGTAGGTATCTATGGGCCTTAGGATAGAAAGAATACCTATCCACAAATGTTTAAGGTTGGCCAGAGTAATAAAGTAAAAGGTCCCAGGGTTTTTAATACATGTGATGATTCCATAGCACGTGTGTGTTGCTTTGCTTCTTAAACAAAGCTTCACATTTCTATAAAGCTGATTTCTATAACTTTTTAGAGACGACAGGCAATGGGTGTAGTTTTCATTCTGAAGAAATGCAGTGATTTCACTGGGTCTAGGTTTCAGACAATTTCAGGGTCTCGTTTCAGAGTTTTCAGGCCCCAAACGCCTGGCTCGAAAAGAGGATGTTTCTATTTTGCCACCACCATTATGTTATCTTTCCCAGTGCAATTACAGGCTAATTCGGGGCTCTTTGTGTTAGACTAATAGCTTCTGATTCGCTGCTGTCACCCGGTACCTCTTCATGCACTTTTAATACCATCTGCAGTGCCCCCAGCACTTACCTAGGGTGAGCATTTTTCTCTAAGGAGAGGCTCATCTTTGGCAAATCATTAATGGAACATCAAAAAGATCCCATCTGTTAGAGTTACGTATGGCTGAGATCAGAATTATCAAATATCTCATTTTTTTCTTTATTATTTCTTCTTTTTTCCCCCTTTCTTATCCACACAATAAATGTAGTTGTCAGCAGGATAAGTTCATGTGCCGGATAAGGTCACAATTTCATTTAGTGACAACTTCCAACAGTACGAACTTACAAGGTTCGATTTATTAAAGAGTCAGAAGGGATAAGATCACTGCATGGCCAGCCTGATTTATCAGGGTTTGACTGGAGTACTTGAATAGGGAATGTCATATTTCAAGTTTATGTTCAAAATGGTAGTTTAGTGTGTGTTATGATTGTATGACTCAAACATTGAGAAGGAAAATTAGAAAAGGTATCCCTCTAAGGCGATTTTTAGCCACTAACCAAGAACCATTGTTTCCTTGCCAAACCATGCTTAGAGATGGATCAGCATAGCATCACGTAGATGGCACTGCGTGTCTTAAAATGCAGATGAGACACGCTGTTACTGATGCCTGAGGACACACACAGAGTGGCAAGACTGCTGTTTGGCTGTGAAGATAATCAGCAGCAAAATGATCATATAACCCTCTTACGTATCTGGCAGGCAGCTGTCAAATGGTTAAACCATAAAATAGCAAGAGCTCTGCCATACTTTAGCCACCTTGGCTGACTTTGAACTTGTTTTGAGATTTTTAGAATCTTTGAGCGCTTTTTGAACTCAGCATGACTTCAGGGCTGTCCATGTTTGATACCATGATGTATAATGTTTTCCAACCACGGAGAAAATATAAATATGGGTTTTGATGCTATAGCCTTCTACTACAGGAAGCCCTAACTAATTCATGTGGTCTGCTTTAAAATTTGGAGAGATATATATATGTAAAAGCAAGTTCAAACCAATCCAAAATTTTTTTCAGCAAATGAAATATGATCTTCTGTCATCTCATTTACTTGCAGCCATGTCCTGTGAAATCTGAGCCTGGAGTTAAGGGATGTTCTGTAAATACCACATACATTTATGTCATCAACTTAATGCCAAATTCAGTTGAAGCGTGATTGCTGATAACTATGCTAAAAGGCCCACATGTGTCCGTTCCCCTTTGGTGTGCTGCAATTTTCACATACTTTGCTTTCTAAAGAGCCATCGAAAGGACCCTATGAAAAAGAAACAAAATGAAAAGAAACAAAAATAGTACCTTCAGTGAAAAAAAAAAGATTTGAGTATCTCTCTCATGATTTCAAGTATTTCTTTCCACCAATAAATTTCTTTGGGGGGAAAAAAAGGTAGGGTGATATCTTAAAAGCTGCAGTGTGTTTGGTAGTGATTTCTGACTTAGGACTTTTTTTTTAAGTGAAGCTATCATAAGTCTTTGAGTAATCACAGACTTCTAAAAGTATGCATTATCAAGAAGATAAGAGAAACAGCCCTCAGCACTAACAATATTATCTTTTACCAAAATTGATTAGTCCATCTTATGTGTCTCAAATATTTTGTGTAAACTTATGCTGCATGTTTAAAAAAAAGTAAGTTTTCTTTTTGAAGAATCACTGCAAAAATATGAACTAGACACAGAAGAAAAATCTTTATTCTTCATCCTGCTTCATATTTCACAAATGAGGTAATGTGTTAATGTAATAAAATGTTGAACAAATGAAACATGTGATTGTTGTAATTCAAAGAGAAAAGATTCATATTAAGGCACATTTTTGGCTTTAAAATCAACTTTTAGTGTACTCAAATTGAGTTTATGATGTTATGAAAATCTTACTGATCACCTATGTTCAATTGGTGTTTTGCAATTACTGCGTGTCACAACCCATATTAATTACCAGAGAATAAATAGGAATGAAAATATACATGTAGTATACTCCAGATGGTTTTACTCCTGTTGAAGGGAAAGAAGTTACCAAGGGAACACCACTATGAAATAATTAATGCAAAACTGTGTGATATTGGACTGTAATATCATTGGAGTATTAGGGAGGGAGAGCTCGGTGTTTTCTGGAGTTCAGGGAAGTTTCATCAAGGCACCAGGCGGACAGCGTTTGCCTGGGAGTAGGGACAGTTCTCAGAAAGGTGTGGGGATTAGACTGGAGAAGCCGAGGACGGTACAGTGAAGACTTCCCTGACTGCAGGAAGGAGGAACGTATTTCAAGGAGTAGAACAGAAATGTTGTGAAAGTATGATTATTCAGACATAGAAGTTCAAGTTGGGATGATCAAAAAGGAGCTGGTGAAGAAACGTGCACAAATGAGTGACACAAGGAAAGGGCAGTTTTAACAAGTCTCTCCGGGCAGGGATTGGGAGCCTGAATTGGGGTTGAGTGCATTGAGGCTGGTTGGTCATCTACATCTGAATTGATAAAATTCAGTGTTAAAGAGAGAATGTGACCGCAGACCTGGGTGAAGGTTAGATGTGATGATGGAAATGTGTGAACATACCCTTAGAATGCTTTGATTTCTTGTGGGTGAAGCAGTAAATATTTATTAGGTACTTTACATATGTTATCTGAGTTATTCTCATAGCAGCCATATGGCATTATAATTCCTATTTTGTATGCAGAAATGAAGAACAAAGGATTAGGGAACTTTCTCAGGAACATCTGACTTCTTCCATTTACTCTTTTCTACTTCATTTTTCACCCTCTTCCCATCCGTGTCCTGACCTCCCATTCTACAAAAACCCTTGCACTACAGATACCCATGCTCTTCATCTCTTCAGAAGGTACCTTTCCAGTCCCTTCCTTACTTTCATAAATTTTCAGATTACTTGATTGATCCCTTCTCCTTTAAATTCTCAGTCAACCCATCTCCTGCTATGGTACTGCATTCAATTTCTTTCCTGTTCTTTTGCACTGCTTACTTTTCTGTGCCTGTTCCTTCATCACTCTGCCTTTTGAAGATCCTTGGAACCCTATCCTAGGTTTTCTTATTTTATCATTATACATGCTCTTCTAGATCAACAATCTTATGTCTTTTATTACCATATACTCATTTTTAATTAGTGAATAAATGCCCATATTTAGCGTTCTGGCTGTGACCTTGCTCCTGAATGCCAGGCTCGTACCTGCTCATCTAGAAATCACCTCCTGTTTTTCTTACAGTCCCATCTATTTCAACATTTTCAAATTAAAACTCTTCATCTTACCCCTAAATCATTTTTGTTGTGTGTTCCCTGTCTCAACAGGTACATGACCATTGGCCCCCTTGCCCAAGTCAGATACTTGAACATCATTGTTGTCCCCCTCCTTAACTCGTAAAATCTGAATAATCACTAACTTCTATAGTTTCTACTTCCCGAGCCTTATGGATTACAATTTCTGAAATTTATCTAGGGTCTAGATTTGTTTTTGTGGGTTTTTTTATGTATGCCTGAGTATAACCCACTGTCTGGTATTTCATAGATAGCTACCCAATATATATTAGTAGAATAAATGTCCTGGCTGTTAAAACTCAGTGGATTGAGTGCTGGCCTATGAACCAAGGGTTCACTGGTTCGATTCCTAATCAGGGCACATGCCTGGGTTGCTGGCCAATCCCCAGCAAGGGGTGTGTGAGAAGCAACCACATATTGATGTTTAACTCCTCTTTCTCCTTCCCTTCCCCTCTCTTTAAAAATAAATTAATTAAGTTTAAAAAAGAAGAAGAAATGAATGAATAAACTAATGAATGTAGCAAAAAGAAACAAACAAATCAAGTAATAACTGGAGCTTTGCTTTCTGATTTTATATCTCCAATCTTTTCAAGTCAGTCATTTATTTTATGGTGGTCCTAGATAAGGTGGTCCTAGAACCTGTCTTTGACTGTCAGCCCAGTACTCTTTCTATTCATCATAACATGTCATATCTGGGGAAAGAAAGTCATACTGTCATGATGACCAAATGGTGAGTGAATACAAACCCCTCGTTAACAGTGATAAACCAAAGACTCAGAAAAGATTTGACATATTCAAGACGATTCAGTTGGTTATTAGGTATTGTTGGGGCTAAAAATCAACCTTCTTACTTTTTTTTAAAGATTTTATTTATTTATTTATTTTAGAGAGGGAAGGGAAGGAGAAAGAGAGAGAGAGAGAAACATCAATGTGCGATTGCTGGGGGCCATAGCTTGCAACCCAGGCATGTGCCCTGACTGGGAATTGAACCTGCGATGCTTGGGTTTGCAACCCAAGCTCAATCCACTGAGCTACGCCAGCCAGGCTCAGCCTTCTTACTTTTAATGCAATAATGTTTCTTCTATTTTATGACACTTATTAGTAATTGAAACAATTAACAATATCATATCTTAAGCAATATGGGAGTTAAATTAAATATAACTTCCATTTGTATAATGTCTTATTTCTCTTACTACCATTAACTCATGTAGCCTTGTAGTATCTAAATGCTAATAATTTTCTATTTGTTTATAGTTCTATAATGCTGTTGTTTTTCTTTTTTATTG
This sequence comes from Phyllostomus hastatus, assembly GCF_019186645.2. NCBI lineage: Eukaryota > Metazoa > Chordata > Mammalia > Chiroptera > Phyllostomidae > Phyllostomus > Phyllostomus hastatus. Next base: position 26,152,933 of record NW_025334017.1, read on the forward strand.
TTGTTCAGTTACAGTTGTCTCCATTTTCCCCTCATTACTCCCCCCTGCCCTACCCACCCCCACCTCCCTCATTCAGTCCTTGCCCCCCATTGCCTTTGTCCACGGGTCCTTTATACATGTTCCGGGCTGACAACCCTTCTCCTCCTTTCCCCCATTGCTAACAAATAAATGTTTTTATTTAACTATTTCAGCAACAGAAAGGATTTCCCCCAAACCTTAAAATAACTTCTTGACAAGCAAGAAAGGAGACTGGGGTTTTCTGCTTGTCTAATAAAGTTGAAAGGATTGACCTGACAGCTTGCACAGTTATTGGACTTTCTGTTACGGCGATCTCTAAGAGCTCATAAAAATATCTGTGGTCTGCTTACATTTTTAATGCGTAGCAGAAGACACCTCAAAAACTTTGGAGATACTTGGTTATCACTTTATGATCTGCCCTAAGTTTGTAATTCTTAATCCACTAAAAGACAGACTTTCTTGTAAATTCACAGGTATAGATAAGAAACCACTGTAGACTGAGTCTGAACCCTTTTCAAATGAAAAATGTCAGTGGCAGAAAGAGAGTATGAATTACTTTTGAAAAGGGTTTTCAAAGATTCTCATGATTTCTCTGATTTCACTTAAATGTGACATGACTATTTCTTTTTGAGTGTGTAAAAATAAGCAAATTATTTGGACGTCATCATTGTGTAGAAAAAAACATTCTTGTGTTTAGCTAAGGAACTGAAATATATTTTACCTTTAACTGGTAAATTGTACAGAAATTATTTAAAATGTAAGTAAGTATGTATGAAAATGCTAAGAACTTTTAGCAGAGAAAAATAAGAGTTTCCTTGCTAATAGAAGAAATATTCTAAAGATTTAAATAACTGCATTATCACATGCCTACACTGAGGGACATTTCCCACTGATTCCACTTTGACATCACAACGGATTGTTATTTGTGCCCCGTCTTTGAGGATGTCTCTATACAAGGCCTCTGATTCCAATGCATTAATAAAAAAGATTGTACAAGGATGGCAAACAATTTCAGGGGCAAATCTCAGGTATGGGTTTGTTATTCCACATACAAAACCAAGTTTTTATTATTCCACATTCCCCTGATTCTCAATAAGCATCATGATTTGACAATTAAGCATTAATGTGTTATTTAATGCAAATATACTATTTCCAAAGCTGTATTTCAGAAGCTCGGGCCTATGGAATCTTTCTGGGTCCATTTCCTTATTGCCAATCATATGAGCTGCTGATACACCACAATGAAAAAATGGTTAGGGGTTGTGTACTGATCTTAATTTAATGAGTTTAATGAGGTCTTCCATGTTGAGCATATTTGACAATTGGAAGAGGAATGGAGTGTGAGGAGGGAACATAAAGGTATAATACTAAATTAAAATTTTTTACTTGGAATATAGAATTATTTTCATCACATGCTTTTGTTCAAATACAGATATATTTATATTTTATAATAGACATAATTTAACCATTACACAATATTTTAAATGTTTATGGTTTATATACTTTGATTTTGGCTTTCAGGATAAACAATCATAAAAACATCAAGTGTATGTTTGCTTATTTTAACTTTTTAAAGGAAGTGACACAAACACTTCCTGTGTTTATGGAAGAGATATAAAGAGATATAATTGAACTCAGGTTAATGATACTGCTTTTGAAAACATCAAGGTGAGATGTTCATGTTTAAAGATAGTAGTTGATTCTCAAAGAAACTAAGGCCAGGTTGAGGCAAAGTTTTCAAAATACGTTACCTACCGTGACTTACATATCATTTAGAAAATTTAATTACTGACTACATTCTATTCTATTTAGAATTTTCCTCAGCTTTCTATTTTCTATGGATTTCCACTTACACTTTTTCCTATTCTACACCTTCCCATTTTCACATCTACTATTGAGTAGGCTGAGAAGAAATACTATTTAAAAAAACTAATATATAATTGAGATTAATGTTTTAAAGTATGAAATGTTGGTATACTATGGTATGATAACACTATCAAGGTATAAATATCATAGATTTAATTATTTTAATTATTTAAAGAAAGAGGTTCCAATTTCTGATTGAGATTTTTTCCTGTTTATTTTTCCCAAAATGTTTTGTCTGATGAGCATTCTTTGAAGTTTTGAAGCCCCCCTGTATTTTTATTTATTAATTCATTTCTAAAGCAAGCATTTGAGGAATTTCAATTTCTGCTGTATGCCAATGAGTATACTGTCTTTACTTCCTATTTCTTTGAAGTATTTATTTGGTAAAAGGCAAACAATTTATATGATCTGAAGAGAAAGCAGAGTATATTTGGAAGAAAGGGAAGGGACATCCTAAACTGGCTGTTTTGTGAATGTTTTTGTCCAAACTCTTTTGGTAACATAGAATCTTATCTTCCCTACAGTACCAAATATAAAAATGACTTTGATAAACCATTTTTTACTTGGGAAAACATACAGCTGTACTTTCTGTACATACAGACATTTTATTCATTGAAACTAGTAAAATTTCAGAAAATTATCAAGTCCTTTAAAAAACTCTCCTGATGCTGTTGAACACGTCTTGAATAATTACCATAAAGTTACTGCTTAAGGCATATATCTTTAATTGCAATTTTTTACTTACATTGGTGATCACATATAAGAATTTTAACTTTAAGTCATTGTCCTAATGTTTCTTGTCTATCTGTTTAGGCATTGGATCAATGCATTTTGAGGAAGTGTTATTTCTGGTTCTTAAGGACTTGCTAAATAGAATTGACTTCAGTAGATAATGTGTGTGAAAAGGTGCAAGAAAAAAATGGGACCAAATTTGAATACAATTATCAGGACAAGTTTTATTTTCCTCTTGGGATAATAAGATCAGTTGTTTTTCAGACAAGCCTTATTAATTCTCTTTATATGAGTGCTGAGAATATTGTGGACGTAAAGCAAACACACAGAAAGAGGTGGCTGTTGTTCAAGTACAAGTGAAAATACTCTAAACACCTCTTTTTTCCATTCTCTGCAGGAGAGCTGGAGGTATTTCAGAAAGATGGGGAACGAAAAATTCAGAGTCGGCAGCAACTTCCTGTGGGAACAACCTGGGGCCCGTTTGCTGGGAAGATGGACCTGAATAATAATTCCTTGGTATGTGGATGTGCTCACATGGTTGACTCAATATTTTGTCATCACTCAGAAATTATCTCTTTTTGCTTCCCTGTGAAATCACTAAAAATAACAATATTTTTTTCATTTTCATGGACACAAAACTTGGATATTGTCCAAGTGGTTTGTCTCTGACAGTAATACACGCAGAATTTAGAACGAAACAGGTTAATCATACTAAATGCTTGTTTAGTAAGGTAATTTATAAGGTTGTTGCTTTATCTGCTTAGCCAGGCTAATACTATTCGCTTTTAATAATATATACAAATGCTTTTATTTTAAAGATGACACAAATTAATTGTCATACCTTACAGGTTTACATGAAGAGCAAGAAATAAACAACCTTGGTATTCCTTGGCAATACTGTTTGTGGCTATCAGAGCAAGGATGACTGATTCACGTTATTGTGTATTGTTAACTTTTTAAAAAAGTTCTGACGTCAGAAAGTCTACCTGTAGGTAAAGTTATATAGACAATTGATTACTTACATAGTTTAAAAAGTAGTAGAAAGATGGGATGTTTGTCACATTTGAGCTTCATTTCTTAATTGAATATATTAGTTTCTTATTGCTGCTATAACAAATTGCCACAAACTTTGTGGGTTAAACAATACAAATTTGTCATCTTGCAGTTCTGGAGATTTGAAGTCTGGAATGATCTCACTGGGCTAAAAATCAAGGTGTCTGTAGGACTAAATTCCTTTCGGGAGTCTGTGGGGAGAAGCTGTTTTCTTAGCTTTCCCAGCTTCTCAAGGCTGCCCACAAGCCTTGCCGCATGGTCCCCTTCCATCTTCAAAGCCAGCAGTGGCTGATAGAGCCTTTCTCAATTGCACACTTTGAGTCCGACTCTTCTGCCTTCCTCTTCCACATTTAAGAACTTTTGTGATTACATTGGACCCACCTGGGTAATCAAGCCTAATCTATTTTAAGGTCAGCTAATTAGCAACTTTAATTCCATCTACTTCTTTAATTCTCCTTTGCCACACTATGTAATAACCCAGGCTCCAGTGATTAGAACATTAGGACCTCTCCTATTATGTGGTAATACACATGATAACACTTGGGGAGAAAAATGTTTTATATTCTCTAGGAGATCCAGAAATTATATTCTCTGTAAATTCTATTTATGTAGGAAGAGACTCGTGGCTACCGAATGACTCTGTCTACTCTATAGGGACATAAAAACTCCCAGAGTACATTTGACAAATGTACCGGACTCCCCAACATTGCATTTCTTCTTCAGTTTATTACATAAAAGAAATTTCTTGTTCAAGTTATTACATGAAATAAACTGATACGCATGGATCTTTGCTTGTCCCATGTCATGCAGATGAGACAGAGGTTATTGATTCAGCTAAAAGGAATGATTGGAATAAATTAGAAATATTTATGTCGCCAAGCTTTAGATTAACATGTGAGGTGCTAGGGTTGTGCTTTTTACTTCCTAACCCATGTGTTGTCCATAGAAGGATGCATAGATTTTATATGCATTTAAGGAACACATAAGTTGATAGGCCAGGCTAAATATTTAATAATCTGGGCAGTTTAACTCTTGGTGGTCTGGCACACCTACTCCAAAAAGGTTTGGAGGTGTGGCCCCCGTACACTGCAGGCCTTGGTTGGTTGAGGTGTGTTAATAAACTGTTCTGTTGATTCCTTTGAGAGAGCAATATTAACTTGCTGATTACTCAAGCAAATTCAAGAAGGATAAAATTGTCTAACCACAAAGGTTGAGTTAAATGCTATTTTAAACCCATTTATCTGGGGGTCTCTATTCGTTCTCTTGCATTGTTTAAAAAGACGTTTTAGGCCAGAAGATGTTTATCTTCTTTATCAGCACGGATCAGACCTCGGGGACAGCCTTCAGTCGTCCCTCAGATGTTCCTTCCGCAGCGCACTGCTGCCGACGCGGCACCTGCTGCTGATGCACGAGATGAACATTTCCCCCTTTACTATTTCCAGATACTATCTATAGAAAAATGCAGTTTTCGATTAGTCTTTATGCCATTATCTGTATATATATAGAATGGCACTTTGATACACTTTCAGCATATGCTAATTTGAGATGTATGAAAAATCTGTCTGTGAAAGTTTAATTTGTCAGTGAAATAATTTCCTATTTTTTGACAGATGATATGTCTGCATTTTTTCATACTCCTGTAGCACTCTAAACCTACTTTATGCCATGTTTTATATTTCTGAAAGGATTTTGTTTTTTAGATAGGAAGTTTTCAGAATTTCTGATACTCTTTGAAGTGTATGGATCCTCATTAGGGTATCAAAAGCCAGTAGTGGGTAATAGTTCTTTGTAGAAAGTAATCTTAACACCCTAATTTTCCTCTTTTGTCTTTGGATTTATATATACCGTATTTTTCAGACTATAAGATGCAACCCCCAAATCTGGGAGGAAAAGGGGGGTGCATCTTATAGTCCGAATGTAGCTTACCTGGCTTGCTGTGGGGGAGGGGGGTGGCAGTGGAGCAGGAATCACAGGTTATTAAATTTTTTTCCACATTTTTTGCTTCAAACATTTTTTTGTTATTTTCCTCTTCTAAAACCTATGTGCATCTTATAGTCCTAAAAATACGGTAATTCATGTTATTTCCTTGAACTATATAGCATTTTTCTCTACTGAAAAACTTAGTTATTCCGCTAAATTACGTTTTAAAAATATTTTTCTACTGCAATGATATTCTTTTCCAGAATTCACCTCCATTTTGTGTCAGGGAGTATGCTCTAGGTAGAGCAGTTGGTTAGCATATACTGCACACATATTCTATTCCAGACACTGTATCCTCAAAACAAGCCTGTGAATTTGCTAATTGTATTTTAAAAATAAGGAAATGAAAGCTCAGGCCTTTTGCTTCCAGAATCTGCGGTTTTAAAGACCATGCCACACTGCCCCCTCGGCAGCACCTGTAACGTGATTTGAGCATGATAAAATCGTGGGGGAGTTTTTCACTGGGATTCTCAATTTATAAAAATCTCTGAGAGAAAATATCACTGATTAGAGGGAGGTCTTTTTTATATGACTTTGGGCAAAACATTTGTAATGATATTTTACAGTATATTTGAGAAGTTATGAGTTAATTCCAAGACTTCTGCAATTTTATTCCTCTTTATAATGTGGACAGCACTTTAATATGTATTTTATATCATGAAGATAAATTTTTCTTGTTATAAAATATCCAGCCCGCTAACCCTTCCTTACCCAACCTTGTATCAGTTTGGACTTAGCACACTCTTATAAATAATTTATTCACCAGCTAATGTAATATCACTGTGCTGTTGGCCTGACTCATGGTGTTGGCCCAGGAGACTCAGCACACTAATTAATCCAACACTGTAATTAATTGAGTCACCATGCCAGATGTCATATCCTTTTTATATCTTTCAAGTTCCCATCTTGAAGTGCATTAGCAATATGCCACCTTCTGCAGGATGCCTTTGCAGACCAGGCCTTTGGGTGCGTAGAGAACATTTCAAGAAATACATGCGATATAGAAACACCAAACAAATAGATTTTATAAGAACTTATTATTAGAATCATACAATACTTGGAACATAAAAATAAATAATCTTTTGCCCACACCTCATTATCTGGTTAAATACTTCACACTTTCATGGCTTAATAATAGCAACATATAGTTAATACTTTCATTGGGCCAGGTATGGGTGAAAGTGTTTTACATGTTTTATATCTCATTTAATTCTCATGCAAGCATATAAGAAGATAACATTTATCTCTTTTGTTATAATGAAGGAAACTGATGCTTTGGAAAATTTAATAACCAGCCCAAGTTCAACCTAGTGTGACTTTAGAACTCATGTTGTGATCAAATACTGTCTTAGAAATTTTATCTGTAACATAGGGATAATACTGTCACCTACTTTGTAGGTAATATTGTGAAGACTAAATGAAGTAGCACATGTGAGTTATCAATAAATATTAACTATTCTTACTGCTCTGTTACCTATTGAAATGGACCTATTATAATCTATCAAGTTTAAAACCAAAAAGACTCTAAATTAAACAAGTAAAATTATAGACCTTTGGTATTTAGTGATTTTCCATGCCTAAATTTGACTGTTTGCAAGAACTGTATTAGTCAGGCTTCTCCAGAGAAACAGAACAAGTAGAGAGTGTGTGTGTCTCTACATATGTCTATATAGAAACACACACACACACACGTATGTGTATATACAGTATCTGTCCAGGAGGTCTCCAGCCATGTACTAGGAAAAACAGAGGCATTTATTGTAGAAGATACAAGATGCAAGAAACATTGTACATAGGACAATGATGCCTCAGTCCCCTTCAAAGTAGGCACCTTAGGACCTGATGCAGTTTCCCAATCACCGTCTGCTGCCCCGTTGTATTTTCCTGAATCTCATTGGTGGTCTGAAATCTCTTCCCTTTCAGTGGTGGTTTTAGTTTTGGGAAAAGCCAGAAGTCGCAGGGCACCAAATCTGGGCTGTAGGGGGACTCAGTCGCCTGGGTAATTTGATGTTTCACAAAAAAAACCTCTGCACATTGTCATAATGAAGCTGCCAATCACCAGTTGCTCATAGCTGCAACCTTCTGAATCATCTGAATAGTTTCTGTGGAGGAATGTTCAAACTTAATACAAAATTTGGTACAGATTCATTGCCCTACTCACTCAGTCACTTTGAATGCGACAGCCACCCAGTACTCATGCTCACTCCATGCAATCTGCTGACCCCACTGACTAGTACAGTGAAGTCATCATTGTTCACGCATGCTTATTCCAGTCCACTCTACTTGGCTGCAGGTTACATCAATGTCGTGCAAACCATTCTCATTATATTAACAATGGCTGGACTTTTTCTGCACAGACCTCTATACACACACACACACACACACACATTATAAGGAATTGGCTCACTTGGTTGTGGAGGCTGGCCAGTCAAAAATCTACATTGTGGCACCGTGTGGGCCAGCAGGGTGGAGTCCCAGGAGAACCCGCGGCACAGATGAAGTTTATGGTCTGGAGAGACCACAGTTGTTGTTCTATTCAGACCTTCAGCTGATTGTCTGAGACTATCCACATAATGAAAGATGATCTGCTTTACCCAGAATTCATTGAGCCAAACATTAATGTCAGGCAACACACACTCCAAGTTGACATGTAAAATTAACCATGACAGACCCCAAAGGTCTTTGATACATTGTAAGCCTCAGTTTTTCATGTACAGTCTTACACTCCTGAGTGAGTTGTTAGCCAGTGAGTGAGCCTAGCCTTGTCTCCGACACCCCCCTTCGTGCCAAAGAGGAACTTATATTGGGGGCTGTCATGGCGATGCAAACATCATGTTTCCAAAAGTTTTGCGGCCTTGTTCTTTGAAAATATCAAAAGGTTACTGATGAGGAAAAAATGTTTTAAAACACTTTAAAGTGTGATTAATATCTGTTTTGGAGGTGTTTTAGAATTTCTACATTTATATGTTGTGCCCTTGAAGTTTTCCCATTTTTCTCCTGAGGACAAATATTTTTGTAATATACTAAATCTCTGCGATGCGAGCACATGATAAGTGCTAAATAAGGTATCAAATAACAGTGATTTTATTTGGAAGGTTAGGTGTCTGAAATTCAGGTGTCATTGGCTTTCTCTTGCTATTGAATATATTTGCTTCCAGTAGCTAACTAGTCTTATTCAGCCAACTGCTGGAATAAATGCAATACACGTACTTATTTAAATAGAATATAAGTAGAAAGTCCCAGGTTACTTGCTGCATAGTAAAGAGTAAACTCATTTTACTGATGCTGTTCAATCAGAATCAAAACTTGTTTTATTTTCATGTGGGGCATTTGTGGCACTGGCTTCTACAAATAGGAAATACACATAAAAAAGGTAAAATTGACATTTTATTGACATAACAATTAAATAATGTATGCATTCAATTGCACTTTAAGATTCAAAGATATCATCACCATAGAAATGTGACTGAGAAAAGAATTAGTGGTTCCTGATCCACATCATAGGAAAATAATAGAACTCTTAGGTGTTTCAACTCCTCTCCTTCCAGTACTAACTCCTCCAGTACCAATCTCTGACCCACTCACTGCTGAGTCTTCAAGCTTCATGTTGTATGTGCTCTATAGCAAATACATCCCTACCCACATGTCTCCAGCATTCACCAGTATTCACCTGTCAAAGGCTGCTTAGTGGAAACATCTGTGACTTTCTATTTGGGGACTGTTTTTCCAGCCTCAGGAGAAAACTCATTGAATCCCGGAAAGCTGGAAGTGCTAGAGAATTACTGTTTCCAGAAGTTGTCCAATGATGGATAGAAGTTGGCGGGTAGATATCCTTCCTTTTTTTGCCTCTCCATTAGGATAGGAGAAGGGTTCTACCCCGTCTCTGGAGTTTGCCAGCAGAGTTGAGCTCCAGTAGGCTTTTAATATTACCTTTATGGGCTTTTTTCTCTTTCCTGCTCACTTCGCACCTCTACTGAAATTTCCTGAGACCACCTCTCTGATGAACTCCTTGGACTTGAATTAGTCTCAGGGTAAGTTTCGTGGGAAGCCAGAGCCAGACAACCTCTAAGATATAATGATAAATTTGAAAGTAACATCCAAACTATTGTTGAGATTCTAGAGGACATAGCTTTTTATAAAATCCTTATTCAGTTTTGGACCTCTGCCTCTGGCACATAATGGCTGATCAGTAAATGCTCTATAAAATGAAATTCTAATCTGATTGAATTTCCGTAGCACTAGTATTCTCACTGACCTACCCATTTCCTTCCATCTTCCAAATCTCAGTGATGTAATTTATAATTTTGCTGAGGCATGACTTTTTATTGGGTCTTATATTTCTTTTTTGTTTGTTTTTTTACATTTTATTTTAATTGTTGTTCAAGTACAGTTTTCTCCCTTTTCCCCCCATCTTGTTATTTCTTTTCATTGATGTTGACATTGTAAACTATATTCTCCTTCTTAATATTCACTCTAATCTGGGCCCAGGACTACCATACTTTCTCCTTTTCCTATCTCTCTAGTCTTGACTCTTTTGAATTGAACTGTGCCTGTTTCCCAAAACGCTCTGGCCTTTCTTCTCTTCTCCCTCTGTTCCCAGTGCCTCAGGGAGCTTAGCCACTTGCAAAGCTTCAGCTACTAATTTACAAATGACATTTAAATTAAAAAATCTCTAACCTTGGCTTTTTACCCTTTCTCTAATAGCACATTTCAACTGCTCTGCAAGTCTTTCCCACTGACTTCCTCCAAATAAGCAGTCACAAGGAGAGTTGAGTGCTGTTTCCACAGGTTATCACCCGTCTCTTCTCCCTGACTTCCAACTTTTTAGTCGCCTTTGATTCTAAACCTGTGCATCTCCTTTCCTGCCTCAGCAGGAAGTTCACTGTATAAGTTATTCAACATTTTCTTCATTTCTTTTTTTAAAAGATGTTTATTTATTTATTTTTAGAGAGAGGGGAATGGAGGGAGAAAGGGAGAGAGAGAGACATCAATGTGTGGTTGCCTCTCACGTACCCGCAACTGGGAACCTGGCTCACAACCCAGGCATATGCCCTGATTGGGACTTGAACTGGCGGTTCTTTGGTTCCCAGGCCCACTCTCAATCCACTGAGCCACACCAGCCATGGCTCATTTCTATTTCTCCTTCTCTCACATCTTAAATGTCCATTTACATGTAGTCACACACATACTACTCGTCTTTATTGCCTGTAACTATGACTCTAACTTCTTCCTTCTGCTCAGAGTTGAACATATTCCAAGATTATCCTTTTCATTTTCAGAAACCAGGTACAATAGCTCCAGCTCTCTTAATGTCTTTTCTCTTCTTTCTGCTTCTACTACCATTGCTTTAGTTAAAGCCACCATCATATCTTCCTTGATTATCACAACACTATTTTTACTACTTTTTCTGCCTTTCCTCTTGTGTCCTTTTTCTTTACCCAAATTATAGAGTGTCCTAAAATCAAAACCAGTCCCTTTCCTTAAAATTCTAAAGGCACAAGAGAACCCAAATTCCTTGTCAAAGCATAAAAGGGCCTTCATGACACTTCCTCAGTTCTTGTCCCTTTCCAACTACTGTGTAGACTTCAGCGACCTCAGCTTCTGTGGCGCTCTAAGTACACTCTTGTCTCGCATCTCTGGGCATGGGGCGTGCCATTGCTTCATTCTGGAAAACCCTATGCTCTCCCTCCTGCCAATGTTTACTTAAAGACTCTTTGTCACACTAACCCTGGTTTTTACTTAAAGAGTCAGCCCAAGGTCACCCCAAGGAGACCTTCTCCGAAGCCCCCAGTCTGGAATAGATACCCGTTCCTCAAGTATTTCTGTGGTTCTCCAGGTTTACTAGGATAGGAGCTGTGATCACATAACTGTATATGTCTGTTTACTCATCTATCTGCTCTGCAGACTATGTGCTAATTGTCTTTCCTACCTAGAACCATTGTGGCTTATAGCAGGGACTCAATAAATAACCATTGAAGAATGAGTAAGATATTAGATCTTAAAAGTTCTTATTACAAGAAGAAAAATTTTAGAACTACTTCTGTTGTTGGATGTTAATTATTGTGGTGATCATTTTACAACATATACAAATATTGAATCACTATTTATCATACCTGAAACTAATATAATGTTATATCACTTATATCTCAATTAGAAAGATGAATAAATTAATTATTTCTGTCAGTGTCTCTCCAGCATTCATGAATTATGTAGATCTGTCTTTTTTCAAGATCCCTGTATTCTCCCTGAGTCTTTACATCTATTCATCTTGTTTCCTTTGAGATCTTAACTTCATCTGCCTAACTTAGCAGTACATTTGCCACAGCCAATGCCATTTTGTCTGTTTTATATATTTATCTTTTTTTCTTAATCTCATTTGAGTATAAGATTAAGTAGAGCGGGATAACTATATTATTTTTTTAGTTTTTACCCAATAAGGAGCTATGCCCATGGTGGCTTCTTGATAAATATGAACTAATTTCACTGTGAAATTTGCAACTCTGTGAGACCTTTAGGGGAGGACAGGGTGTTGGGCCCTTCAAGGCAATTATGATTTGTTTACAGCAGAACTGGTTTTTGCTCCCTCCCTGTGACATGGGTGGAGGCCAAGAAGGTGTTCTGCTCTACCATGCTTTCTGTGAAGCCTCATCCAGCATCACACTTTCCAGTGACAAACCATCTGGGAAATTCCATCTGTCTCTGCTTGGAAACTGAGGTGGCAGTTGCCCACTGCGAGCAATTTTCTATTAACTTCTTGGATAAGATCAGTCAGATTTATACTGAATTGATGGGAACCGTAAGAGCAGGGTTGTTCCAAGAGAAGACAAATGTACTGATTCCTCTAATTGGCTTAAGCCAGTTTCATTCACAGATGCCCTTAGGTTCTAGTAGTGCAAGGACTTATAACCTTTTTAATTGTACCCTGTTCCTCTTGGGAAACGTTGGTGAAATTCATTATTGATGGAGGTTGTAGATGTGTCCCTTAGGGAGGCCAAGATCCTGGCTCCTCTTATACTCTATCTGCTATGTGGAGAATTAATGGAAACTGAGTGGACAGGGAAGCTGCTCAAAGAAGACATGAGATAAGACATTTAATGCAGCAGAGCCTTGGAAAATGATGTGTTGGTCTGGTTTCTAGAATTAGAGTAGTTTGTGTGTGTGTGTGGTGGGGGGGGAGTAGTGTTCAGAGAGAGCACAGAAGTTGGTATGGAGACCCAAGTAAGTAAAGGCATGGTAGATTGTGAGTCAGGGAAGAGGAAACCAAATACCAAAGAATTAGTTTATGATTCAAATCTGGAGGAGCCAACCAGAGAAGCCAATTACATACTGATCAGAAGGGACTGATTGTATTACAATTTAGATGTAGTTGAAATGTTGGCTGTGTATGCAATTATATTTTAATATGGGCCAATACTGTTGAAATAGAAAATGAAGTTGAATCTTTCCTGATAATTTTGACCTGCCTCCAAAGTACACGTTTTCTGCATAGCTGGTCCATCTGCTCACCTCAGTCCCTCTGTGACTCACTTTTCCTTCTGATGGTGAAATATTTTGAGGTTCTTTACATTTGGACTTAGACTCAAAAGGGAGGGACACAAATACACAATTTTACTGTGCAGACAGTTTTATTTATGATCCTACCTGACTCTCCTGTGCCTGAAATGTAAACAGTTTTGCCTTTGGATTATGACATGTGGCTAAATCTACTCACCTATACTCAGGCCAAGTTTGAATAAACAAAAAGCATCTTTGTCTTTATTAAGGTTTTTCATTGTTCCCTTTCCCTACAACTCTAAGGAGAACTTTTATTGAAGGTGATCTTTTCACGGAGGAATAAAACAGACTCCATGGCATGTTGTTAATTTAATCAGTGTCCAGAAAGGGTCGTTGTTCTCAATACAGTCAGAGTTGCTCCACCGAGAAGAGTGTATGTATCCAGCTGAAGAGACTAATGAGTAGCACTACCTTTGGGCAGAGTATAGGCATGAACGACAAAGTCTAGGAACTGGTATGTAGCTCCATATATTCTTCATAGGGTTGGTTGTAGGTCTCTTTTCACATTTGAGAGTCCCTGGAGGCACAGGGATAGAGACTGTGCTCCCTAAGAGCAGTTCTATCAGATTCTTGGGTGGTGAGGAACTGTTTTGCAAAAGGTAATTCTATTGTTTTTTTAATCACGCAAATTATAGAATATAAAGCTCATAACATGTTTTCGACTAGAGAAGTTAAAATAAGAAAGCACTGCGAGGACCAGTTGTTTGAAAAGTGGACCAAAGTGTTCTTCTGTTACTTGCTGATAAGTCTGGCATGCCTTTGAAAGTCTTTCTCCTCGACTTTCTGGAGGACTTACTGTTCCACGAGTCTTTTTGAAATAATTGGTTTGGCACCCTACACCTACCTGTTGCGTTCGTGGTCAGAATAAACGCTGCTGTTCTGATGTTAGGAGGGTTTAGTGGTGATCTCAGCAGGGAATGATAATTAACCCCGTCAGTACTTTGAGATGATAACTGTGAAAGAATGGATTTAAGTAATATTTCGCATTCTTTCTGTTTGGGTCTTAAAAATTAATGTTACTTCGGGATAACTCTTTAAGTGTATTATAAAATACCGGATTAAAACTATAGGTATTCCCAGGACACTGTTGATCAAGTATCATGATGTAGCAGGAGCTCTCAGCTGGAAGTGATGGAGTTTAGTGTCCTGTGAAGTGTTCCTGGAAAAGGCAAGGTTGTGAGTGTGACCTGTGCAGGACGCTGCTGCAGGGCTCCGCGCGGACTGCGTGTGAGGTTCCCGAGTCAAGAATTCCTGCACGTACTTCTAATACGAGAAAAATAATGTGCTGTTTCTGAAATGCTTTTGGAATCATATGGAATTATTTGAGAAATTCTCTTTTGGAGATGAACATCTCTTTTCCTTGTTAAGTATCAAATGTAAAGTTATTTTTATTATTTCTTTACTCTTGCCTTACTTTTCTCATAAAATCCTACTGGCCTACTTGGACAAAACTGTGATTTCTCGACTTTAATACAGTGGATGTCTTTTGTGCCATTTTATATGTTTTATATCTGTTTCTGTTTTAAAGGTCAGGAATGCAGAGTCAAGCGTAGGGTTATGTGTATAAGCCTGTGGTTTTTCTTGTGTTTTTTATTCTCCGTTTCTAAGCTCAGAAATATACGCACAGCTTATCTAGGTGCCTCTGGTGCAGTGTCCCTCACAAGGCTGCAGTCAAGGTGACAGCCAAAGCTGTGCTGTCATCTGAAGGTTCAACTGGGGGAGGGTCTGCAGGCAGGCTCACTAGCCTGACGACTTGACTCATGAGCCTCTGCAAGAGGGCAGCTCACCACACAGCAGCTGTCTTCTCTGTGAGCAGCAGTGGGAGAGCAAGAGAGGGATCCCGAGGTGCAAGCCACGGTGTTTGTGTGACCTAATCTTGGTAGTGGCATCCCATCACTGCTGCTGGGTTCTGTTCATTAGAATTGAGTCGCGAGGTCCAGCCCACACTGAAGGGAAGGGAATTGCACAGGACCTCGGAACCCAAGGCTGAGATCACTGGGGGCCATGCAGGGTCTGTCTGCCACTGAAGGCAATCAGCATAAATAGTTTCCTGACCTTTGGGTAAAGGACTTTCCAACAATAAGAGCAATGGGAGATAATCTCAAAAATTTGAGTAGAAAAAGCTAAATCATACGTTCTAAAGCATCATAACCAGAATCAAAGATGAACTAATAAATAAGACATTTGAGAAAAGGAGGTAGATTTTATCCTTATTTCTAAAGATACAATTTTCTCCACAAGGATGACAGTGACTTCTTGATTCGTTTATTTAGAAATCAATTGTGAGGATAGAGAAAGATGATTAAAATATGCAGCACCTGAGTTATACAAAACCCAATAGAAATTAGGAAGCAGCCAGAAGCAGGCTGTTTGCTGAGTGTTCTCCTTTCAGTAATTTTGAGAAACATGCACTAGCACATTGTTAAGATCAGAAATAGGAGAGAAAGGATAGGAAAGAGCCCATGACACAGACAGAGTAACCTGGGCCTGGTCTTGACTCTTATTACCCAAAGTGGATGCACGATCTTGGGTAATCACACATGTTCTCCGTTTCCTCACTTATGAAATGGAGGTTATTATACCAGCCCTACATCATAGTCATTGCAAAATTATATAAAATTACATGCATTTAGTCACTTTGAAAACTACACAGATTGTTACGCAAACCTAGATTACTTTTTATTATGGCTGTGACGAGAAAGAAAATTATGGATTCCCTTAGTCCCCCAGGCAGTGCATCCAGCTTTTCCTCTTCTGTTCCCTCCATGAACATATTTAAAAAAGCACTTTGGGTTGTCATCATACACATACATCTCCATACACATGTGCACACATGTGTTTATACATGCACAGACACAAGTACTTATTGATTAGCTAGCATGAATATTCTGAGAACTCACAGGCTAGACAGGTACAAGGTGCGTATTTAGAGGGCTTATCATCTAAGTCAACAGTCCCCACAGAAGCAAAGGAAGAATATATATTTTTAGAAAGAGTAAGGAAGGTTAAATGGTCAAAATGCTTTTTAAATTATCCTGGCCTCTATGTGTTTTCTTTTTGCAAGAAGTTATTGTTCAGAAAGCATTTCACAGGTGTGCGATTAGGGATTTCAGAGAGTTGGACAAGTAATTTACCCTGTCTGGTTCACTTTTGAGTTAGGTTTGTATTTTTAAATGTTAACTCAATTTTTTTTCATTGTGGATGGCATTTTAGAGCTTAGTACAGAATGTAGTGAATGAGGCAGCCATAATACAGACAGTGATGCACTGTGACTGTGGAGAAATGGGGACAGAGTTCAGAAGAGCAAAGGCATCGCATATGCCTTAAGTTTTAGCCTCTATTAAGAAGTCAAACAAATGCCATTTGTTTCTCATTACCCTTCTTGTAACAGTGTGAGTGCAGCAGCAGGAGCCCCTTAGATTCCAGTAGGAATCTCGGATGTGGCATTACCACCTTGTATCTTAAAGCCACTGCTACTTAGGCGAGCGTCGCACGTCAGTCTGTGTAAGATGCCCAGCATGTCTGCACGCGCACCTGGTATGAGTGTCAGGGCCTGAGGACCTGTCCCGTGAGGTGACTACGGGGAAAAAAGTAAAAAGAAGTTTCATTAAGGAAAGTCAAAGGTAGTGAAAAAAAAGTTTGTCCTTTATCTGAATATTTCTAGCAGGGAACCAAGGCAGTTTTTATTCCTGTTGCATGCCTTCAGAACTTCATGAAGATGACCCAGGAGCGTCCCCTTTTCTGCTGACTCTCCTGGAGGAGAAGGGGCGAGGGAGAAAGAGGGTGTGGCAAACCTCGAACCCTGGTCGGCTCCATTCCTCCATTAATCAAGTGCAGGCATTCTGCAAAATGTTTCTCTTTGGTTGCAGTCATCTGTTTTTTGGTGTTAATCTGCACCCTGTGGCAGGGTTTTGTGAAGGGAAACAATGAGCCGTTGTAGCACCCTCCCCCGCATTGTTGTAGCCCCTGTCAGAAGGCCGGGAGGATGATGCAGGTCTGTATCAGCCTGATAAGGAAAGAGGATTCAGAATGGCTTTGGAGAGAATCTGTGGGAGTAGAGTGTGCCGTTTTGGACCAGAGGAGCTATGGAATACAGCAGAGGCCCTCCACGGGATCCTCAGGGTTCAGTGTCAGACCTTCTGCTGCTTCTTGAAGATTTTCTAGTGAAATATTTTGATGGGGAAACTCTGTGACTGTCAGAAGGGCTGAGGTTCAAGATGCTGTTTTAAGTTATTTGCTCCATAATCTGTGATTATGACTAGTCAATCCAGGTCAAAAAGACAAAAAAAAAAAAAAAAAAAAGGAGGGGGAAAAAGACAATGCAACTCAAGAGACCTGCCGGAGTGTGTAGGGAGTCTACTTTTAATCTGCTGACAATGAGTCTCCCTGCCATTGTCATCAGGAGTACCGTGCAACTGGCCAATACATTCTGTATACTGTAGGTTGCTATTTTGTGGCTTGGTGAAATGTGAAATCATCTTTTATAACGCGGGTTCCATTTTGGCAGACCTTTGAGTCCGCATATGGTTCAGTTAAGCTGTTTTGGAGCCTAATGTACTTTGTTATTTATTGGGATTTTTCAGAGGGATAAATGTGCTGTTTTTCCTCCGGATTTTAAAAAATAGTCATTAAATGTCTCAACAATTCATATAGCAAAGAGAATTCTAGTGAGCCTTTGGAACTGCTGCTCCGAGGACAGCCAAAATAAAATCATTCTTACCTATGAAGAAAAAAATTTAAAAACACAGCTGAAGCTCCAGCAAATTAGAACCAGTGGTTTACAGCACACCACAATAATAAAAACCGGGAGCAATTATAGAGTGGGGGCCAGGAAAGTTGGTATACTGTCACCTGCTGTTCGCTTTAAGCATTTCTAGGCTTGTGAAGGTGGCCGGGATTTTCTTTCATTCATGATCACACTGTTGTTCCGGCATGTTATAAATAAACTTACAGGCAGAACGAGTCACAAACAAAGTGGTTGTCAGAGGATGAACGATAGGCAGTGACCTCACATACCGCGGTGGCCCCCAGTGTGCTCAGTGGGGAAGGCCCATTGCCTAGAGGTGAAGTGTGCCCCCTCTGCTGACGCCCCACTGACAGAGGAAGATTAACTCCTCAGCTTTAATCTCCTTGTTTTGTTGAGTTTAACTCAGACTCTTAACTTTTGTTTAAAAGAATGTCTGTATGTAAATATGAGGAGAGATAGACTAGAAGGAAAGTGACATAGTTCCCAGTGGCCTTTGGAAGCACAACTTTTCCTTCCTAAAAGAAACTTCTGGAAGGACAGCTCCATTTGGATAATAATAAGCATACCTTGTTTTTGTGAAGGCCCTTCATTTTTTTAATATGGTCATTTATTTTTATTTGAAGTTAATTGTTAAATAAACTTGCTAGAATGGGCACAATCTAAACATTTGGCCTTTGGTTTCAGAAGGGGCTGGATGCGACATAGGAGGGGAACCCATTTGAACTTGTCCTCTAACTTAACCCCCCCCTCCACAAAATTGTGTGCCTTCCAAGACGTGTGTTACTTTTATCCTTTTTACAAATGATAGGGTGGTGGAATAATGATTTTTATTGTTTCATACCTAATTGAACAGCCTTTTACTGTTAACTACTAACAATTGAATGACTAAAATCAATTTCTTATTCTAATGTTAGGTCTCTTGTGCTATATATGTCTTAAAGGAAAACTGAACTCCGTATTTGCTAAGCATGTACTATAAGCCAAAAACTCTGCTAAGAAGTGAGGGTACAAAGATCTGAATTCTCATACTCAAATAGCATTACTGCTTTTATGAGTATTTAAATTGAGATCTATCTGTAACTTTTATTAATTACTTTAAGCAAACCTATCACACAGTGAGCCATATTCACACAATAAATGCTTGATTGATAAGCTAACAGATAAGATAAATATTTTAATTTTTTTGACTTATACTAGTAACTTTTCCTAAATAAAGCAATCTTATGAAGTAAAGAACACTTCTCTGTTGAACGAGTTATAGGAACTTAGTATTTTTCCCATCACAGATTATATAGCACTATAAATATTGGTAAGGTTTCTTACATTATTTTTTTTCATAATTTCATTATTTTATCTCATGGCAAAATATACCACTGCAAATTAGCATAAGGATATTTTTAATATTCTGGTAAGTAACTTGTTCTAGTAAAACAAGTATAGAGCATTTAGGTGTATAAATTTACAGGATGAAAAGAGGTTTATAATGCTAGACCATTTAGAGTATTATAGACAGCAGTTTGGTTATTGGCAAGTAATGGTCAAAAAAGAAAATGTGAGAATGAAAAAAAAATTCAGACAACAAAACTAAAAGTACTTCCTCATATTACTTGATTTTCTACAAGTTTTTATTTCTCTTTATTCTGTATTCTCCATGAGTTTGAATTATTAAGAACTGTTTATCTTTTATTGAGATGGTATTAAAAAGTATTTTATAATCATGTATGACTCAAAAATTTAATTGAATTATGGATACTGAATATCCATAGGGATATGGGATATCCCTATGCTTGCTAAGGATAGCAATACTTAGGGAGTATTGCTAACCTTAGCTGTGAATCTCACCTACCACTCACACTGTCAGGGACAAAAGACTCCTCAGTCTTCTGATTGACAGTATTATACCTGCTCAGCCACTGAAGGCTCGAAAAGAGAAGCAAGTCATCTTCTTTCAGTTGGTTTGACAACATCCAAAGGAAAGGAGACCCTACTGTTATTGTTGCATCTTCTCAATAGTTCTTCATTTATCTTTTGCTAGTACACGTGCTGTTGTCTCGAAGTTAAAAGAAAGGGAAATCAGGAAAATAAGAAAAAATACTGTTCATTTTAACTGATCAGTTACTATAATCTTTTTACCTACCTTATTTCACTGTATTTTTTACCTTAGTTTCTTCCGAAATGCATTGTAATATGAACTGAATGACGTTTTTTACCATCAAATAATACCGAGTACTTATAATGTACTTACATGACTTAAAAGGTTCTCAGTAATTTGCTTCCATTTGGCAGATGTGACTCATCTCAAAATCTACATAATCCATTTTTTACCAATTTTGAAACAATAGAATTTTAAAAAATTTACTGAGCCTAACATGGTTAAAAGTATTTGATCCCATTGGTACTTTACCGAGATATTAATATTAATATTCTGTTGGTAAGAGAGAAGTGATTTCATCATCGGGGTATGTGAGAACAAAGCAGATTCCGCTGTGAAATGACCGAGTGTTCGCTAGAGCTGCTTACATTAGAACTTGAGTTTATTTATAATGCTTTGAGAAGAATACTATATATTGAATACAATGGATATACTAGAGAACAGATAAAAGAGAGGCAATGTCATAACTCCATAGGCATTAATTATATTTTTATAGTGTCAATTGATATTTACAATGCTTTTTATGTGTTAAAATATTCTAAATCAAGATGAAGCTTGTTATTTTTCTGTTTTCTCATTTATGAAATGATAGGTAAGGCTTAACCATGCACTCAATGAAATATAATGACTTTTGAAATAGCTAAAGAAAACAGTGGGGGGTGGTTAGTGACAGTGTAATTGAAGGTGTTAATAGAGTTTCCAAAAAAACTGTTTTAACACCTGTATTTCTCTCAAATTTTTGGAATAAACTGCATTGTATCTGTGATACAGTAAAATTCCAGATCAGATTCTATCCTTTCTTCTACAAAAAGATCATCGTGGTTTTAAGGTTTTAGCATCCAGTATGGCTGGTTCCTAATTTGTCACTGGGATTAGAATATGGGAAATTGGTTTAGAAAGTAAAGCTAGCCTTAAGCTTTTAAGAAAGAATTTATTTATTTGAATCAATCCAATTCTCCAAATTTCTTGATGCCTTGGCTCCCCCTTCTGTAACACTAGCACTGATTTATAAGGATTATCGCCTTCAGTTCCTGTGTCGGGGAGTTGGGAGGTGAGCGCAGTGGGGTAGCATTTTCGGGAAGCCACATAGGCGCTCTTTGATCTGAGGTGTGGTATGCCTCAGGGAGTAAGTTCAATCTTGATTTCTTTAGTCAATCATCCACTATCAGGTACTGCTGCACTGATTAGCAGGCTGAAGAAAGAGAGTGAGCGTATCATGGGTGTGTGTTACAAAGATGAAAACTAGTGATGAGCCTGTTGGCAACGGAGCCAACCCCTAGTTTTACTATGTGACATTTGCTTTCTCTTTGCATAAATCCCACTAGTGCACAGAGGAACCAAAACCAGTATTTCCACATATCTTTCTACACACTGATGATTTTTTTTTCAGAGATCACCAGAGTTCCATTCTTTGTTTAATCCATTATTGCAAAATGGAAACTGGAAAGATAATTAGAAGGATGCATCGTGGGAGTGGCTAAAGGAGATTCAAAATGGCTTTGTCTGTTTAATATCCCTGCCATTCTGTAAAGCAAGCTAATGGCTACCTCTTATGAAATGTTCTGAGTCTGGAAAACTAACACCACACCTGTGTGCTTCTTGTCTTTACATCTGGTGTTACCTGAATGCCAAATGGTTCTCTGGACCCCAGAAGGGCCTCAGTATCCACCGTTACCCATTAGTGATGTCCCCCTCAAAAAATTAGGATCCACAGATTTTCTGAATTGCCTCCCATACACTCTCTTTTGTTTGGCCAAAGTAAAGGAGAATATCTTCAAACACGTGAGGGCATGTGCTGATAACAAGTGCTATTTTTGGTTTCTTTAGATACATATTTGGGATTTGTCCATGTGTATTGTGCTTTACAAGGTTGAAGCAGAAATGGAGGCTCCTTCCATTTAAACAGGGGATAGATATGCTTTGTATGTTAAGTCTTTACCAAATTTTACCAGTCTATTTTAATATTAGAATTATTTGCTGGAAAAGTATTCATTTTTATATGGGAGTACCCTTTGTGCAAAAACACAAGGCACAGATATAGTCGTGTCATAAATACGTATGATACACTCATGTGCAACCAAATTTATTTATTGTATTTGACCTTGATGATGGGATTAATTTGATAAAGTTAAGGTCAGTGAATGTATTATTTTTAGACAAGATACAAAGTGTAGAATGTTCTGTTTTGCTTTACAATGTTAACAACTAGTAGTGCTTAATGTTCTCTGTGTACTGCTGATTGCAGCGATGCATTCATCCTTGGTGATTATCCAGAAGATTTCAGCACCTGTATTTAATCACACATTTGAGAAAGAAGCACAAAGATATAGTTTGGCTATTCCCCCCTTCCAGAAAAGTCTGGACAGACCATGAATAACAATAATATCAGGGCTAGTAATAGTCATAATCATGCTATCATGCTTTCAATATGTATGAAAAAATCACCAAAATATTCTTTTGATCATATTTGATCACATTTGCATATTGCTAATGATACCCTCATATTGTTTGCTTAACTTTAAATGTTGTGTTATGTTGATAAGAAAAGGACTTGTTATCTCTGTTTTATAGAAGAGGGAGTGGGACTTACACAGAGGTAAGAAGTATGTTGCTAGCAAAAACATTTGTACCCTATGAATTACCAGGACTAATGATCACTATTATCTTTTTTCATATAAATATTTATTTAGTTCAATGTAAGGAACATGAAAATCTCAGTAAGCAGCAATGGATCTATATAAGAGTCCTTATAGAAAATAAAAAATTTTCTACTACATGCCATTTTGTCTATTAAATTGTCGTTAATGAATTAAAAAAAAGACATCTTGACTTTTTTGCAGTTTGCATGTTCTTCACTACTTCACTAAGAAATAGAAGGTGAGCCCTGGCTGGAGGGCTCAGTTGGTTGGACCATCATCTCATACACCGAAAGGTTGCAGGTTTGATCCCAGTCAGGGCACATGCCTCAGTTAAGGCTTTGACCCCCCAGTTAGCCTGTGCATGGGAGGCAACTGATTGATGTTTCTCTCTTCATTAATGTTTCTCTCTGTCTCTCTCTCTTCTCCCTTCCTCCCTCCCTCTCTAAAGTCAAATCAATAAACCTATCCTTGGGTGAGGATTTAAAAAGAAGAAGTAAATAGTGAAGTGATAATTGCACAGTTTTGTGTTCCATAGGATAGGGGCCAAAGAATGAAAGAATCAGTGCAGTACAAGGCTCTTGAATTTAAAAGTTGAAAAGCTACTTTTGAACTATCTCTGCATTAAGATGCCTTACATGGTATCATGAGGATATACTAAAGCCAGGCCAAGAACTTAAGGAATAAAAACAAACCTTTCCTATTTCTTGTGATGGAAATTAATTTATCAGATTGATGTCTGGTAGACTGCAGATAGCAAATGCATTTGACCTCATTCGGTAGCTAGAACTAACCTGTTTATAAATACTCTAATTCAATCAAGGCATAGAAATAACCAGAATGGATATAATGGACAAAAAAGACAAATGAATGCACCTGCATCAATCACAAAGGGACATTTTTTTCTGCTTTTATATTCATTGTACTAACATCATTCTACCTGTTCTTCTTCACTTAAAAACTAGTATTTTAAACTTTGCAAAATACCTTCAAGAACACCTAGAGCCTTAAACTGTGATTCTCAGCAACCTGGTTTTATCTTACTCAAATTTGTTTGGACCCTAGCCGGGCCTGTTCTTTCCTGTGCCAGGATCTATTAATGATAATTACGTAGAATACTAGCCCCATTCTGTGATACCATCACATCATTGTGAGGAAGATTATGATCTTATCCCAGCCTATTCTGTTTAACTCTGACACTCCTTCTATTATACTGGGGCCTTGATAAGATCATGCCTGTTAGGATCAGGCATTAGTTGGAATCAATATTTGAAAATGTGCCTGTTTTTGCTTAATAGTAAAGTTGGTGTAAGCGTTAAAGTGAGATCATTTGTTTAAAGAGATTATACAACTTCATCTTGTCAAGTGTTCTTTCTACTGCTTCATGGTCAAAAGCACACAGTGAGGTCTTGGGGACACCATCATTTTGCTGACCAACCCATCTGGATACATTAGCTTTTAGGTAGGTGTCCTGCATTGATGAGAATATGTAATATTTCTTATACTGTTTCAGGTCAGAAAAAGTGAGTTGGAAAGAGTAGAATGCTATTTTCATCGGTCTTCATTAATGAAACACAATTCAGTTCTCAGACAGGGTCATTTTTTGCCTCTAAAGGACATTTGACACCTCCTGGAAACAATTTTGTTGTCATAGCTGGGGTGGGAAGGCAGGTGAAGGAGAATAGTGCTACTACCATCTGGGTTATTATGGCCAGAGTTGTTGCTAAACATCCTACAATGTGCAGGGAGCTTCCCACAATGAAGAATGACCTGGCCCACGGTGTCAAAAAGCCGGGGTTGAGAAATCCTGACATAGTGTATACTGTGAATACACCAAAAAGTAGAGATTGGGGACCAAGGATGTCAGTTTTTCACGTGCCTATTTCTGCCTGGGAGGAGCAGAGGCTGAATTGGCCCTTGTTCCTCCGTTTTCTGGTTCATACCCTTTCGTGGGTTTGTAACTAAATTCTTCTGGGCATACACATTCAGGGCTCTGCGGGGTTTCCTTCGCATTTGCATCGAATGGGACTTCAGGTAGAAAAGGTGAGAAATCAGCCCTGTAACATCTTTGGTCTTAATACAGCCAAAACTCTTTAATCTTTATTGGGTTCTATAATCCATGTTTAGAATTTATTCATAATTTTTGAAATTAATGAAATATGGAATTGAATATCCTTATGTATCACTTACCAACTTCATGAACTATTTGGTTATATGTTTTGTTACATGTATGATTTAGTTATTTATTAATTATGTATTATTTGGTCAAAGAGTCATGCATGAAAAAACAGCATTGAATACAGTCCATCCTCTGTATTCATGTGTTCCGCATCCATGGATTCAACCAATCTCTAATCAAATATATTTGGAAAAAAGTTACATTGTTGACATGTATACGTGTCAGCTCTACAGTGGTTGCGTGTCTGTACTGATTGGGTACAGAACTTTTTTTCTTGTCATTATTCCCTAAACAATACAGTGTAACCACTATTCACATAGCATTTGCATGATTTGAAGTATATGGGAGGATATGCATAGGCTGTATAGGAACACTACACCATTTCATACAAGGGACTTGAGCACCTGAGGACTTTGGTATCTGTGGGGCCCTCCAACCCCCTGCATAGGGAGGGGTGACTCTCTTATAGTTTTCATTGTATTTGGGTAACTGTTGCACAGTAAATATTGAGAAAAGGAACTACGTTATTTTAAAAATTTAGCTTTTTAATGTTTACAGTTAAAATAATAGACAACAAATTTATAGTATGTTTCTGAAAAATAAGTTAGAGGATGTCTTTCTTGTGTCCGTGCATTTTGTGGCTACTGAAGTCTGGGTGCCGGGGTGTTGAGGCGAAGCCCTTTCATCTGCCAGGACAGGACAGGGAATCTTCTTCCTTTTTGTATTGTTGAGAGTCCTCCAAGCTTTTTTCCTGAATACGCAGATGGGAACAGCAGACAGGGTGCTGGAGGCGCCAGTGGCAGGGAAACCGGAAATCAGGACACCTCTCTAGAGGCTGGCTTCGCACAGGGTTGGGGAGTAAACACGAGGGCTGAAGTGCTGGTCTGGAGAAAAGGCACCGAGGGAATGAGAGGAGCATCCCCCTGAAGCTGAGCTAAGGGCACAGTGCTCTGAACCCGCACAACCGATGAATTCATCACTCGTTCTCCACCCGTTTTAGAAAAGGCATCATCATGAAGCAGCCTTCTTGAAGTGGTCTTCATAAAGCCTGTAAGAAAAGATTGCAATACCTGTAGTGTTTATAGGAAGTTGCCAGGTTAAACAAAACATTTCTGCTTTATTTCTAAAGTTCCTTAGGAAGTAAAATATATTTTTATCTGATTCCTTTCCTCCCCACCCATTTTGGATTAGTGTTAACATGTGTTTATGGGGGCTGAATGATTTTTTTAGCCTTTTTTGGCAGCTGAAAAAATGATTTTGCAAATGAAAAATGTTTGTTTTGAATTTAGAATATTGAGAAGTTCTAAATTATAATACCATTTAGGAATGTACTCTGAACTAAAATAACAGAATTATAGAGATTACTTAAAATGTTTGTCCAGTTAATTTTGGTAACACAGTTATTAATTCTTTTTACATTTTTCACCGTATTTTTTTCTCTAAAATTTTCTAAACTTACACCTCTGTGTCCCCAAGAGAACATATGTTTTCATATATATTTGAACAACAACAAGGAAAAATGTTTTAAAGAAAGAAAATTACTTCCTGCTAATAATTCTGGATGTGGATACGACAAGAAAAAGACAAATGCGGTTTGGCACTGGGCACAGATTTCTTTTTCCTCTCCTGTCAGAAACAAAGTCGCCCGGTTCTGACAGAGTTAAGTAAACTCAAGACAACGCCATTGCTCCCAACCCTCTATCTCCTGGTACTTCTCAGTCCAACAATTATTTCTTCTTGTAGAATAAGATAAGTTTTCACGTGCTTGTGTTTGATGGATTAACTACAGAAAATTAAGGAATTTTACAAAAATTCCAACTTGGCAAATAGTAGCAAGTCTTATCATCCAGAGGCCTGATAAAACCGATAAAGCAGCAGGGAAACTCGTCTGGACAATGTCTTGAAAAATACGAGGTATCTGACAGTGGCCTGTATCTCCCTGCTAGAGTTGGGATGATCAGTTAAATGCAAACACCCCGCTAGATAACAGAACTGTAACTCTGTTTCTGTCTGTAGAGATGGGACATCAGTTATGATAAGGGGCGGGCATGTAGCTGTAAAATTGTGTGATGGGGCTGTGCTCTTTCTCCTTACCAATTTCAACTAGAAGCAAACGGCCCTTCGAGGGAAGGAACAGTATGACGCAGCAAAGAATACCAGTGCTAATTTGGGACTGGGAAGCCTTGAGACCTAGTCCACACCAGCCAGCCCTTCACCCTGCAGGCCTCACAGATGATCAGCTATTTAATAGTTGTTACCATGCTTGCCACTTATATAATAGAACAATTTTAAAAAATACCTTGATATTCTTTTTGTTGGGATTTCAATACTAGGCATATCATGATGAAAATGCAATGTTTTCAAAGAAGGAAGCACAAAGCAGCTGTGGCAAATGCAAATTTTTGAAGTCTGTGGTTACAGATTTTTTTTCCTTCCGTTGGTATCAGCACCCAGGGCTTTCTGGTGGCCTCTCTAAGGGGCTAGGTCCCCAAATCACTTCGACCCTGACTTATTTTTCTTCTAAATATATAACTGTCTTGTATAAGTCAACTCAGACATGTGTTCTGAGTAGGAATGGATGCATATAAAGTAACCTTATATATTTTATCTATTAATATTTATTAATTTAACAAACATTTATTATTAGCTAAGGAGATGCCAGGTGTGGTCACAGGCACGAAAGATATTGTAGTGTATTTGAAATGTACATTGATCTTTTTATCCTGGAGATGGTATTCTAGTGGGAAATACGGACACATGAGTGGCCAAATGCTGTAGAGTAGGTGATTAGCAATAACATTATAAGTGCTAAAGGAGGAAATATGAAGTGCTAACATATATTTGGAGATAAAAATATAGGTGATATATAAGGGGGGACATAAAGAACAAATAGGAATAAATTAAGATTATTTGTGTGCATGGAGGGCGTGGTGTGTGTGTGAGATTGTGTGTGTGTGTGTATGTGTGTGTGTTAGGGATAGCAGAAGATGCAGAACAGAAAGTGCAAAGGCCAACAGGCAAAAGAGAACATGGTACAATAAATTTCAAGAACCACTGAGTTGTCCAGTGGGATAAAATAGCTCTTTAGTCAGTTTTAAAATATTTCAGTGAGATACTAAATCATCAGTCTAGTTCACTTTAAACTGTGGTGCACATTATTTCTGTGAAATTTTTGTCTCGTTTGGATGGACCATTAGTACTTTTTCAAAATGTTGTCTGAAGTCATTAGCTCTAGAAATAATTCTCCACCACCTTCTTTTTTCTATCACTTTCTATTTGTTAGAGAAATGTATGTAACTGAGTTTTTGTGAAAATCATTAGCGGCTTCTCTGGAAGCTGCTGGATGTCTTCATTGTGACTGATCTGGTATCAAAGTGTATTTAAAATATTTTGCCCTTTTAGTCTTTTAGGCCACAATATATTGTATTTTTGAGCAGATATATAAAATAAGAAAAATATCTCTGCCCTCAGGGAGTTTCCAGTCTAATCAAAGCATTAGCCAGGCAGGTGAAGTTATTTTGAGGATTTTATGTGGAGGTGGAAGCATTGGGCATGACACCCTCAGAAATGAATGGCTCACATATGGTTTCAAAGTGCAGGTGGCATCTCACAGCACTAACATAAAAGACTACTTTCCCTATAACGGAAGAACTACTCTTTGGTTCAGACTCAGGGTTGTGGACCTTTTACTATGTTTAATTCAACATAAGAATAGCCAAAATGCCTTCTATGTGAGAATGTGTGTCAAATATACAACCAAGGGAAAAATGACGTATTGTGACGATGCTGGCTGCCCTCACTCAGTAAGAGCACCAGCAGGTGCAGCATCACCCAAACAGAGAGAGCCGATGGGTCTCTTTGCAAGTTTCCGCATGGGACGTTTCTATAAAGCACAAGTAACAAAGGAACTATTCCACAGTGTTATAAATTATAATCCAGAAAGTATAGATTAGTAAAATGGATTAAAAAGTCTTTTTCACCAGCTGGTGTGGCTCAGTTGGTTGGGCATCGTCCCACAAACCAAAGAGTCGCTGGTTTGATTCCCAGTCAGGGCACATGGCTGAGTTGTGGGTTCTGTCCCTAGTCGGGGCGCGTATAGAGGACAAGCAATAGATGTTTCTCTCTCATGCTGATATTTCTCTCCCTCTCTTTCCACCCTCTTCCCCTTTCTTTAAAATCAAAAATAAAAAAAAATACAGTGTTTTCAACCTTGGCACTATTGGCACTATTGTGGAGCAGATAATTCTATGAAGTGGGGACTGTCTTGTGCGTCGTAGGACATTGAGCAGCACCCTGTCTATCTACTACATACCGGTACCATGTCCTGCTGTTGTGACCATCAAAAATGCTTCTAGACATTGCCACATGTTCCCTGGGTCGCAAAATTGCCCGCAGTTGAGAACCACTCGAATAGAATACTTTGAGAGATTAGTTGTGTATATTATGAAAATGAAAGACCACAACAGGAAAACTCAAGAATACCTATGCACTATTATTTTAAGTTCTTATCGTTGATTTGGTTGGTTGGTTGGTTGGTTTTCCTGGCTATTAGGCCATTACATTTGGTAATAATATATGCATTTGAATGAAACTGGGATATTGGTTGGATTTGAAAAGTAGATCTATTTTATAACCTATAGAAGCAAAAGAAGAATTGAATTAGAACATACAAGATAATATTTGATCTAAGGATTCATCTGCTTACTTACATAGGGCAGAGACATGAATTCTCTTGAGATAGCCAACTCAGTTTCTGGTGTGGTAAAACCCATGATTGCCCAAGAATACTCCCTTTGCATGGAAATGAAAAATTCCTATGGTAAATGTGGAGGAAATAGAGTGATTGGAAGAGAAAAAGTATTTCCTCCTTTCAGTCATCTTTTCCACAGTACTTTTGAAAGCATGTTCTATATGAAAAGCTCACATCAATATAAAAGAATATTTGGTTTCCCCTCTCCCTTCTCCAGGTGGAAAGCAGGTCCTCATTACCCAAGACCCTTCCCTGTTGGCCCTTTGGGGGCTGGTGTGACTTCACGTCAGGTCTGCTGGAGGGGCTCTGCGGGTGGGGTCAGACCTCCAACTCAGTGGAAATGATGATGCTGAAATCAAACTTTGAATCTTTCCCAAATCTCTTTTTTATTGGCAGCTTGAATGGCCTACTGTATTCTTCTGCAGCAGGGCCTTCCATTGGGCATTTGTTTTGTTGACGTGTGAATGCTCTTTTGTCAAAGATTAACCACACGGCCTTCGCACAGGCAGGATGCCATTTAAGATAGTCCTTTACTAAATTCTTAGAGTAAGGATGGATGTCAGGCCAGTCAGGGGGCAAGTTTAGGTGACAGCGGATGATGGGTGGACTTGGGGATCCCTCCTCATTGACTGGCTGAGAACATGGCCACAGACTGAAGTGCGGACGCGCCTGATCCATAGGGCTGGCAGCTGAGTGAGATTTAAGGGCCCTTTATCCCATTATGTTTTAAAAGTTTTAGTAACTCAAAACCTGTTACAAAGCAGTACATCCCAGCAGCCTGGAGAGTCTTCTGAAAGTGAAAGCTCACTGAAGGGGCAAGAGAAACCCTCCAGGGTCTTAGAATCCAAACCTCATGAACCCACCTCTCGTCCTGTTATTCAGTTCCTTTTGTAAGTTTGTAGTCAATGTTTATATAAAGATTTTTTTGTTCCATTAAGCTACAATACACTGTCATTTGCTCATCGTTTGAATAACTGTTCAACACCATCTATCAAAAAGGGGAATCCCAAATTTTGTCATAGCAGCCAGACATTGTTAAGTGCATATAGTGGTAGTTCTCTTAAGCCTCAGCAAAGAGACCACACTGGCAGTACCTACCAGCCAAATGGCAATGTTTTACGTCAAATATTAAAAAAATAATTTTTGTAAACAGTGTCGGCTACTTTGCCAGCAAAACCCACGAAAACTTAAAGTTAAGAAAAACTAGAGATTTGGTTAATTTAGACATTTGAATTTAGAACAGGTAGAGCGTTTGAGATATTTGTTGTATGTTTAGATGAATGTGAACAGTACTTTCTTGCTGTCTACATCACCTGTAGTTAATGTCAGCTCCACGACTGGCTTAGTTTTATGTCTTCCACTCACTGTTGTGTTACCTGCTTTATTCTTTCTTTTCTACTTTTCCCACTCTGCCATTCATAACTTCCATTCTTGGCATTTTCTCTTTCACTCATCTTCTGATTCTTATGTTTACAACTGTGCCGTCTTCCCCTTTCCTTTTTGAATTAGCTTCTAAGTGGCTCTCTTCTGCTCACTTTCATAACTTGACCTTGACTTTCTCTCAGGGCCTGTTGGATGCCTCAGCATACACTTTCGTTGTGTGCTTTACTTCTCGCACTGTTAGTGAGGGACTGTTGTTTTTTATTTTGTCTCTGAAGAACTAAATTTAAATTCAGTTCCAGTGATGTCACTGTGGTATGTGGAGGCTAAGAAAGCTCCGTCCAGTGTGTTCCAGCCCTGGCCAGTTATTGTCCTTTTGTTGCTGAGAGGAGACCTGTGCGGGATAACAACCATAATAGTCACAGTCAAGATGCCTGAGTATCAGAGAGTCAACAACCTGTGTTTATTCCATTTAGTACTAATTTCCTAATGCCTCTGTTCTGAGTCACACAAATACTAAAAATGCATTCTTACTGAGGATGCTGTGTCCGTTTGCTTCAGGTCAAGGGAAACGATTGGGGGACCATAGATATAGCCAAAGGTGCTTTTGAGTTAGACATTTAATGTGAAGAAGAGAGATGTGTATATCCAAAACTTTTACAGTTCTCGCTGATGGGCTTGGATGTGGACATAGGGGGCTTCTTTTCTGGTGGTTTGGAACAGAACTTTGAAAAAAATGCACATAACAATATAAGAAAAGAGAGTGTGTGTACCTGTATACACATGTGCACACACAATGAGAGAGGAAGTGAAGTGAACTTTTTACCAACACCCACTCAATCACTCTACACAAGACACGTGGTGCACTTTAGGAGTACGCCTATCAGACTTGAAAGAGTGTGGTTCTGCCATAGTATTAGGAGTCTGGGACCCATCCAGGAAAATAAAAATAGGAGGGATTAGAGGGATAATTCAAGGTTATTATAGGTATTTATCAGTTGTGGGTAGATAAGTTGGTGGGGTAACAACCACCCCCGTTCTCTTAAAATAGCTTCGGTTTTCAGACTGAACTCCCCGCTAAAGCTCGGAGCCTTAACTGAATGTTCTCAGATTAAGAAAAAAGTAAATATAGGTTGTGAATCAGTGGGCTGACGCTCATGTTTTCCTGCCCTGTGCAGGCCGCAGACTGGGTCTTAAACAATAAACTTTGTACATTCTCGAGATCCAATTTCAGGACTTCTTAGAACCTTGTGGAATCTACTTGAATTATTTTTTTTAAAAAGCAACACAAACAAAAGCCATGTGGCACTTAGATGCTAATAAATGATTTTGCTTCATCAGTTGCATGAATTAAGTATTTTTATTCACAAAATTTGCTCATTAAACATAACATTTAATAGTTTTTTTAAAAATATAACACTATTCTTAAAACCATGGAGTTTACAAAGATAGTAATGTAATTATAGTTTTTACATAACACATTGAGAAAATGTTAATGTCTTGAGTTTTTAATGCCATTTTAAACTTTTATGAATGAAAAACTAAAAATCAGATAAATGCTAAAATTTCAATTATAAGAATTCTATTTAAAGGCTTTTGATTTTAATATTATTTGATAAGCTTCAGAAATTAAATTATCTTAATGAATCTGAATGCATGCAGTAAAAATAGTCATAGTCATATGCATGTTTCTGAGTAGAAATGTAATTTATAAAGCTGTGCATAAATTAATCAGTAATGTTACCATTTATTGGGTTGCCATAGTAAGAACATAAATAGTATTATTAAAGTCCTCCACCACCTGTATCAGCATGCCATCAACACTCTTCCAATTTACTAAATTAACAAGGAAATGATATAAATGGTGTATATTTTACTTCTGAGCCCCAGGAGTGAAATACAGTGTCAGCTTATAAAAGGTGAAAATAGAACAGAAAAATAAATGCCAGATAAAGCAGAGTTGTTTTATTTGTTAACTGCGAAAAAGAAAAATCTGACAAACATTTTTTTTCTATTCTCAAAACACAAGCAGCTTAGCTTTAAAATTTCATCAGATCACTCTTAGGCTTACAAGGCATTACAGAAACCCTCTGAAAAACAGACCTAAGTTCCATCTCAAAGCACTGTAGTAAGCACAGGAAACACGCAACAAGCCTTTAGTATCATTTGGATGAGGAATAAGGGCGACTCAAAGCAAAAATATCAAAAGGTCAAGAGGATCCTTTACTCTCAGTAATTGCCTTGGAGGCTTTTTTTTTTTCTTCTTTTTTTCCCTCCTTGATGCATTGTTTTTAAAAGGTTGTCTGGGATGGGAAAATGTAAAAGTGCAATCATAATAAGCATTCAAAAATCATCTGGGAAGGCGAAAAGACTTGCCCATGTTTCCTGTGGCTGTTGAAGGGGGGCCACATTGGCAGGCCATCCTGGAACCCCCAAAGTCTTTCCCATTTTGGTATAATTTCATTTGAAATGAAATACATTTTTCCCCATTTAAAAATGTTAACTATCTCATAGTGCTGTTGAAACTTGCCTTGTGTCAAAAACAGGAAATTCTAAGGAGAAATAGACTGTGGATATATATGTCAGATGTTTCTCTTCTGTTTTTTTCTCCCTTTCTTTTTAGACACACGAAACCCATATGCACACACATATATTAATATATATAATATATGCAGATATTGATGGAATTCTGCGAGTTGAAAGAGGAGGAAGATGTCTTGAAGGATCCATATCTCTCCCAGCAGATTTGTGCTATTATCACTGAAATGTGGCCTTCAGTCTTGAAACAGTTAAAAGAGTTCTACGGCCACAAAAGAAGAGATGTCTTCAGAATTATCTCCCGCCTCACATTTGCTCTTAGGCAAGCAGTTTAAAAAAGCCCAGTGATTGAGCCAGTGATCCAATTTGAAATGCAGAAATGATTAGAGCTGCTTGCCTCATTTCATATCGAAATTCTCTGATTTATGACAGGGCGGCAGCCAAGATCTATCTCCAAAGGGAATTAGTGTGCAAGTTTGCATATTTTTGTTATTTAGGTTTCTGATAGCAGCTGCTAGCTAGAAATACTGAACTGGGAGGTGGTGGGGCAAGGATTTTCAGCCACTGGAGCAAGAGAAAGATAAGAGCTTTCTGTTTAGGACATTGAGACCCCTTGACCAGCATATATCTGTATTACATATGCTTCTTGTATGTGTGTGTATTTAAGAACTCGCTAATGGTGTAGATGTGAGTATATGTATACATAAATTATGAGGTTCCGGCAGCCCAGGAATGTGTGGGAATGGTTAATTCTAGTAATGAAGAAACGAATTACCAAAATTCTGTCTCCATGTTTTAACTAGTGGAATTTTAATGAGGCATAATACTTCAATCATGCAACTGACCTGTGGGGCAGAGTATAGAACATATAATGAAACAGAAATAGAATTCTGAAAAAAAAATTATTACCTTATCTGGAATTTACATGAAGTGTTAACAGGAAATTATGCAGCAGTTATAAATGAAAAATATGGGATTTAATGTACTTATTAATAAAGATTTGTTACATACATGATACCAGTGTCCCAAATCTGCTGTCCGCAGCTGTCCCCAATTTCTAATGTTTCTGTCCTCAGATTCCTCGTTTAGAGTCATCTTATTACCATGGAAGCTGGTGCCAGTTTCTCTTCAATGAGTATTCCATTCCAGGGAGAGAAAAAAAAAAGGAAGGAAACATCTTTATGCACAATTCAAGGGGTGCAGACCCTCTATCGGTTACATTAAAATATTAAACACACACACAAAATCATGCAACTTTCTTAGGCTAGGCAAGTGCTTTACCTAAATTTGTAGATCTTAATCATTGTTGGCAAAAAAAAATTATGATTCTTCAAGTGAAAAAAAAATCCCTTGAAAAAAAAATGTGTGACTGT
This sequence comes from Phyllostomus hastatus, assembly GCF_019186645.2. Lineage (NCBI taxonomy): Eukaryota > Metazoa > Chordata > Mammalia > Chiroptera > Phyllostomidae > Phyllostomus > Phyllostomus hastatus. Next base: position 26,187,891 of record NW_025334017.1, read on the forward strand.
CAGTCCACATTAGTACTGCAAGGAGCAAAGAAATCATCGTGGGAAAGTTTATTACCTCCGCTGCTCTCTGCTCCATATGGACTCATTATGGCCTCCAGTCTCAGCACTGCTCCTCAGCTGACCTCACTGTAATGCAGCTGGGCTTCTAGGTATTAAAACTGCTCTCATATTTCACTGAGTATTCTCCCAGGGACCCAGGGTTATTGTAGTAAAAACTTTAAATTTTGATTATCTTGTTCGTTGACCAAGAATGCAGGAAGATCTTTAAAGCTAAAATGCCTGGGTTATGCCTTTTAAATCAGCCCATCTCCTTCATTAAGGGGCTCTTTGGCTTCCCCTTACCTTGCCTAGTTTCAGGATGGTAACTCTTCGTGTGGTTGGCATCTCTCATGTTCAGGAAGAGTATTATGCCAGTATCTAAAAAAATAATTATTAGAAGATTCTTTGCTCCCAAAGGGTCTGGTGATCAATTTTAACTTGATCATATCTTTTAAAACAAAGAATGGAATTTTGTTTAGTGTTGCAACATCTTTGAAACAACTTTGTAAATTTTTAAGAATATATTATTTTAAATCATTCAGTTCTGAGTTGTAACAGCTCACAGTTCTGACCTAGAGTAAGTCCTTTTATTAATAAGCTAAATATTAATAGTCAGTATTTCTAGTGTCAGGCACTGAGTTTAGTGTTTCGTTGCTTCATATTTGCATACCTCTGAAGATTTAGTTTTACCAATTTATAGATGAAGAAACTGAGGTTTCAGTTACTCCTCCAAAAGAACTCAGCTAATAAAAGTGCAAACCCTAGATTTGAACACATCTGACTTACCAGTTCTTAACTACTTTTAATTTTTGTATGGCTCACCTATGGCACCATTCTGATGGCCCTCTTCATCACTCCCATAAATCATGGTTCACTCATTAAGTCTTTTGCTGAAAGGGGCTGAAGATCTGTAAGTGATTTAGATCTGGTCTCTTCCTTCAAGGAGCTTAGTCTGTGACAGAAACAGACATGTAAATATATCATTACTGGATGATTTCTGATGGAGGTATGCCCAAGAAGTTGTTTCTTGTTGAAAAAAAAATATGCATCACAACCTCTGGCTAACTTAGGCAGAGACAGAATTTAGGGGAAGCTTTGGGGGAGCTCACAGAATCGATGGCAGGTCAGAGAACCAGGTTTAGAAAAGGACAAGAACCAAGGCAGTAAGGTGTGAGGGGTCTAATAATAGTAGGAACTGTAGTCCGGCCTTCTTAAGGCATATTCACAGGAAAGGATGAACGCCAACACACTTTGGCCTTTTTCTTTCTTTGTTCAGGATTTAGGTCCAGGAAGGGCCCTATCCATCTACCCTGGGTCACATCTCTGCCACTTGCCTAGGGAGGAAGGGACCCCTAGATTAATGCCCCAATGTGTGTGCACGAAAAGACTCGAGAGCTGTTACCAGGTGGAGCTGGACCAGATGCTGGCCAGCCATGAACAGCAATTCTCCACCAAGCCTAAGCAGATGAAACATTTAAACATCTCATATGCCCAAGAAAGGTTACTAGAGGGTAATTTTTAGAAGGAAAAAAATTTAAAGTTTGAATTTACTCAGTCAATAAATTGGGAATGTAAATTCCAGGGAGAAACTACAGCCTATCCAAAAGCGTGAAGTTCTGAAACTAACCAGTGTTGCAGAGAAAATGTGAGCGACTGGAGGGAGGCGTGGCTACTGACGAGGGTCGGAGAAGGGTGAATGCCCAGGTAATGGGAAACTTCCCATTCCAGGACAAGAACTCCGGATTTTATTTTCTATTCAATGTTGATGGACTAGAGCACAGTAAATACTGTGAACTGTTTTGCCAACAATTTTTAGTCACCATCTCTTTCACTGGCTTTAGATACAATGTCTTCTTTCAGGTTTTTAATCTATGTATTCCTCACAATTAAATCCTGCAACCAAACTGTATAAGACTCACTAATATCCTCTAATTGGTTTCCCTTTTTATTTTTAAAGTGTATTGTATTGATTATGGTATTACAGTCATCCCATTTTTCTCTTCCTTTACTTCCCCTCTGCCCTGCACCCCTCCTTCCACCAGCATCCCCCCTGCCCTTAGTTCATGTCCATGGGTCATTCATGTAAGTTCTTTGACTTCTCTAGAATCTGTGTATTTTAAAACAACCTGAACTAAGTGAGAGGGAAGTGAAGCAAGAAAAATTAGCTGATATCTTACTTTTGTCTGAAAAAAAAAAGAAATGACCAGTTGTATAATAATAAATTGACCAAAATGGGTGAACTATTTTGGCATTTAGTAGAGAATTCTGTAAACTCCTATGGCAAATAGCAGTATCCATATTAGAACAGAGGAGCAGGATGTAAATTGCATGAGTGAAATGTGTTGAATCCCTGATCATTAGATGCCTAGTGTAGCCAGATTAAAAGGTATAAAAATGAATAAAGGGCACCGGCCAGGTAGCTCAGTTGGTTAGAGCATCATCCTGATATGCCAGGGTTTGTGGGTTCAATCCCCAGTCAGGGCACATGCAAGAATCAATTAATGAATGCATAAATAAGTAGAAAAACAAATCAATGTTCCTTTCTCTCTTCCTCCCTCCCTTTCTTCCTCTCTCTCTCTTAAAAAAATCAACAAATAATATTAGTTAAAATAATGAATAAAGAGAAATCACCAAGAGAAAAAACAGATAACAATATACTCAAAAAATCAGAATAAAGTTTTTTTTCCCTTAAACTCTGCATTTTTTAGAAGAAAAAGAATAGTAACGAGTCCCGATTTATTATGAAGGTTACATCTTCCTTATTGGTATCATCCCAGCTGCAAAGAGGTTTTCACTCTCCCTAACTACTCTGCTGTGTTACCCCTAGGGAAAGAAGGTATTCTGCTTCTCCTGTGAAAAATCTCTGCACGTTTAGCATCAATCGTAAAGCTTCTGAAGTTTCTTAATGTAATTTGGGATCCAAAGGTTCTTTTGCATAGCAGTGGTGAGAAGAGAGCTCATGATAGTTAAATAATTTACTTCCTCTAAGAATTTAACTGCTCTCTAATCATCATGTAAAGCAACTCATGATGGAGGGGGAATTTGTGTGTCGGATTTTTATCTGCTGTGTGTGTGTGTGTGTGGCTGTGAGATTCCTGAGCAGGAAAAACAGTTGGGGAGAGAGGGCCTTGGACTCCATTTCTCTGAAACCTCAATTAAGCAAGGTGGTATCTATGGTGATTTTTAGCATTTGGCTCCCAGGAAAGCAACAGACATACTCCCTCCATAGCCTCATATTTGTTCACTCAGAAGTTTAGTAAACGCTGTTGTTCTTTAGAAAGTATAATTCAAACTGTACCTTGAAATATTTCTATTTTTCAGGCTCATGTATTTGTGCTTCGATTTCCTAGATTTGTCTTTGGTGTAATAGCTGCATCCTTACCATTACCCAGTGTATATGGAAGCTAGGTCCTGGTATCTGTGAAAAAAAAAAAAGGGCTTTGTTAAGAGATGTTGAATTTTTGGTTTAAGTTGAATGCCAGGGTTGTGTTGTGCCTGGGCTCTGTTTAACATCTGTGAAAATAAGGAAAAAAAACCTTCTGGATTGGCAGGAATTGACATGGTTAGTTTTCAAAATGCTATCTTGTTTTCTGTGTATATGTCTAATCATCTTGGGAATAATAATTTGGCTAAAAGTAATGTCAAATGCTGACATTTAAATTATTTAAAATAATATGACAATGATACTTTGGCTATTAAAAGTTGTCCACCAGGAAAAAATTTTAAAAAATGTTATGATGATGATGCTTTTCAAATACTTGTCATATAAAAGGCTTTGTGTGCATGTATGCATTAGTGAGAAAAAGACTTAAAACCTTTTACCTGTGTGATTTTTCATAAACATACCATGTAGAGCCCCACTAACACTAAATGAAAGTATAGTCATGTATTAAGAACAGTAAATGAACAGTACAGAAACAAATTTTGTTTTTTTAATTTAAGCAATTTCTTGGTCTTTTTAAAATTCATTTCAACACTGAAAAATATTCTAATAATGATAGTGATATCAACCCATCTTAATTTAATAATCAAAGGATGGCATAATAATATATTTGAGTTATTTTTACTCTGTGTTAGTAAGAAAATCTTTATATGCTACATCATATTTTAAATGATCTCACTTAATTTTTCCCATGAATAATGTCTTTCATTTGAGAATGATACTGAATCAAGTTCCTAATAGTATGGCTACACTGTAACTCTGCATTATATAGGATTATCAATGAGGATAAATATTAAATGTAATAGATATTGCAGGTGTGAGACATTACATGAGAACCCCAAAGGATTAAATTCAATAGAGGATCATCATTTCTTTCCAGCCCCACTGGTCTGCTGCTTAAAACTGACTTTAGTACCTCTCTGGGCTGGTGTAATATGTGGTGGTGATGTTTTTTTGTTTGTTTTTGGTGTGGGGGTGGTCTGAAGGTTTTTTGTTTTTTGGGTTTTTTTGTTTTTGCTTCTTTTTGGTCAGAAATGGCTGTTTCATTCTGCAATGTTGGCCCAGAATGCCTTGCAGGGAGTAAGCTGTGTTCTTCTCGTGTTCTGACTAATTAATTCCCATGAGATCTGCTCCTTACAACCGACTCTGGCTCTGAGTCAGCAGGGGGAAGGGCTGCCTTTGGGAAGGTCACGTGAGAGAGCCGCAGGAGCCACACATGACCGTCATGTAAATACGAAAGAAGTAAATGGCCAGACAGGTAAAATCCAGGAACTTTTACAGGAGAGAAAATTGATGTGAATGATTGCTGTTGTTTTCAGGCAGGGCTTCTCACCCATCACAAACAGCAGATTTTCACCTGAGAATATCCACTTGCCAAGTTGTGATTGTTGTCTTTTCCCATTGCTTCAGCAACCTGCATAAATGGGATTACGTTTTACCTACCAGGTAGATTTTTTAAAATTATCTTTTGGGGAAATGATCAATTCTTCCCTTCATCTCCCATCAATAGTAAAATACAGCAATTCAATATAGGTTCACAAAAGTAGTTTCCCTCACATTGCAGCTCCTCATATTAAATAAACTCTAATTTTATTTCCACATTGTTTATTTTCTATGTCTTCCCCCTTTTTTCTACATCTGCCTTGTAAAAGAATTGGTTTTAATTTCTTGGGACTGACCAAGAAAGATAATGACGTCCTTTCACAAACTCCATATGTGTGACGCCCTGGAGGAAAACCCTGGAGCCTTCTTACTTCCAGCAACCAATTACTACGTACAAAAAACTTTCCCCAATTATGAAGTCCACTAATGCATCCTGCACAGACTCAATTTCAGGAACTGTGTTGCAAAGGCAGCATTCACATAATTAACAGGAAGACACTGCATGTGGCCAGACCTTCTGCTAATTGATTAAATGAGTCTTTTCCTAAATCAGATTCTAATCACACCAGCAGAGTGCTATGGAACATCCCAGAATTTGCAGAATTCCAAATTGCGCACCTATGAAAAACTTCAGAATATCCACAGAGTGCTACTTCACAATTGAACTCAAAAACAAAAGAAAAAAATATATATTTTTTAAAAAGGGGCCGCATTGCTCTCCGGAAATACCACTCTCCCAGCTGGCTTTCATTAGTGTCCCCCCTTCTATTTGATCCTTGTCCTTTTGCGGTTCATTATCCACACCTAAGTGATACAGCACGTGTCCCACTTCGGTCCTGGCTTCATGACTATTTTAGTGAACAAGTGCTGGGTAGTTTGCCTGCATTTCCTAGTAAAACACAGACCCTCCCATCTGCTTGTCAGCTCTCCTTTTTCTTTTTTCAAGAAGGCTGAGGTGTTCCCTAAGGGTTGTGAGAGAAGTTCATCCCATTGAACTGGTCAGCAAGATATCATTAGCTCGTTGTGTACATGAAATCCAGGGGTTAGAGCACCAAGCGTCGCCAGCCAGTTTCTTTACCTCCTTGAGCTGATCAGAGGATCAGAGTATCAAGGAAGGATTAGCACTGACTTGGGATTTGTGTGATTGGTTAATTTATTGCGGCAATGGCAGGCCTTTCATCTATGGCAACATTTAATCAGCACAGCCATGGAGGCTATTACCGGTTAGCTCCTTTCTCAAGTCAGCCAGGGCTGCACCATCAGCCCTATCACAGCTCCCCTGAAATTTCCAAATTATCTGGAACAGGCTTTAGCCTCACAGTAATAAAAATTAGAAGAGATTCCTGATAGCACTGGTGGAAAAGGCTTTCACTTGCACAGGGCAAATTATAAATAGTATGAACGTGCACTTTAAAAAAAAAAATTCTCCACCTCTTAAGAGATGTGCAGGACTTATCACCCCTGCTCTGATCCAAATCCTCATGGTTGAAAATTTATATTAGATTTTATCAGTGAGGCCCAAGTCTAGAAAAATCAATGAAGGTTATCTTTTATGTTGCAGGAACTTGTGGAAATATTGATTTTCATTTTATAGTGAATTTGGAGCATGAGTTGGTAATCACTGCTGAGCCGACCGCAGTGTTTGCCTACTGTATCTTTTACTGAGTTTTGCTCAAGTATTTAAGATAGTATATTCCTGTTGATTTTAGTCTATGGTGTAAAGACAGATGTCCCGGGAACACAAAGTTGTGCTTGATAATAAAACTGCACCCCAAAGCACAGTATTTCCAGTGACGAGTTCAATACTTTACTGTTCATAATGATGAGGCTACAGTTTTCCTCTTAGTGGTGGATTTGGGAATAAAGTACACTCTGAAATTTTCATAAGATTATTTTATTTTTGCTTCCTTCAGGATTATAAAGAAGGAGAGAGATTTTTTTTTTAAAGGAAAGAAAACTGGATGTATATAAAAAGAGATGACTTGAAACATTATTTCAACTGAAAAAAAAAGGATTTTCTTTTTTTTTTAACTAATTAGTATGTCTTGGTCAATGACATATTGGTCAAAATACCCCCCCTTTTGTATTTTAATATTTTTTATGCCTTTGAATTTACTCATTTATTTAATTCTTCTATTATTTAACTTAAATGTTTATAGATGTTACAAGCTAAATAGCTTTAGGGAACTATTGCCCTTTTTTCCCATTTTTTGAAATGTTTAACTAGTCTTTATGCCTCATTTGTTAATATTTTTGTAGAATTAGAGTATGTTATTATGCTTTATTTGTAACACTGATGTAAGGTTTTTATAGCAATGAGCTTAGTTCAAAAGGAGAAACTCTAAAAAGATTCAGCCATGTTTATTAGTGACTAAATTCTTTAGACTTCAGTATGATTGTTGCAGCGTTTTGTCAGATTTTCTGAGAAAAGAATGCCTTAAATATAGACGTATCCCTGTGTTTCATTTTGTGCTAAGTCCCAGATCATCACGCAGCATCCAGCTTTAATTGTCTCCTCTCTGCCCACAGAGTTCAATGACAAACTCCTCTGGGTTCCGCGGGAGAGCTGTCTTCCTCCTCCCTCTCCCACTCGCAGTCATTCCCCTGAACTTACGCTTGGCAGCAGGCAAAGAATCATTTCTCTCAATCACCACCTAAAGCCATGCTCCATACTACAAGGCTCCGGGGAATAGCCAGCAGTCTTTTTATTCCTCTGAATGTACCCCAAAGATGTCTAAGCCAAGGAATTAACAAGATAACGTATGAAACGCTGAGCCCAGTAGCTGGCACGTGGTAGGACCCACAGATGGCAGCTACCAGTTCCATGATTGCTTGGGAAAGTCTATAAGGGCACTCCAGAGATTTCATCACCTGTTCCCGGGGCTTGTCCCCTAATTAACTGGATTTGGACATGCCTGTTCATGGCCAACCTGAGGTATAATGGCAACAAAACTGTTTATGTTTTAACTCCCTCTGCTCTGTGCTCATCATTCTTCTTTCCCATGATCTTACGCCCTCGCCTTTCCTCATCTTTAATTCTCTATGCAGCAAATGCGCTCCTTCGCTGGGGAGAGTCCTCTGAACTCGGTTGGTCATAGTTGTGCCCTACAGTGATCTGTGCCTTTGACGCTTTTGGTTCTGTCATCGGAAACCCTACTGAAGGGAATTGCTGTTTAGTCTTTATGCCTCCTTTGTTAATATTTCTGTAGAATAAGAGCATGATGTGTTATTATGGTTTGTTTATAACATATATGTAAGGTTATAGGACAGGGGCCCATCCCTGGTGCAAGGCTAGAAGGTAAAGGAGAAGGAATTCTCATAAAAGGAGAGATTCTGGGCAATTTCATAAGTACCCACTATAGCTGGAGAAAATACAGACTGCCTTCTGACTCCGAAGGCCTCTCATGCAGAAAAATGATTGACTTCGTTCTGTGCAAGCAAATTACAGCAAGTTAGGTTTGGGTTCATATAAATATGAGTCATGCTGCCTTGCAAACAAGCAAGTTTGTTTCTCTGTCTAGTTACTAGAAACATTCAGCTTTGGATAAAGCCTAATAGTTTCATTTGCTACTACTTCTATTTCCTACCTGACATACTCTGGGTGAGGTTGCGTTAACTTGAACCTGGCCCAGATGAATTTCAAGATTCCAAAATTAAGATTCATGAAGTATAATAATGGTTTTGTAACTACTGTGTATTTTTAAAAGTGAGTTAGTACATGAAATGCCTCCTTTGTATGATATAGTTAGCACATTTTATGTATTTGTTTGCCTATGACAAATTTGACTTTCTTCTGCTAATTTAGGCCACAAACTTGGCATTTGTATGCACTAGCACTGAATATTTTATGTAGTGTACTTTAGGCTACATCTTGATAAAAAAATTATTTGGTAGGTGACACATTCGAGCCACAGAATTTAGAGGCATTCACAGCTTTCTCATCATCGTTGTTGTTTGCCTGAAGCTCACAGACTTGATACTTTTAAAATCAAGTCACATTTTATACGATATCCACCCCCAGTTGAGGAATTTATTCCGAAAAGCTTACTGATAAATTATATTCAATAACATTTTATTTTAGTCTATTACAAACTAAACTTTGATAGACTTATAAATGTACTGTGATACACAGAGAGTTACTGATTCATTTCATGATTTTTGCATAGTGGAGTAGCCTGCACCCCCTCTCCATATGGCAGCACTTTTCTGCCAAAATTTTATGGTGTTGGACAATAGCAAAGGGATTCTATACCAAAAGGTGCTTTAGCTTTGGTCACCTCACATAAAATAAGACTTGGCATAGAGCGTTTTACAGCAATTGTGTACAAATCTAGAATTACACAGATTCTTTCTTATAGCATGTAGTAGGGATGGGCAAATGTTTTATCACTCAGTTATTAAGATGTATGATAGTTAAATCTTTATAACAGAACAATTGATGTAGTCTGAGACAGAATAAAAGTATGTCAAGGGTATTAACGTACAATGGCAAGTAATTGTGCAAAATTAACTACCCAGAAGAACTACGGTAGAAGCAAGTATCTTTGGGAATTTACGTTCCCCCCAAAACATGGCTGTTCATTGTTAGATTTTTTTTTCCATAATAGATGCGAGCGCCCCAGTTGTGAATGACTGATTAGTCTTACCGAAGTTCTCCCTCAGTGTGGTGCTGCAGCAGCTCCCATTTCTTAAACACCCACATACTCTTCGAAAACATGGAAGCCACGACCTTCAGATTCAAGGCCAGTAGGAGTCCTAGCTGCATCACTTATTAGCAGTGTGACATTTGTAAAGTTAATTGACCTCTCTCAGCTTTAGTTTTGCCAGCAGTTTAAAGAAAATCAAAGTGGTGGAAGTCCAATTCCCATCTTGTGAGGCTGAAGTGAGCCTCATTTTGCTTAGTCTCTCTCTCCCTCAGTCTATCCCCCTGCCTGAACGACTTTGGGAGTTTGGGTCCCTGACAGGATGCTCTGTTCTTTGCCCTCCCCACACCGCCACCTTGCGGGAAACACTTTCCTAGTTTCCTTAGCTGAGAACTTAAGCTCTAAATGTTGGTAGATACCAGGACTCGATCTTAGGCTTCTACTCTTTTCTTTAGATGATTACATGTCCATGGCTTGAACTAACATCAATTAACTCAACATTGTCGAAGTCAAATCTCAACCCCAACCTCTCCTCTGAACTCCAAACTCATATTTCTAACATCTCTACATCATAATAAACACGCAGAAATCAGAACTCCAAGCCATATACCCTGAAACTGCTCTTCTCTGGGTCTTCCCAGTCCTTATAAATGTCACTATTATTTGAAAAGTCGGTAAAACCTCAAACCTGGAAGTTACCCTTGATTCCTCTCTTTTATTCACAGGCTTTATATGCAACCATCCAGTGAACTTCACTTTCATAATCTGACCACTTCCCTTTCCCCACCCCCCAGCAGTTGTCATCCTGGTTCAGGTCACTGTCACCTGTTACCATGTGTCCTCAGCAGCCTTCTCACTCGATTCCTTCTGTTCTTCACACGTTCGGTCAGTGAGAATGGTATTTTTGCATGTAAATCACAGCATGGTATCCACAAATGCATCCACACGTGGAGTAGAATCTGAACCCTTCGCCACGGCCTACAAAGCCCTTCACAGTCTGGCCTTCTCCTTGCCCTTCTCATTCGCTGCCTTGCTGACTTCACTGTGGCCAAGTAGTCTTCTTGCTGTTACACAAGATGCCCGATTCCCACGTTAAAGCCTCCACATTTATTGTTCCCTCTGCCTTGAACATTCCATATTCAGATTTTCACATGGCTGACGCCGTGTCTTAAATCGGGGGCATGCTCACACACACTCTCCGCAGCAGGGCCTTCTCTAGACTATTTTAAAAACAAAACAAATGAAGCTCTGCCATTGTCTTTTTATATCTTTGCCCTGCCAATTACATTTATTTACTATTTATGTGGCTGTTCTTTTTTCTCCCTAACAAGAGAGGGAGTCCCAAAAGGACAGGTAGGTTGCGCAGTTCATTCTTATTTCACCAGCACCTAGAACACACACAATTAATATTTGTTGAATATATGAATGAATGAAATAACATTTTTAAAAAGATTTTAGCATAGTGCCTGGGAAGTGCAATAAATGTTCATGTGCATCCCCTTTCTATTTTTTAGTAAATTACTTTGTGATGACTTTTGCATAAAAGGGTAGATTGCATAACCATTTTGCTTCAAACATTAGCAATGTTCACAATTCCTGTTTTGCCTTTTGTGACACTGATGCCACCACAAGGCAGCTGAGATAGCAAGGAAGTTGGACCCAAGTACATACCCTAACTTCACTGCTCTTTCTGCTGTTGACCATGGTTGAGTCAACACATTTTCGAAACTCGATTATATTACCAAAGAAATGTAGTTGTATCTTTGAGAGATTTTTCCTGAAAAAAAATAATACATTTGTTTATCTAATGTAATATTTGAAATAGAGTAGGCATTTAGCATATATTACTTATAGCTAAAGATACTGATTTAAGTTAATGTTGTCAGTAAATTAATAAATTAGCCATTGATCTATTGTTTCATCTATGTCATTAACATAATTGATAAATAATCCCAGACAGGGTACCAACAGCTATGGATTCCTAAATACTGATGTTCAGCCACCAGTAACTATTCTTTGAAAATCCTTTGTAATTAATTCCTATGTTGATCTGGAGAAAGTGTCTTTAGTATCTTTTAAGGCTTCTTGAGTATTTCCTGTGAAATAGTTTTTTAATCTAATGAGAGTAAAGATTTGTCATATCAGCCTGATTGGTTTCTCATTATTATAGGAGAAAATGGGGTGAGAAAATTATATTGATTTGTGGAGACTTGTCCAGTGCAACACTACATTTATCTTTATCTGGTGCCCTTCATCTTCAAACATATGTAAATGAATTTAGTATATCTCAAGAATTTTTCAGGCATTTATCTTGGCTGCCCAGCAGAGTTTTAGATTCAAGGTTATATTTTGCATAAGAGCTGCTTGGTTCTGTTGCATCTCCCGGTGCTCTGAACCACGGTTGCTGGGGTCTGCAACAGAGTTTGACATCTTCTCAAATGAGCTTGTGTGCCAGTGACTTGGCCCTTTACTTGTAAACATTGACCATTTTTCTCAGTACACTTTCATTTTCTTTTTCTCCCACTAATGTTCCTCTCTTTCCTCCCACACTGTTGGTATTTATATTCTTTTTTTTTAAGATTTTATTTATTTATTTTTAGAGAGGGAAGAAAGGGAGACAGAGAGAGGGAGAGAAACATCCATGTGCGGTTGCTGGGGGTTATGGCCTGCAACCCAGGCATGTACCCTGGCTGGGAATCGAACCTGTGACACTGGTTCACAGCCCACGCTCAATCCACTGAGCTATGCCAGCCAGGTTGGTATTTATATTCTTAAAAAGTCAACCAAAGATGACAAAAGGTAACAAAAATGGTTGATGTTTGTTTGTAAGGACAGAAATGAAATAAATACCTTTTTATGTCTGCTTTTACTACATTCCAGAAGAGGCTTAATATTGAATTTTTTTATTGAATAAGGTGCTTTTATGCCTTTTAGTTTTTTTTCTTTTTATTGAAGTTTATTGGGGTGACACTGGTTAACAAAATTAAATGGGTTTCAGGTGCACAGTTCCACAACACGTCATCTGTATCCTGTATTGCGTGCTCACCACCCAGTCAAGTCTCCAACCATCACCATTTATCCCCCCATCTCCTCCTCAGTCTCCTCCTACCCCTCTTCTGCCTCCCCCCACACCCTGCTCTACCTCCCCCCATACCCTCCTCTTCTAGCAGTCACCACACTCACTGTTGTCCATGATAAGTCTCTCTCTCTCTCTCTCTCTCTCTGCTCAATCCCTCTACCTCCCACCCCCCCAACCTAATCCCGCACCAACAGCTGTCAGCCTGCCCTCTATCTATGAGTCTGTCTCTGAAAAGTGCAGTACATTTACACAATGGAATATTACTTGGCCATAAAAAAGAAGGAAATCTTACCCTTTGTGACAGCATGGATGGACCTGGGGAACATTATGCTGAATGGAATATGCCAGTCAAAGAAAGACATGTACCATATGCTCTCACTTATATGTGGAAATCTAATGAATAAAATGAACGAAGAAGCAAAATAGAGACATTATATTGATTTTTATAAAAATACTTTTTTCTAGTCCTGTTTATATGTTTTATCTAGTCTTCTCCTTTATATATGCAATTTGATTTTCAGACACTATCTAAATTTAAGTGGGTTTGGTATGATGATGGAGAGCTGAGACACCAGAGGCAAATGCCTCCTCTTAAATCAAGACCACCTCACCACCGAGCTTGTGACTTGGGCCACTTTAATTTTTCTGTGTGCCATTGGACTGATGTCATGAGTAGAGATATTAACGTGACATGCACATGGGTATTTTGTGGACTTTAAAAGAGGGTGTGTATGCGATGAGTACAGAGCATAAAGGCTGTCCGAGAGAGGCACTCAAGAATCACTCTCCGTTGCTGTCGTGTTACTAACAGACTATTACAGCCTGTACTCCTTGCCTCTTTTCGGAAAATCATACATCATGTTTTGGTAACATTCCCATTTTGGCTTAATATTGCCAAATCACAGAATGTGATACTTAAAAAAAACACACACACACAACTAATCCAACCTGTATTTTCCAAATTAAAAAAAAAAATTGAAGCTTTGAGAAACAACTTTGCTGATCACATACCGGCATTTAATTAGAGGAAGCACTGTTCCAGATACCCTGTTCATAGCTCTTTCCACTTTTTTAAATTTAATCTTTTTCTTAAATTATTTTATTGTTGTTCAAGCATAGTTGTCTGCACTTATTCTCCACAACTTCCCCCACCACCCCAGCCACCCCCACCTCCCTCCCCTGCTTCCACATCCCCTTGGTTTTGTCCATGTGTCCTTTATAGTTGTTTCTGAAATCTTTATTGCATTTTTATTACCCTTTAGTCCCCTTATATCGCCCTCCCCCCAACAGTCACCACACCATTGTCCACATCTGTGAGTCCTTTTTCCTTTCTTGCTCCATCTCTTTCATTTGAATATTTATTTGTTTTGGGTGAGGAAGAGAAAGCATCGTATTATCACCAGACATTTGTCCCCTTCCATATTATCCTCAGTTACCCTGCCCTTGCATTGAATAATTAATCCACTTCCTTCAGAAGACTTTCTAACTTTCTAATAAAGCTAACAAAGTTTTCTTGTCTTGATTTTAAGATTTCTACGTGGATCCCTCAGGTCTTCCCGTACTCTTTGACCTTTCCCCTCCTCAGTCATCCTGTCAAATTTTTTTCTACAGATGTATAGGGTTGACTTGCAAGTAAGTAGGTGATAATGAAAGAGTGTCGTCCAGGGGTAAAGTGGTGATCTCCCTTTCTCCTTCACAAGTGTCTCTTCCTTTTATTTGTTAATACCTGAAATTTCATTTTGAAAACCTATCCTTTAAACTTCAGACTTGGTGTATTGATGAAATGCAAATGCCCCCTGGTAAAAATTACTTTAGTATGTAGTAAATTCTATCTTAATTGAAAGAAGCATCTGAGAAAGGGGAGAGGGAAGGGCACTGATGTCTCAAAAGAGCAGCTCCTCTCACTTCCACGCTCATTTATTACTATCTTGCATCTCCCAATTAATGCGGTCTGTTTAGATTCATAAAATGCTACAAGAGGACATGACCTTTGAGAACCGGTAGTTGACTATATTCACAGAAACAGGAACTATAATGCCAAATAGTTAAATGCATTTGTCAAAGTCACTTATTTGGCACCAGAGGGCCTCTCTTATCAACCCACTAAGCTGAGCCCTTTCTACCAGGTAATTGGTACCTCGAAGTCCTCTCCACTCCTCAAAGCCTTTCCCGATGAAGCAAGCTCCATGTTCGCTCTCCTTTACCCACTGAACTTATAGCTGGCTTTAGTGCTTGACACTTCGGCCTCTAATGTCATTTTTGACACTTTTTAGTTATGTGTAGTTAGCATCTTATAAATATATAAATAGTCATAAAATGAGATTTTATTGGTTATCATTGCTTGTTGTGTGTTCTCTTACACTTTTGCTCTTGTTGACTTCAATCATTAATCCCCACAAGGAAGGCACAGGCGCAGTTTCCCCGAACACCCGGGCAAAGTGCAGATCACCGATGTATCAAACAGTGTGAGCTCTTTCTGTACG
Organism: Phyllostomus hastatus; assembly: GCF_019186645.2. Taxonomy (NCBI): domain Eukaryota; kingdom Metazoa; phylum Chordata; class Mammalia; order Chiroptera; family Phyllostomidae; genus Phyllostomus; species Phyllostomus hastatus. The sequence goes on from NW_025334017.1 coordinate 26,202,960, forward strand.
ATGTCATAGGTAAAAGTTGAATGTTTTTAGAGGTTAGTAATGCTGGATAAATGTGAAAGTTTTTAAAATTGGTAACTTTAATAAAAATAGATAAATGTGAATGGGAAGTTGGGTTTTTACAGAAGTTCCAATTGATTTTAGATGTGTTGAATTTGACATGATAGTAAGAGGAAAGAAATACAAACTTCCAAGAAGAAATATGCGTCAGGGAAGACAGGGCTCTGGGAAACGGGCTGTGCCCTGAAGACCTGAGATTGGAGAGCCGTTTGCTGGAGGTGCTGTTGTTCCACAGCATTCAGTATCAAGAACTAAGGCTACGGAGCACTAACATGATTTACGAACATTAACTGTTTTAAGTTAGCGTTAAAGTATTTGTTGAGGAACTCTCCGACGTGGGGTACACCGAAGTTGCGTTGAAAGGCCCAAATTACAAGATTCTCTGAAGAAGAAAAGCAGGGGCACGTGGAAAAAAAATGTAGACAAATTAAATAGAAGCAAATGCAGTGACAGGGACACAATAATAATAAAAAAAAAGCAATTACAAGCAATGTATCAACAAGTATAAAATGGCATAGTACAATTATATTCCCAGGGGACATAGGATGGCGAACTGAGTGAGGTAGGTTAATTGGGAAGTGCTTCCTCAGGGCAGTGAGAACTGAACATGGTCTGAAGGAAGTGATGGGTATGAACTGGGAGAGAGGAGCAGGCGGGAAACTCAGAGTGGAAAGAATGGCCTTACCAGAAGATGAAGGGAGGAAGCAAGCCAGGTAGGTAGAGAATAACAAATGGGTCACGTTGCCTCCAGTAGAGAGACTAGGTGAAAACTATCAAGATGTCCTTCTAGAAAGATTTGGAGGGGGAGTGCTGTGGAGGCCGTGGGAGTTTATAAAGAACGTTGAATGCTAACAATGCTCTTTGAAAGGTCCATTGTAGTGTAATTTTATTGCACAAATTAGTTTTTGAAATCTAACTATTAATGAATTTCCAGTGCACAGCCTCCGGTTGTCAAAATCACATGGAAGCATGTGCTCCATCCCCCGCCCCCTGGCTGTTGAACTCCCTTTTTTGTTTAACTATACAAAGAGAATAGAGTGTGCCTGATGGATATTTGTTCTTGGCTAAATTCTGCATACTGCTTTGAAATATTATTCTCCTAGCAAATGTTAACAGTTGCTAATGTCACTCAAAAATAGATGAGGAAAATATGTTTATAAAACAGGCAGCTTCTACTGTCAGATCATTTCCTGAGTGAAAAGAAAATACAGTAGTACTCTGCTATTTATTGAATGGGAATCCTGTAATGTTGTCAACGATTTCATCTAAGTGATGCCTTAAATAAGCAGGAAATTGTGTGCCCTCTGTCTTAATGTCTGTTTCCTCATGATGAGGCAGCTCCCCCACTCAGCCATCCGGATGGGACCTCCACCTATCCCGGTCTTCTCAGATAGCATAACCAGAGCATAACTACTCTGGAGCAATGTGATTATGAATTTCTTGAGGGGGAAAAGGGAGAGATAAGTGCAGGGAAGTCAGCTAATGTGGTACAGGGGTAGTTCCAGGCAGCAAAAGGGTTAATCAGATTTTCATTTTAGATAGTCTCCTTAGTAACAATCAGAGAGCCCAGGCTGTATCTTTTCCATTTGTAGGGAATGTTTAGATTTACAGAGTAGCTTAGCTTATTATATACCTGCCTTGATTGCTGGATAAGGCTTGTGATTAAAAACAGAATAAGATCCATTTTATAATATTGTAAAGAAGAGCAAAACATTGAAACGATGTCGCTGCTGGTCTTGAGTGCTGGGAAATTACTGATGTTGGAACTTTCTAGTGGCAACAGGGGACCTTGAAAAGTTAAAATAATCAAGGTCAGCACCTTCCGCTTAACTTTTAGTGCAAACGAGTGTATATTCCCCATTTTTAAGAGTGAATCTGAATCCGGCACGTAAGAACTGGTGAACCATGCACGCTATGAGAAATTGGACATCAACCTCATTTTATGCCAGATTGCACCAAGCTCTCCAAGATACATTTGTTTATATCATGGATTAAGTGTTATGGGGCCCTTAAGTCAGCACTGGAAAAAAATCATGTTGGAAAGGTGCTTATTTTCAGACTGTCTGAAGGAGTGGGCAAGTAACACTAAGTTGTTGAGGTCCTCAATTATCCATTGGCCGAGTAGCAGGAAAACGAACTTGACACACTGCTCTGCACACGGCTTCAGACCTCACCTGGAGAGACACATTTCCTAAGGGCAGAGAAAAGCATCCAGTCTGTTTGCTAGGACCAGGTCTCTCTGGAGCAGCTGCTGCCAATTAGTGGCAAGTGATTATCTAGTGAGGCCACGATACAGGTAGAGCTACCAGCCTTCAGCACCTTCAGGAATTTCTCTCTGAAACAAGAGTACAATTTTTAGGAGCAGAGTTCATTCCATTTCTCTGGTAGTAACTTGGTAACCACTGAGCCTACTCAGAACATCTCCAAAGTCAGCATGTCATGCCTGGGTAGCCACTGAATTTTTACATTATTTACAGAGCTTCTGACTTTTGCTTATTATAGTAACTTAAAGATGCCCCACATCCCACCTTTGCCATTCTACAAGTATCAAATATTTAGCCAAGAGAGCCACTGGGGAGATCCGAAACCAAAATCAACAAACGAACAAAAACGTGGAAGGTTTAAAGACTGTGTCTGCTCAAACTTGAGGAAAGGGAAAAAAAGTTTTTAAAAACAGGAACGGCTCTGTAATTACCGGGCTATCAGGGGCATAGCAGTCCTTCAGATCATAATATGATTTAATTCCGTCCGATTGCTTTCCTTCTGAGAGCTGCTCCCTGAATTAATGGAAGTGTTTGTTTCATGATAAAAGAGAGCAGAGTGGACATTGGGGAGTGTGGAGTAATAGGTGAGATAGGACAGCTATGCCCCAGATGAAGACCCGCTGCACGGGAGTTCATGCAGCTCAAAAACTACAAGGATTAAGGGAGAATGACTTTGGAATCTGGGAGACGGGAACAGAGAAGGGAGAGGCAGCAGCAGAAGACAAATCATAATAAAATTTTTCCTGTGGCCAGAGAAAGATAAGGAAATATCCTGCCTCCCTTTCTGTCCTTCCTCTAAAAAATGATCCTTAGCCCTGCACACAGGAATTTATACCTAATATGTAGCTTAGATTAAGGGCTAAATAACCTTCTTGTAATCTAACCTTGAAACTTGACTGTTTGCAGTACTGGGTCCATGCCAGTTCTTTACTCAGTGTGAGTGAGATAAAGATTTTTTTTGTTGTTGTTGGAAGAAAAAAAGAGTTCAATAGATTTGAGATTTTTCCAGGGATTTACAGGCCGCCACTTGAAAAAATACTAAAAAATTAAAATTGTCTATTTACTCTATTTCAAATATAAGTTTTGACTACCAGAGAGAGACACAATTTGCCATGATGAAAAGTAAGCGTGTATTTGTTTTCATGTTTTATTAGTATCATGTTGTGTTAGGATCAAAATAAAAATATGAAATTGAAAAAAAATGCCCATAAATATTAAAGACCCTGAGGGAACTGAAGCCTCTGGTTTGAGAAACACTGGAACACTGGTGAAGGTAAAAAATGTATTTTGAATTTCAAATGGTACATTTTCTGATGCACTTTTAGAGTCCACTTATAACTAGGACTCCCTGTATTTAATCATTCCACACTAATTTTTTTTCTGGTTTGATTAAAGAATGTCTTCAGCACAATTAACTAATATTTTCAGCATAATAAAATCATTCCAACCAATACTAAAAAATAAAACACGTTCGTTGACAGAAAACAAGCTATAAATGTATTTGGCTGGAGTATGGAAGGAATTTTCAAATGTTTAATAATATGTCAAGACTTGGCTCTTTATTAGAAAGTCTGTGAACCTTCCTGTCTCCTGTGATCTTTCTGTACAGGGTCACTACATATTTAAATATCTGTGTGGCTAACATTTTAGCATGTGAACCCAGGATATAGTCAGAGAGACAGATGTTCCAAAAATCCGAAATAGAGAAAATAATTTTCATTGTCCTGGGGAATAACAGAAAGTCTAAAACGGATCATTTTCCTAGCCTTTCTTTAAATTCCTGGGTGAAACTTGTACTGTCACCCACTTATTTGTCAGAATTGCCTTTCATTGCCACCTCAAAATTCCCTCTTCAGCATCCCAGTCGTTTCTGCAATTATTTCTCTTCTACTAATTCTCTAACCAAGCCAGTGATTGCCTTAGGAATTTTATATCTACCCATCCCCACTTGTTTTTTAAACCTTTTCCTCTCCACCATACAAAGTTTAATGTCTTGCAGATATTTTCAAAATAACTGCTCTTCTGTGGTCTTCACCACATTCAGGATTGCCATCGTCCATAGTAGGTTATCAGTCAGTTCTGTCAATTGGTTGGTTTGACCAAAGTGGATTAAAATTGCTTTCAGTAAACAAAACCATATATGCGCTACAAATTAATGTGCAGACCAGAGAGGTAATAGTGTAATTGAAGATTTTCAACTGCTTGTTCAGTTTTCAACACAGCAAATGATGGCCGAGCTCAGTAATGATGTTGATGTGCTACATGGTTTTCTGTGTGAGTAAAGTAAACCATGATGGGGAAGGAGAGCGAGAGAGAGAGGAGGGGAGGCAGTGGAAGGAGAGAGAAGGGGAAGGGTGGGGGCACAGAAAATAACACTGGTTAAGGTGACTATAGACAGTGTGAGTTATTATTATTGGAGGGAGTGTCAAAATGTTACAGATAAAAGCTGATGAATTTTAATTAAGGGTATGAGAAATTTACCTAGGTGACCATCAGTAAATGAGTAGATCAAAAAACTGGTACATTTAGACAATGGAATACTATGCAGCAGAAAGAAAGAAGGAACTCCTTCTTTTTACAACAGCATGAATGGAACTAGAGAGCATTATGCTAAATGAAATAAGCCAGTTGGGGAAAGACAAATGCCATATGATCTCACCTATAAGAGGAATCTAATGAACAAAATAAACTAACAAACAAAATAGAACCACAAGCTTGGAAACATGGAACAGACTGCAAGTGACCAGAGGCGGCAGCGGAAAGGGGGATAATGGTGGGAAGAAGGGGAACAGGGATATCCAATCTTTTGGCATCTCTGGGCCACACTGGAAGAAGAAGAGTTGTCTTGGGCCACATATTAAATACATTGCAACACGTAATCACAAAAGAAGTCTCATAATGTGTTAAGTGAACTTGTGATTTTGTGTTGGGCTGTATTCATAGCCATCCTGGGCTGCACGTGACCCGCGGGCTGCAGGTTGGACACCCCTGGTGTACAAAGAACATGTGTGAATGACCCACGGACATGGACAACAGTGTGGGAATTGACTGGGGGCAGGAGGGTGGGATGGGTGGAGGAGGGCAAAGAGGGAAAAAATGGGGCAACTATAATAGAATACCAATAAAAATGATTTAATAAAAAAGAAAGAAATTTAAGTGAAGAAAATAATAAACATGATGCTAAGAAAAATAAAAAACGACTTTGAAAAAACCTGTTCAATAGTTTCTCGAAATTTTGGTAGAAAGGAGGGGCAAGAAAATAAAAAAAAAGGAGTGCCCAGGTAGCTTTTGACACCTTTTTGTGTTTTTGAAGAAGAAGCAGCCCTCTCCAGAGCATCCCTGGCATCCGATCCTGTGTATGGACCATGTCCCCATGGGCTCATCAGCTTTCATGTTTACTGATACCATTGTTTAGCTTTGGTTATTCAGTTTCAGGCTCTGGTAAGAGGAACACGCAGATCTGGGCCAAAGTCCAGAGCGGAGCAGTAAAAATAGTACCATGAGAAAAGAATATCAAATCATTTTGTCCAAAACGTAGGCTCATACGTGACATAACTGCCTTTCAAGGTTGAAGAGATATCATTCTTCAACTGGAGTTCCATCTTCATTTTGGAAAACTGAAAGGAAAAGTCACAAGTGGACATATTCAAGTTAAGCCTACTTGTGGTTAGATTTTTGGAATAGAGTAATTTGAAAAACAAATTCTCCACTTGCCAATAATTATCTCCAAAATATCTTTTAGTTCTTTTACCTGTTTTTTTTAATTAGCTAATCACATATTGTATTTTTGTAAACAATGCCAGGGACATGCATAATTTTATTAGATTATATAAGAAATCTAAGATGTTACCTTACTGTTATTTTTGTCTCTCAAACTGGCTACTTTAAATATGAACATTCCTGAGTGTTTGCTTCATATGTTTTGAAATACTCTATTGCATTTCTTTGACTGAACCTACTCATGTGGAATTTCCTAAAAGGGACTTTCAAAGCAATGCTGGTTCATTAGTTATTTCCTCAAGTTTGCAGATTTCATGTGAGAAAGGTTCGGTACCAGTCACCCCTCCATGAAAATCATAATCATAGCTTGTCTTCTGTAACAGTAATACCTACAATCACTGAGAAATTCTGATGCCTTTTCTTTGTTTACCAATTTTAAGTTCATCATGCATACTCTAATGCATAATTATAATTATGCATTCATGATGTTACTTGTGCTGGCTTAACTCAGAAATAGTGCGAAGCAGCTAATCTCCAAGCTACAGGCTGCTTCCGTCACTTAGATTCCGATCAGAGCTGTTTGTTGAGTCTTATTGGAACGTGCGCCCTGTCTGCACCAGTCCCTCCGCTGAACCCTTCACTTTTATCACTCATCTCACACCCTGCCCTCTCCCCTTCCCCCCAGATCTTTGCTTTTAAGACAGGAAAACTACAAGATAATTTGCTTTTGTTGCGTATGTTTAGTCTAGTCAGAGTAATCAAGTGAGGGGGGTTAAATCATCCATTTTATTTGTAATCCACATTTAGAATTATATGTGTAGTAAATGAAGACATCATATTATTTCCCATGCTTGAGATTTTATTATCAACTGGCTGTATCATTGCATTTATTTTAGTGTAGTTTAAACTGGTCTAGTGCAAAGCTACCAAACTTTCTTCCACATGTTGCAGAATAGTGTAATATTTGGCCAAAATGGTAGTTTGTCTAGGTATCTTGTATGTGTACACTTATCAGCAATTGCAAAGTATTGACTGAGTGACTATGGTAGACAAGATGCTTTCTGCAGCACTGTGAAGGACAGTAACAAATCTCATTTAGTAACATTAAAAAAAAATCTCAGTGTCTTGATGATTAGAAACTAGAACTTGGATCAGTCTGTAACAGCACAGCATGAAAATACATGTTCAGGCTATTGCCTTATCTAGGGGGGCACAGTTGCAAAAGAGATAGGACACAAGGCAGTAACTTAAGGCATTCTGTTCTGCATAAGTCAAGAGAAAGAGCAAACTCCGTTTAGCTTTTCCTTCCTGCAAAGGTGATTTAGGGAAAATCCACTGTAGTGTGAATCATGGACATTGTTTTGTGATTCTCAAATGTAGCAGAGAAGAGCCCCATCAAAGAGTACGCACAGACGTACATGTGTTTGTTGAAAGACTTTGTTCCTAGCTGGTGGAGCACCACTGTGTCATTTCTTTAATATAGTTATAGCTTATTTAACTTTCTAAATATTAAGGGACACCACAAAACTGTTTTTAACACCAAGAAAGTAGAGCACAGATTTTAAAAGGCTGAGTGACACAAGACAAGTCTGTTTTAAGAGTTTCTTCTATTTAGAGTACTTGATGTCCTAGCACCAGAAGGCACCCCACACATCCTGGAGTTCCGGTCTTTTATAAATGAAGAAAATGGCCAAGGAAGAGATGTGTTTCGAATAAGGTAATCCAACCATTTAATGACAAAGTTTGAACCAAACCTAAGTGTAGTGAATTTTCAGGTCATTAAAATATTTATATATATATATATATATATATATATATATATATATATATATATATATTTATATATGCATATATATATGCAACTAGCATGCTAGCATGAAATAGGAACTATTGAGTACTACGGAAAGGGCCACGTTTTTGTAATCATGGGAGACAGTGCTCTGTGTTCACTTTTATTTGGTAGTAACTGACAAATGAGATGTATTTAAGAATTTAAACAAATAGTGTTATGATATTTAAATTTAAGGCTTTGCTCCAGCATATAGTGAAGAAAAACTCTCCTATTCTACAATATTTGGACTAGCTCAGGAATTTCCAATTTAGAACCCAAGGTAGGGAATGGCATAGTTAGAAACTCAATGTCCAGGGCCTTTTCAAACTATTTCCAAGATGTCTACAAACAAATATTTAGATCTTGTACTGAAATCTACAGGTAAAAAATTTGGAGTAAGTTAGACAGAATAAATTATTTTATAACCAGTAAGTAGAACTCTTCAACATGCTAGGTAAGATTTTATTCCACCAACATTAAGTTGCCATTATAATTATTTCACTGTGCTGGTAGTGTTGAGGTTGTCTCCCCAGTGGCCAATCTGTTGATAAAAAGTAAAAAGATTGCTCAGAGTAATAAAATCTCTGACATATTTGTAGTCTGCTACATTGATCCTTCTGTTGATATCTGGATTGAATAAATTAAACAGGCACAAGACTTTTCACAGCTACCTAACTATTTCTTAAATTTCCCCTCACCTTCCCCCAAATCAATATGCATAATAATTATCAAAGAACAGTTAGTATTTGTCAGGTACTGGTCTAAGTGGTTTACAAGTATTAATTAATTGCATTGCTGCAATAGCCCCAGGAGGTATCATTGTTCCCACTTTACAGATAAGGGGACGGATGCACAGAACACTGGAGCTGGGACCCACCTGGCCAAGCTCACACCGTAGATGCAGAGCAGAGGCTGGACTTAGATTTAAGCAGCCTGAGTCTAGAGCCCATGCTTTTGCCCCTGTGGGAATTGCTGCCTCCCTGTTAAGTCCATAGTACATGAGCCGAGGTTTCTGCTTCTTTTCCTCATCGTACTCATCACATTGGGGGAAAATGTTGTGAGCATGCCATAAATAATATTTCAGTCAAAAGAACTACCTTTTTAGTCACAAAATAGTCACAAGGTTGTAAAGTATGTACAATGTACGGGACATATAGCCAATAATAGTATATGATGGTGCCAGGTGGATTCTTGAAATGTCAGGGGGAACCACTTTGCGAAGTTTATGATGGTCTAACCACTATACTGTACATCTGAAACTAATATAAAATAATATTGAATGTAAACTGTAATTGAAAAGTATATTTTTTAAAATACTGCCTTTTTTTTCACCTCTGCACTATTTTCACCCAGTGCTTTTACTGAAGCTTTGTTTTCACTTCTCAGTTTGACCTTGACTTTCTGCTGGCAGGTGCAACTCTTTGACCCAGTCTACCTATAAGCATCTCAATTTAAACTGAGGAATGAGCTCACTAAACTTAGACTGAGCTGTTTCTTCAGTGGGGAATCCTCCATCATGAGCCCAAACCATACATGGCAGTTTAGCTTCATTAAGTGGGTGCATCCAGGGGTTCTGAAGAGTGGAATTGACTGTCAGGCATGAAGGCCTGGATAGACGGCCAGAAGCCCTCCGACAAGGCTCTACTGTATCTGCTGGCCAGCTGGACACCAAGAGAATCCAGTTTTTCATTTGTTCTGGTGTCATCAGTGCTGAATTGAGTGAAACTTAGCCTAAAGGCATCTTGGATCTCATTAGGAATTTTGCTTATGACTGGAAACACTTACATAGGCTACTTTTTATCTGTGGTAAGCTATAATTATTTCTACAGGTATAAAAATGCCTACAGTCATGAAAATAAAAGTATTAAAAAGTATTGCCTATTTTTCAATGTTTTTATGTTACTAACTGGACTGTGCTTGGTTCTGTTACTCTTATGCCTACTAGATGTTTGACATTGATATTTAGAATCTGAACTAGATTTTTAAGAGCCCAAGATGTGCAGATGTGAGAAATAATTCACTGAAAGCTATAAATTTCACAGTTCAAAAAACTCTGAGGATTATTAATGAGGCACCATGCAATTAGCTACACAACGTGCAGCTAAGAATCATGCATAATGTAAAGCAGCGACTGCTAACCACTGACTCATGGAAGATCATTGCAGCTAGTTTCATGGACATGAAGAACTGATACATAACACCATTCCATCTCCTAAGGAGATTCTTAGTGCTTTAACACCGTGGGAAAAGTTTTGTTTCTAGCAGTGTGAATTTGCACAAGTTGTTTAACATTTTAGAGTCTCCATTTTTACTTCCACGAAGTGGGCGTGACAATATATTTCTCACAGAATTGTGAAAATTAATTTTAAAAGTAATGTAGCACCTACAATTTTAGTACATAGTCAGTGTTTAACAAAATGTTCTAAATTATATATTAGGGAAATGGCGTACTTTTCTGCCTAGCCAAAATTCTTCCTTTCCTGTGGATATAGAAACATATTTTTTTAGGAGTGTTAGAAATATAATTCAAACACTCACAAAGAATAACATACTTGGTACTGCTTTAAGCCCATTATATACATTAACTCATTTAATCCTCGATTTTGTGACATAAGTTCTTTTTTTGTCTGTATAATTACAGTTGTCCCCATTTCCCCCTATTACTCTCCTCCGCCCTACCCACCCTCACCACCAATATTCAGTCCCCCCCCCGCCCCCCACCATGGGTCCTTTGTACATGTTCCTTGCTGGCCCTTCCCCTTCTGTGCCCCATTATCTCCCTCCCTTCTCGTTACTGTCAATTTGTACTTTATTTCCATGTCTCTGGTTGTATTTTGCTTGCTAGTTTGTTTATTGTCCTTCTTTCGGAAATAAAGAGATTGAGACACAGTCATTAAGTAACTTGTCCTAAGTCATGGAGCCACTGATTGGGTGGTGGAGATATAACTCGAACTCAGCTTGGAACCAAAGCACATGTTTTTAAACCATCCCTCATCTGTTAGTAAAGTGCATTAAGTGAGGCAACGAGTATGCCCTCAGGGTAGTGTACACATAACTCATCTTGGCTACGTTCCCCACAGTATTTCAGTTTTTGAAATATGCGTTCAATCTTTGTATGATATACTTTGTCTAGCTGTAAGAATAAGTAAATGAGTGGATAGTAAACTGATGTTTGATAGAAGTAAAAGTCAATGGCTTCCCGAAATGTGCAGATAAAAGATTTTATGATTAGGTTTTAGATATAAGTATTAAAATATAAGCTGTATTTTATGGCCTTTCAATCCAATTGGAGAAAGCCTCAATGTTTTTAATTTTAAAATTAAAGTATGATCCTAAATTGCCACGAAGATCTTGTAAGAAGAGGCTATTTGCTACTTCTTATCTATTGCTATGCTTTCATTTAGTTGTGGACCATCAAATAGGGCGTGTGATTTTCAAATGTATCAGACATATACTTAAAATATGAGATTAATATGAGATTAATATTATTAATATGGATTTAAATAATCTATGTCATTTAGATGCTTTTCTTTTTTTTTAAGATTTTATTTATTTATTTTTAGAGAGGGAAGGGAGGGGGGGAGAGAGAGAGAGAGAGAGAGAGACATCAATGTGCGGTTGCTGGGGGTTATGGCCTGCAACCCAGGAATGTACCCTAGCTGGGAATCGAACCTGGGACACTTTGGTTCCCAGCCCGAGCTCAATCCACTGAGCTACGCCAGCCAGGATTAGATGCTTTTCTTATCAATACATTGTGAGCATCTAGAGGAAATGTATCATCTTTCACTTTCTGTTCTTAGTTTTCTATGTAGCAGATATTTAATGAATACTTATTGAGTGAATAATTTCTAGTAAAGTATAAAATGAATATTTTAAAAGCAGAAAAACCTAAGTAAACTTCTTAAACTAAAAATGATATAGAGAAACCCCAAAATAATGCTGATTATTTATTACTAATTGGAATGATTTTATACATGAGGCTACATTATTTATGTAGCAAAAATCACATTTGGACAATGCAAAGCAACTTGTCCCAAGTTTTCATAGTATTCACATGGCACTAAGTGTAGAATTTAACTCATGGTCTTTGCACCTAACCATGAAGTTTTGATAGATATGTTAGTTTGTCATGTTAACATTATCTAAATATCCTGTCTAACATACCCATGGATGCTTTATTCATACTTTTATTCCTTTCTTAAAGAATATGGTTTGAGAAATTTTTCTAGGGGCAGCATTAGTAAAGGTTTCTCATTTGGTTTTGATTTCATAGCATATTGTTTTAGTTGCCCCAGGCCCATAAATATGCTGAATGAAGGTTCCTTTCCTGCCCCAGGGAGCATGTCGAAGTGAATCCAGTTCATTGGCTGTTGCCCTCTTCTCATTGTGTCCCCACAAAAAGCAGGGCAGGGTGCCTCTGGCAGGGAGGGCCAGCCCCCGTGAGCTGGGCCCCTGACTTTTATTCCCTGAAAGTGTGGAATTAGTATCATCCTTCTGCATCTGACGATTTGGGGGGAAATATTGAAACCCACCCTCATGGTCAGAGTCTCACTTTGAGTGCTTCATTTAAGTGTTTGCAATATCCTTGTTCTTAAATGTCTCACAGATGAACAAACTGTTTAACTACGATGCTGAAGCACCTTCACCCTTCTACCGACTAGTGTGCTGACCTTTTAACTTTTTGCTCCCCACTCTCAATAACTTGTCTCATAAAAATCTGCCTACCTAAAACACGCTGTATTTATTGCAGTACCTACTATCTAGCTGAACAATTCCGTCTTTTCTTTTCTTCTTTGATGGGGGATACTTGTCTCTCTCCTATTCTTCCAGTTTTTCCCTAAACTTTTTCCATCAATTTCAAATGTCATTAGCAGGTATATCTTAAGTTCAAACTATAGATGAGTTCTTAATAATTTATGGTACCTAAGAGTACAGATCACAAAAACAACATAATTAAAAGGCACTAAACTTTTATACTTGGTTTTTGAACTTGCTATATTAATACCAGGATTGCCTTTTGGAGGGGTGCAGCTGATGTTAAGATATGAATGGTGATAATAAGGAGGCAGTCAAAAAGGCGGATGAAGGCCTCATTACAAACTGCAGTGGACTGATTCATGAGGGACAGGCACGTCTCAGTGTCTGAGGATGACCCCGCACAGGACTGAGCTTTTACTCTCTTCCCCAGAATGCCTTTGGGGTAAGTCTCAAAAAGAGACTGCTGAATAGAATTGACCACTATTTTTTATGTGTAAATAGGCCATTGAGGGTTGAATGTGTACATATCTCTATTACACACTCTATAATTCTTCCTACTAACATTTGTATTTTTACCACACCAATCCCTTTGGTTTTAAAATACCAAAGTATATTAGAATGGCTTTATTTACTATTTCACCAATAAAAATAGTAGCATGTCCTTAAGTAAGCATAAACCCAGTGTACTGAATTACTGTATGCAGTATATCCTCTCTGCACTCCAGATTTGAGTTCGGGCTTGATGAAAATTCTATAGTAGAAAGTCTTATAATGATATTATGGTTAAGCTGTAAGGATGTATGAGCTCATCTTACAGAGAAAGAAAATGAGACCTCGAGAGGTTAAGTGGTTGGCCCCAGGTTACACAGCTGGGACCACGGCTGGCTTTTAGGATCCCTGAACCCTGCCCCGGGTTTCTGTGGCCGCCTTGTGTAAGGGGGGCAGTTTGCTTCTCCCTTTCCAAGGTTTCAGCACTGACACTCTTTTGCACATTGCACTGTGTGCAAGCCCAGATATTCTGCCAGGAGCAAAACAACACTCCTTAAACACTCTGTGACTTTCAGAGCTGTATAAAATAAAAGGTTGAACTTGACGGTTGCCAGCTTGGAGGGAGTAGTTCCTCTTTGGCGCCAAATGTATGTGGAGAACAGATGAGACTGTGGGAGTGAAGTTGGCAAAAGGGGAAGAGAAATGAGTCTATTCTTTTTTTTACAAAAATGAAAGTATAATAAATATCTGGATAAGTTAGATGTTTATTATTCAGTTTGAGATTCTTCCCATTTGGAAGTGAAATATCTGTCTTTAGGGTGAGCACTCTTGAATGATAATTTTATATTATTTTTCTAGAGATCACAGTGTGATTCTTTTTCGTTGGAAGTCAAGAGATTGTTTTAATGACCTATATATATTGAACTATTTGTGTTCCCTTTCCTGAAAGATCATCATTTCTTACACTGAAATTCCTATATTTAAGCAGTGACGCATGTTAAGATAATGTGTTTCAACGATTTTGAGACTTAAAAGCAAATATACCTTAGAGATAATGATTATTTAATTTTTTGCTTCATGGAGATAAAACTGTCTTTGACATAAGGAGTATGGATGTAGTAGCCAAGAATTCTATCATTTTATTTCACACTCATTTTGTTTTTCAAAAGTCTCTTATCGTGTGTGAGATCCCACACACCACAGCGAACCTGAAGACGTTTGTAGCAGAAGCTCTCTGGAATTTCCCTCTGGTGCTGTCCTTAAAGGAAATTTTGGAGAACTGTGCTCAGGAAGAGCACAATCTAATGAAACCTTCCTGGATTTCCATTCATAAGTCCACTCTGGTCCTAATGGTATAGGGTAGTAGTTCTTGTTATATCACAGTTCTGATGTCTTTGTGATTTAGAACTTTCACCCATATTTTGATTGAAAAGTATTCTTACATTTATTTGAGCTTGACTTTGAAAATGTGTGTCTAGCACATCATGTTTTTCAAGCAATACACATTTGATAATCTTTTATTAAGTTGAGTTTTGTTGCTTTTGAAGCAATAATGGTAGATGAAATACTTGATATGCATTTGGGAGTTCTTGAAGTGACCTGTTTAAATCTGTTTGTAATTCATTCATTCTCTTTCTCCCTCCCCATCCCCCCAAACCATGCTTCTAGACACAATAGATGAAAGGAAGACTGAGAGGCTCTCACTCAAGGGACATCCCTTTATATTCTCTTTTAAAGTGGAAGCACATGATTTGAAGGGAAGCACACGACTTACCTGGTCATATCTGAATGACGTCTGGCCTTAACTAGTCACGGAGGATGTTTCGGTGTGATTGCCGAGCACCTGTTTTTGTATCGTTACCCAAATCATGCCGACCCTACCGGAGCACATGGAGTAGAGTGTTCATGTTCATGTAAAGTAATGCAGTATTTTCTGAAAGAAAAAAAAATTACTAACTTCAGTAGCATCAAGTTCAAACATTTCCATGGTGTCCTGTGTAACTTTTTAAAGGATATTTACTAAGAGACACAGTTTTATTAGGTGGAAAGCATCCTACTAAAGTTTTATAGTTCCATTCATGTCAGTCATATGGAGACGGCGTACCAGGCCTATCATTACTGAAAATAAAATTATGCAGGACCTTGAGTTATTATTTGATACGTGTTTCAACTCCAGGTAGTCAGAGGTTTCAAGTTGTTTTGCCCCCTTAGGATAGGCTGTGGGTGAAGGGAATTTTCAAATCCAGGTTCACCATCATTGGAGACTGCATGCAGTTAAGCAGAGAGGGATCAGCGTTTTCACGACTGTCAGACTGAATTTGAATTTAATCCCCATGTGGAGAACTACTTGGATGCATTACCTGAAACTTTCTCTGTGTAAAATTTCCCCTGTGGTTCTGCATGGCGGGGTCACACACACTACCATTTTTGTATATAGACGTGAAGAATGCATCTGGGGGAGACGGGCAATTTTTCTGGTTGTAAGTATGCAAGTTTAATGTCTGCAGTAATTTGGAAAAATGTTTATGCCTACTCTCGAATATGTGGTCAGAGATGAGAGAAGAGAAGCAGCTCTGACTTGTTGAACAGCTGTGAGTTTTGTCCAACAGGCCTCAGTGCCGTGCACCTACCACCCAGCTCTGGAAACAATACACCAGGAGCATCTTCCGCCCATCCAGCCGCATCTCACAGCACTGGTCTGAGATTCTCTAATGAGGTTTTGCCGTATTTCCTGAACTCAAGGCAGTGGAGGCCAGTTTTTCCATTAAATGACACATCGCGTTTTTTTTAAAAGGCTGTAGTTTCAGGCTCTTCTCATGGGTCAGAATCTCCTAAGACTTCTAGCTCTTCCTAAGCTTCATTTTGGAAATCTTCAACAAATATTTCCCCAGCAAAGTTTCAAATCCCTAAGACCACATTATGTCACCCGTTTCTTGGGTTAGAATTATCCTCTGTTCTTTACCTTTGGGCTGTCTACTTTTATCTCCATTAACCTTTCGGCTTGAGTATAAACATTTATTGAAGGCTACCTCCTTTGTCGGTCCAGTAACTCCAAAGGTTAGTGAGAAGTGGATGCCAGTCTGACCTCTTTTATCTGCATTAGATGATTCTAATTATTCCTAAGAAACGACACTTTTGACCCATTTTGTCCTTGTCAAGTTTGTCTAGCTGTAGACTGTCTAAGCATGAAGCTCTGGGTTCAGAGTGTCCAGGAGTGCAGATGTTTTAAACTTGCAATGTGAAGCCTCAAAAGTACACACTATTTCTTTTTCTTTGTAAAACATTCCAGCTTCACTGAAATTCAGGGCTCCTGTTATGTACCTCGAGTTGACTTATGACTGAAAGAGACTGCCTACATATAGATAAAGTGCAAACTTGAACCTGGAAAAACCCATGGGCTATTTCAATACAAACAAAAAATGATAAAAACCTTTGTATAAGTGAGAATAAGCCAAGCAACATTAATATCACAGAAGCTTTTTGCATAAGAAGAGTTTCTTTCTCATGCTCCATGATCACTATAGTGACCAGGGCTTCCTCCGTACAAGCTGACAAGATCACATCGGCGAAGGCAGGGTGTCACCGTGGTCCATTAGTTCTTACAGCTTCAGTGCAGAGATGACAGGAATCGGTCCTTATTCAATTTCATTGGTCAAATAAAGTCATGTGACCATACCTAACTGTAAAGGGGACCTGGAAAGTAGAGAATTGTAAATAAATATCAACAGCACTAATGACTACCACCGTGTTTAAATTGTATAATGATTTTTCCCTGGCCAGATTGCTCAGTTAGTTAGAGTGTTGTCCTGATACACCAAGGTTGTGAGTTAAATTTTTGGTCGGGGCACATACAAGAAGCAACCAATGAGTAAACAACTAAGTGGAACAACAAATCAACATCTCTCTCTCTCTCTCTCTCTCTCTCTCTCTCTCTCTCTCTCTCTCTCTCCCCCCCCCCTCCCCACCCTTCTCTCTCTCTCAAAATATTAATATAAATTTTGTTAAATTGGATAGTGGTTTTTGTCTTGATTTCTATGCTAATTACTACAAACATTACCAGTGCCTGAATAATATTAGGGATTCAATACGTGCTTTTTGTACATTTTTATTTATTTGTTATATATGTCTTCAGCAAAAGTTTGATGTGCATCTGTAGTATACTGTATACTGTGCTGGCTGCTTTCTATGACAAGCTTTGAGATAGAAATTATTTTCCCCATTTCTTGGATGTGCTTTCTGAAATTCAAAACCTATATCATCTAACTCCAAGAACAATATGGTCTTTATGCTATACCTCAACTCTAAGGTGAGTGGTGAGTCACGAAATGTTTCATATTCCTAATGATAGAAGAAAGAATTATTAGTCACCACTGTGTCATTTCTTGTACTTTAAGGCAAGAACATTAAACATATCTAATGATTTTCAAATGACAGTGTAGATTTGGTGTTATTCCAACTAAAGGAAAGTTGTTTTATACTTTTGAGCACATTCAATGAAGAAGTTTTCATTTAAAATAAACTATAAGTCAGTAATTCTGAATGCCTTTTGGATTAGTTTTCTGTTGCAGTCAAAACAAATTTAAGCCACTTTAGTGGCTCAAAACCACACAAATGCACACATGAAAGTTCTGTAGATCAGAACTCTAGTCTCTCTAGACTTAGATCAGTTTGTCAGGATGTGTTCCTTTCTGGAGGTTCAGGGGGAATTCATTTTCTGCTCATTCAGTTTATTGGCAGAATTGAGTTTCCTGAGTTTGCTGAAGTCTCTATTTCTTTTCTTTTTGAGTTCTCTATTTCTTTGCTCCCTGTAACCGAGGGCCCCACCCATTTTCTAGACCACTACATTCCTTAGTTGGAGGCCTCAGCATGCCTCCTCCAAATGCAGCAAAGGCAGGTGGAATCCTTTTCATGTTGAATCTCTTTGATCTACTGTTGCCTTTCTCTTCTATTAATATTGAAGGACTGATGTGTTTAGATTGGGTCTCTCCAGGTGATCCAGGCTCACCTCACCATTTCACGTTCCTAAACCTAAATCATATCTTTCAAATTCCTCTTTCCAGGCACGGTACATATCCACAGGTTTCAGGGGACTAGGGCATGGGCATCTTTGGGGACCAGTTTTCTGCCTACCATGCCTTCTGTGCTTGCTCTCTTTTCCCAACATCATGTGCCACTTGTATTCTCAGTAGGTATTGGGTGAAGGTCTTGTCCTCACTTTCTTCATTTGTGAAATTAGGGCAATTAAAATCATTGAATGTAAACTTGCTTCCACTCTTAACCCTTGTATGAATCCTAATGATAGAGAGAGGCATGGGAAAGGGAACCTAATGATCAATGTGGATATTATTGTTATTTTCTATTCATGCATTTTGCTGGAGTGTAGATTTCATGTAATCCTGACTAACTCCTTCCTTCTCACACTTGGTAATCTTCTTTGAAGGCCGTCAATCTCTATGAAAGTTGACTTCTTCAGAAAGAAATTGACTTGCCTCCTCAAAACTGTAATAACTGGTCCCTTGAGATGTTTTTATCTACTTACTTACTTTACAGCTTGGATAGAGCTTTCAGCAAATCTTTGGTACATTTTTCCTTTTGCTTTACTGATTTGGATTAAAAGAAATTGTTTTCTCTTCCATTTAGTTTCTTAGTAAGTTGTATTCTACCTACACCCAAACATAAATGCTCTCAGTGTTTTAAAAAGGTATTATGCCTAACTTATCATTTAGGAAAGATATTAATTAATGATTTTTATTTGTGCCACAAAATCAACTGCTTTAAACCTTAATTTGCTCACATACAAAGTGGAGAAAATGTTTATGCCCAACTCCTGGAATTGAAAAATTTTTTAAAATTCTGGGGAAGTACTTAATATGCAAATTTAGCAAGTACTCGAATATAAACAGCTAATGTTATGTTAGTAGTAGTAATAGTAGGGGGGGTAAAAAAACTCATGCCAGTTTGCTCTGGACTTTTGAGTTTTAGCAATGAAAGTCTAACATTTTTGAAAATCCTTCAAACCCAGGAAAACCTGAGGGTTGATCACCCTGGGATTAGTAGTTGGAAACAGAGCTAAATATAAATTAAATTTTAGGTAATTAAATAATTACCTAAAAGAAAATATTTAATCTTTGAGTTGCAATTTCTTTTTTTTGAAAGGTTTTATTTATTTTTTAGACAGAGGAGAAGGGAGGGAGAAATGGAGGGAGAGAAACATCAATGTGTGGTTGCCTCTGAGATGACCCCTACTTGGGACCTGGCCTGCTACCCAGGCATGTGCACTGACTGGGAATCAAACCAGTGACCCTTTGGTTCTCAGACCCATATTCAATCTACTGAACCACACCAGCCAGGGCTCTTTTTTTCCCCATTTCCATAAAGATTTTATTATTTTCTTTTTTTAATTATATTTTATTGATTATGCTATTTCAGTTGTCGTGATTTTTCCCTTTTCCCCCATCCACCCATCATTCCCCACTCCCTCAGGCAATCCCCTTCTTATTGTTTATGTACACAGGTCATGTGTATAAGTTCTTTGGCTACTTCATTTCCTATGCTGTACTTTATATTGCCATGGATATTATGTGACTATGCATTTGTATTTCTTAACCCCCACACCTCTTCACCCATTCCTCCATATCTGCTCCTGACAACTATAAAAACACTCTCCGTATCCATGATTCTGCTTCTGTTTTCTTGCTTGCTTAGTTTGATTTTTAGACTAAATTTTTGATAGATATGTATGTATTGTCATTTATTGTTTATTGTCTTTTTCTTAAATAAGCCCCACTGATACTTCATATAACAATGGATTAGTGATAATGAACTCCTTTAGGGCTTTTTGTTTGTTTGCCTGGGGAGCTCTTTATCTGCCCTTTGATTCTAAATGATAGCTTTGCTGGGAAAAGCAATCTTGAATGTAGGTCTGTTTTTCATGACTTGGATTATTTCTTGCCAATCCCTCCTAGCCTGCAAAGTTTCTTCTGAGAAATCAGCTCACAATCTTATGGGTACTCCCCTGTAGCTAACTAACTGCTTTTCTCTTACTACTTTTAAGATTCTCTCTTTGTCTTTAACCTTTGTCATTTTTGTATCCATTTTTGTATCCATTTTGTGTGGTATTCTGTGCTTCCTGGACTTGTATGTCTAATTCCTTCACCAAATTAGGGAAGTTTTCTTTCATTATTCTTTCAAACAGATTTCTAATTTCTTGCTCTTTCCTTTCTCCTTCTGGCACTCCTATGATGCGAATGTTGGACCTCTTGAAGTTGTCCCAGAGGCTGCTTGTACTATCTTCCTTTTTTTTTTGGATTCTTTTGCCTTCTTGTTGTTCTGATTGGTTGTTTTTTGCTTCCTTGTGTTCCAAATCATTGCTTTGATTCTTGGCTGCATCCACTCTGCTGTTGTTTCACTGTAGATTGTTCTTTATTTCAGTTAGTGTATCCTTTGTTTCTGACTATATTTTTTTATGCTGTTGAAGTCCTCAATAAGTTCCTTGAGCATCCACATAACCAGTGTTTTAAGTTCTACATCTCATAGATGGCTTATCTCCATTGTATTTAGCTCTTTTTCTGGAGATTTGATCTATTCTTCCATTTGGGCCATATTTCTTTGTCTCTTCATTTTGGCAGCTTCCTTCTGTTTGTGTCTATGTATTAGGTAGAGTTCCTATGACTCCTTGTCTTGGTAGCATGGTCTAAGGTAGTAGGTCTAAGATAGGGGAGGCTGTGCCTCCCCTATCACCCATGCTGGGTGCTTGAGGTCCACCCTTTGTGTGGGCTGAGTACACCCTTCTCTTATAGTTGAGCCTTGATTGCAGCTGGCTGGTCAATGGGAGGAATTTACCCAGGACAGTCAGCTGGGAGGACTGACTGTGACCACTGACTACCACCCTCTGCCCTCCATGGAGGATGAGCTGTGCAGGGGCAGAGTGGGTGATGGTGCTCTGATGTGGTCTGTAGTTGCCGGGTGTTTCCTGGGTGGTGCAGGGCAAGGTCAGCCCCCACCTGTGTTTTTCCCTGGGCCATCCTGCCTGAGCTATAAAGCAATCTTCAGATGGCTGCTACTTGTGCTGGGCTTAGAAATTCCCAGGCGAAGCCAAGCTGTGAATCTAGGCTGACTGCTGCTAGTGCCAGGCCTGGGGCTCACTGAGACTAGCTGCTGCTTGTTTGGGAGGATTTAGGAAGTTGTGAAGCATGAGCTAAGACCAACCATTCATATGGAAAAGCAGCTTGGGTGGGCTATAAGTTGGGTGGGGCAGAGTCTCAGGGGGATCTCCAGGGCAGGTCAAACAATATTAGCCAGGTTGATGGAGTCTCAGGTATGGTACTAGCTTGCTGGCTCTGTGGGAGGTGAGTTCAGAAAAGGGACACTGACCTCTTCATGCCTTGATGCCAGCCACTTCAGTCGCCACCCACCCCCCGCGCCCATAGGCTACTGGTGCCTTTCAAGCTGCTATCCCTGTGCTGGAGCTCAGAGGGAGTGAGTCTGTGTAGGTGAGTCCATGTGTGACTTTTTTGAGAGGAACTGCTTGGTGCTCCAGAAGTTTGTTCCACCAACCCAATCCTCACTGTTTTTTTCAGCCAGCAGTTAAGGGGCCTTATCTTCCAGGCACTGGAATCCTGAAATGGGGGGCCTGGTGTGGGGTTGGCACTCTTCACTCCCAAGATATCCCTCCTGAATTTTTATACATCACACGTGGATGTGGGGCCAGCCCGTTCCATGTTTGTGCCCCTCCTACCAGCCTGGATGGGTGTGCTTTCTTTAATTCTGTAGTTGTCAGACTTCCATTTAATTTGATTTCTGATGGTTCTAAATGATGGTTGTTCTGTATTTTGTTGTACGTTCATGTAGTTGTGGGAGGAAGTGAGCTATGTCTCCCTATGTTGCCATCTTGACTGGAAGTGACTTCGGACTTTCTTTGTCTGAACATATGTATGAAATAATAGAACCCTTATCCTACCTGCTTAAATCATCTTTACTGGCTTTACTCTGCTTAGCACTGCTTAGCAATTTCAGTACAAAAGGTTTTCCTTGATAGGAAGAGGTTCTTCGAGATATGTTTATAACCTGCCCTTCCTTCCTCTTATCAATAATGATAATAATAATATTGATGATAATGATGACAGCCAATGCCTTTTAGTGCTTTCTGTATACTAAGAACAACTCTGAAGACTTTATAAGAACTTAAAATAAAGAGTCCTAGAACTACTCACCATTTTCTGTACACATGACTCTCATATTCAGACTATGGCCATGATATTAACAGTAATTGTAAATTCTTCCTGTACATCCATTAAGGTCCTGCCTGAAAGTCACCTCCTCTACAAAATCCTCCCAGAATCCACGGGACAGGAGTGTCTCTCTTGCCCTTCACTGACCCGCAATTTACTCATGATGTTGCACTCCCTACCATGCTACTTTTTGCATTATATCAAACTGTTTTTAACATATGTGTTTCCTTCACACACACACACAAAAATGCCTGTTCATATTTCTTGCACCAAGCATGGGACTGGGTTGATTGGCTGTTTGTGGAATGAATGGAAGATCAATTGATTTATTTTATACTAAAAGATCCCCTAAAGAATTTAAACGATCAATATCTATTTTTCATAAAATCTATTGAAAATCGTAAATGCTGATTTACTGTGTAGAAATCTATGTGGCATTATGAACTGTGGAGTATGAA
The DNA here is from genome assembly GCF_019186645.2 of Phyllostomus hastatus. Taxonomy (NCBI): domain Eukaryota; kingdom Metazoa; phylum Chordata; class Mammalia; order Chiroptera; family Phyllostomidae; genus Phyllostomus; species Phyllostomus hastatus. The sequence continues at coordinate 26,225,767 of NW_025334017.1, forward strand.
GATTAAATAATTTAAAACGCAGATCTTTCCCATGAAATAGGAGAGCACAGTAGAAAAGGGGCCAGGTGCCTATTGTTGAAATCTGTTCTTTACAATCAGAAGCAGCGGATATTACAGATAAGACCACTAAATCCATGCTACACAGGTTTATAAATGGTGAGCTCTGTCCTGTGACTTGTTCTGCTTCCTGCTCGGAGAGCTGCTGCCTCTGATCCATGGACTTAACTGTTTCCCTGGCAGTAAAGGGCTGAAATGTGCAATAATTAAGACCTCCTATTTAATTGGATATGGGTCACTTTCATTTAAGATAGAAAAGCTTGCTTGTTCTCAAATTCTATTTTGAAAATGGGAGTAAATAAAAATGGTCACTCAGACTGGTAACTATAGGGACAACTTGATAACATTTTTTGCCTAGCTTGTTAAAAAATTATAATATAAAATTGCTTCTTCCCTATAGGGCTTTCAGATAACTGTTTTTCATGGTTTTGCTTGCCAAATATTAATATACCTATTTTAAAAATTAAGACTTTAAAAATGCATCAAAGTATGAACATGAAAAGTCAATATTCTAGTATTTCTTACAATTGATCAGGTATACCAGTTCTATTTTAATACTGAAATATTTTTTGACTTCTTTTAAAATGTATCCATCATGGTTAATTTTTGCATTGTATATTTTATGGTAGTTTTACCTCTTACAATACAATGATACTTTAAGAAATGGGTTAGTATTCATTTTTTGCATAGTTTTTAGGATGGTTTTGCAGTTAAAAATGCATCCGTGTCTCATGTGTTATCAGTGTTGTCATTCAGGGGGTGACCTGGCTTTTCCAGATTCCTCAGAGATTTGAAATGGCCAGATTACATGGAACTCCTCAAGTGAATACTTGTAAATGCCAATTTGGGAAATTTGTGATAGCACATAACATGTGGGCAAGTCCCAGGCTGGGCTGAGATCTCTTTGGCAGGATCATATCTAGGTAGAAATGCAGCTCAAAAATTACCTTGAGACCCTCGTATTGTGCTCTGTGTTGTGGTTTTATGATATTCGATATGCAGAACATGGGCCAGTGAATGATAAATGTCTGAATGCCTGTTCACTGTGACTCATCGGAAACTAGGTTCTTGCTAGGCTTACTTGTTTCCTCCCCAGTTTGTTTCCTGCTTTGTAAATGTATCAACACAGTTAAAGAAATAAGTCAGGTGCCAAACAGCCTAAAATGATGAACCTTGAAAGCCTTATATGTAAAACGTACACTGAAAACCTTGTGTCAGAATTATATCACTTGTCTCCCTGCGTCTACACTTCTCAGATGGAGGGATATCATGCTTTACTTGCTCTGTATTTGAACTTAGTCCCAATCCCTCTCTTCTAGTCTCTCTGGGGACAATGTATGGTAGATCATTAGCATTATTATCATTTCAGTTATAGTCAGACTACATATCCACACTTAGCAAAGCGAGTTGAGTAGATTTCTTTATTCATTCAGAATAAATTCCTACTGTAATATAAATGTTGCTCAGGATAGAGCTTTGAAATGGATCCTGATTCTTTAAATTCTTTCCTGTCTGTTTCAGGAAATAGTGAGATCCTGTTGATAGTAAAGTACAATGTGTCTAAAGTTCACTTCTAAACACTCCTTGCAATGAAAGTCATCTGCATTCTCTTTATAATTCAGAGCCACAAGAGATGTGTCTAATCTTGGAGATCTGATCCAGTATCATTTAACGGGGAAAAAAATCCTCGATAATAATTCTACCATTCACATTAGTGAAAGCAGTAAAGCTTCACAGCTTCTGTCGTCTTAAAAAGATATCATGAAACAGGGGAATAAGGACTTGGATTATGGTTCAGGAGATTTAGTTGTTTGTAAAAATAAAATGATTAGCACAGCTATTATTCAAGTTTTTAATCAACGAAAGCAAATCGCATCTGTTTGTTATCATTTTTTTCTGCAGAAGACAAAGGCTCAGGTCCCAATGGTGCTGACTGCTGGCCCCAAGTGGCTCCTGGATGTGACTTGGCAAGGAGTGGAAGACAACAAAAACAACTGCATTGTGTACAGCAAAGGTAAATGCAAGATCTTTGGAACTGTTGAAAGCTGAGCATTGCTAAACCACATCAAACGAGCTGGAATGGGGGTGGAGAGTTGAATTTCATCTTCTCTTCTTTCTTCTCTTATGAATCCCTTACGTGTATCTGCAGCATTGCCTACTGGTTTTTTTTTTTTTTTTTTTTACAACACAAAACAAAAAATGTTATGCCATTAATTACTTAGCAACATACACATTTTTCTAAACTCTGTACATATTTGAGTGGCTTGCCAGGTTCCTTCCTTGTGGTTAGTAGTTAGTGATGACCGGTTTGATGAAATCCCAGATTCCTCTGTTAGGCATTATCGATCAAAAAGTAAATTCCTTGTGAAATTTAGCAATTCGTGTCAGGGTGTTTGCTGCAGGAGGCACTACAGTCCAGGCTGTTTCTTGAAATCAGTCAGGATGGGAGGGTAGCTTAAAATGAAACTATCGCAAAGGCGGGATTCTTCCCCACGGTGATTTCTGAGGGGCAGGAGGCAAACGGAAAAGAGGAAGCGGTGGCTTGCAGAGCCTTGCCTTTGATTTGCTCAGTGTGACAGCAACCGAAACTGCGTCATACAGCTACACCCTGGCTACAAAGGAGCCGCTGCTCCGTGATGGCATATCATGGGACGGACTTTCCAAAACACAGCCCCCTCCTCGTGTGTGGTGTGGTTATGGGCACTTTTCTCCATATTCAAGTTACGGACCCGAGCTCTGTACTTTTCCAGTGAAACCCCTAATCTCTCTTCTTTGCAAATAATGCAAAACCTTGTGCTTCTCATGTTTAATTTCTTTTAGCTTTCATTTTTAACCATATAGACCTACTGAGATCAAAGATTTATTTGCACATTGAACCTAGAAACCATGAAAGCATACAAGGGAACAAGCAAATAAGCGCCCCTATCAATGTATTAACATATAAAACACTAATCATAACATCAAAGACTCTTAAAAACTTGCTAGAAACAATTACAACTTGTTCCTATAATCATTACAATTTGTACACTTATAAGAGGATTGCCTTTAAACTACCATAAGCCTTTGAAAGTTGAAACACCGGAAAGAGGGAATTTGCAAGCTAAAAAAAAAAAATCTGCACACCAGGATCTGATTATATTCCTTTCCCTTCTATAATTGCTGGTCTCGTACCCACTCATTTTGTAACCCCACATACCTGTAGTATCCTGGTGGGAGCTTTTAGCTAGAAGACAAGGTAGGTTTTCTCAGGATATGTCAATATGATCTATTAAAGTGGAACGAAATAGTATATATAGTGAACCAGCCTCCCAGTGCCCACATTCAGAATGCAAAATACAAAAGTAACTTGGAACACAGGGTCAATTACTAGGAATAAATTTTTTTGCTCTACAAAATCTTATCTTCGTGTTGGCATTATAATATGCATGAAGCAAGGAAATAGCTGTTCTATCACAATCCAGATCCAGTGCATTTGTAAATCAGGCATTTTAGAAGAAATGATTGTTACATTATTATGTAAGGAAAATAGTAACAAAATTGTAGTTCAATGTTCTACAATACTTTATAGCAGGTTGGGCAGACATTAAGCCTTCTGGCAATCAATTTCAAGTAATTTGTAGAAGCTTATTAATTAATGAATTAACTCATAAAACTGTGCTAGCTTTGTGCATGGATATTAATGGCCACCATTTATTTATTAAGCACCCCTGAATCCTCTCCATTGGTAATCCCATACCACATTGTATCTACTTCTCTCATTGTTCTTCCTTGCCTTGTTTTCTGATGATCATTTTATGCAACTAGGAAAAGAGTAAGTAAAAACAAGCTATTTTTCCTGCTTCTCCAATTTACTCTGTATTTACTGAGAGCAGGACTGGGCCTCAGTCACCTTTTTCTCTTGGGTCTGGCATGCTGCTTATTCCCGCCACCTACCCCCCGCAATAGAAAATCACTAAATAAACCTTGTTGGTTGACTAGATAAACGAATGATGAATGTTTGCCAGAAACTCTAATAGACACTTCACATACTATGATAATGAACCATATGAATTCCTGCCATTTAACAGTTTGTAACCTACAAAAAGCTATTTGATGTTGTTCACCGTACAAGAACAATCGGCATTGCAGCACAACTTGCCGGGGCTGCAACGACTACAGCATATGCTTTATTTCATTTAATCATCACTTAAAACCTCCAGCGTGGTCATTAATACACTACTTCATTTGAACAAGGGGACATGAAGCATGAGTAGGGTGTGCAGTTTGCTGCGGCCCACAGCTAACGGGCACAGTGGTTGAAGTGGAGTTTGCATGCGCGTTTGTCAAACTTAGGGTCCGAGTTATATTAGAATATGCTGTCTTCATTAGGCTTTTAAACAGCTCCATAAAATAAGTAGGGTTTTTTGTTTTTTTTTTATTTTACACAATTTGACGTTGTGACCGAGGAAGGTAGGATGGCTGCCCTGGTCATAGAAAGCTAACAGGGAGCCAAATTTGAATCCAGGTCTTGACAATTCCTCATCCTGTACTCTCTGTACTATGCAACTCTGCCTTTCTACCTGCAGCTTTTAAATGGTGAGTAAGTCCTCTCAAAACACTCAGACCTTTGTGCCCAGAAATCAGAAAGCATATGCATTAGTGTGCAACTTCCTACAGTGCGGATGTGTCTTCTTTCTGATGGACATGCACAGGAATTGGTGCTCTGGGCAACAAACTTGGGAAAACTGTGCTGTAGGCTGGAACCTAAATGGGCTTCAGAGGCCTGATAATGATTTCTAGAATTCAGATTTCCTTTGGTGGGAGGGGATAGCTCGCCCAGAGTGAGTTTCCAAGTTCTGTGAATTCCTTAGTATTCTAGGATTGTAGTAGGGATCGTTCAAGTCATGGAAAAGGTAATCCCAGAAAGTGCCCCATGGGCTCTGAAGCCTTTGTCTTCACAGGCTGCAGGTATGAGAGCCTCCTCAAACCAAGTGACTTCTGTAGGTGAAAGGATTTAGCAATTTAGATTTAGCAAGTATGGACTTGATCTCTAAGGTGTAGAGACATTTTCATTACATGCATGCTATTTTGGAGGGCTCTTTTGTTTTCAAGTGATAGAAATCCAAATGGAGTTGGCTTGAGCACAAAAATTAAAGTGTGTGTGTGTGTGTGTGTGTGTGTGTGTGTGTGTGTTGTGAGTAGGAGAATTTACCGGCTCATATATCTGAGAGTCCAGGGATATTCAGTTTAATCAAGTTGTTCAGACTTTGTCCCCAGATTGTCTCTCATATCTTCTGCTTCCCCTTTCCTTTATGGGCTGCATTATCAGACATACTCTCCTCAGGCAGGGAGAGTATGTCTCCAGACTTCTTCTAGCAGCTCACCAATTCCAGCAAAAAAGGAGCTTTTCTGTGTTTTTATTGGGACACGTCCCATACCAACCCCTAAACCAGTTAATCGCTGTGACTCTCCCTGGCTGACTCGAGTCACTCTTAGGGCCAAGAGCTAAAATTAACCTCACATGAGCCACTAAGATGGAACATAAATAGTTCCCCAAATACAACCAAAGTGCTGTTGCCAGACACACAGAAATGGTTGCTTGTTGGGCTAACATTCATGCACCCAGACTTTCTTATTTTGTTTTCTAGCTAAGAATCTACATATGAATTCTGTGCCGACCTCATTATTATATGATTTGGCTCTCTGAGAGTATATCCGTACCTATGTACAAAGAGGATGTAAAATGCCTGTGTGTAGTGTTTTTAAAAAATTGCTTTGACTATTAATTTTTTATATTTTTTATGCTGTGTCAATAGGTCACTTAATGTGTAACTATTACCATTTAAGAGACACACTTCTTGAAATATTATTTATTAACTGTGGGCTAGTAATAAAATTAAATATAATTATAAAATTTTCATTTCCAGGGTGTTCATCAAATAATTGTTATAAAATTGTATATAATCAGCGCTATCTGACAGGCTGCCATCATCTTGTTTTATCAAAGTAAAAAAAGTATAGTATTTGGCATTAATATTATAACCTGATGTACTTTTTTCCTGCCTCAACTACCCGCTGTCATTTCAGAAAGTAATTAGCTCATCCAGACATTGATGGACCAGACTTGTTGGGTCGTCTGTTTTTTGCCATTATTCTCAGCAGACTCCAGATAATTCTAATTTACTTATCTGTAATGAAAAAGACTAAAAAGCACTATGCTGAAGTTAAAGGGCGGTTGCTAGGGGTAGAACACGCAGGGTCTGCTCACTGACTGCTGAAATCCACTGTTGAGCGTTGGAGATTGTCTTCTTTTTCTTTTTTGAGTACAGTTTACATTTGATGATAGTTTGTGCTAGCTTCAGTTGGGCAGCATAGTGTCTTCTTTCCCACACAACATTCTGATCTTTTCTGCATAGGGATTGCACCATGCGGTGGCCTCTTAATACATGAAAGTAGCTTACTTCGAGTTTTACGTTCCTGAGTATTTAAAACTAAGCCTTTTGCAGGTGGGTTTGTTCATTCAGTTCACTTCAAATGAGGCATGATTTTTTTTTTTAGTTTTTTATGGAGTTGTTATTTGAGAGTAGCCACATTCTCTGTGTATCCAGATTTGAAGAACAGACTGTCAATCAAAGGAGTGGGGAGGTATCACTCTCACCCTCACTCTCACCTTAAGCACTGAAGAATCATGTGTTGTATGTGGAGCCACAATATCATTGTTCAAGACCGTTGCTCACATGTAACGCTGAGCAAATCGTTTTCCCTCTCTGATTCTTGCCTTTTCTCAGCTGTAAAAATGGAGAAGCGATGGTACCTCACAGAGTTTTGGGGAAGAAAGCACCTGTACACTACCTGTGTATGTGACTATTAATATTACATGGCTGATTACTTAGACTCAGTCCGATTTGCCCTGTAGTTGCCAGTCAGTGCAAATTAGAGGAAATGAAGCCAGGCCTTGATATTGGTATCAAACAAGTGTGCAAGAGAAAATGATCGTGTCACACAAGATGTATAGCTAAGAACTCCCTCCAGTCACTGGGAACCCAGGGTATCTGCAGAGACCTGTATCACAAATCAGAGCAGCAGCCTTTGCCGGAAGATATTATTGGATATTTTTTGTCTGGGGAACATGATATTTTAAATTTTTAATGAAACTCATATAAAATGTTAGTATAAAGATGGTAATGATTGTAATATTAATACTAATAGTAGCAGTTACCACTTATTAAGCACTTATTTTATGCCAGGCATTGTTTTAAACACTGTACATACATTTTCTTATTCACAATTACAAACTCACAATGCAAGCAGCATTAGCCCCACTTTATAGATAAGTAAAGCAAGGTTGAGATAAGTTAACTAAATAATTCAAGGATATCTAGCTCATACATAATGAAATTGGGATTCAATCTTGAACTTATTGTCCTAAATTCCCAAATGTACAATTAGAAGAGTCCTGAAGGTAACGGTTGCAGGTTATTGCCCTTCTTCACAAAATTGCATGCATGTTTATCAGTGAAGCTTCCTTTTCTCATTCTGTGGTTTGGCTTTAAGGAACAAGTGTTCAAGAGCTGAAACAGCAGTGACAGCAGTACTTTTTCTAATGTCTCTGTTGTTTCTAGGGCCACAGCAATTTAAAGTCAGCTAGAAGACCCATCTCAGAATCATTCTATGATCGTCTTCAGAGCTCTGGTCTCTCTTGTTTGCACAGATGTAACCATGCAGTTCGTGCAGTTAAACCCACATCGATTGCCTCCCATGTTAAAGGACCTATACTAGGCACCGTTGAATGAATGACAGAAATTCTAATACAACCTATCTTGGGGAGCAGCTTTCTGCACACTGACTAAATTGATCAACTTTTCAAAACAAAGACCTTTCATTATAAGGATCCTTACAAAAGTCTGGACTATTTTCCACCTTAAAATAAAAGATCTGTTGCATGGTGCTAGAATTTTGAAACAATAGCCTTGTCTGATGTGGCAGTCAATTTTTAAACTAGCCTACAAGTTAATGTGTAGGCTACATTAAGGACCTAATGTGTATGACATGTGTAGGACAAGTTAAGGACCTAATATCATATAGAAACTATATGATATCTTCTAATGTGATATTAGGGTATTTCCTAATATCATAAGAAACTATAATTTAAAAGGGAAGATTGTGCTTAAAATATAGTATTTGTCCATTCAGTAATTCGTGGAAAATGTATACTATTGTCTCATTTTACAGGATTGTTAAAGGAGGGTGGGTGCCTGAACCAAATATTTAACAGCAGGAATTATAAAATCATAAGGCGATTAAGTTAGCTAGTCGAGGAATTCCAATATTGCTTTTTAAATGACTTCAGGATATAGGAGGTACTGAGGTTATTATCTGTTATCAGGAATACAGTGGAATTGTACAACTGGATAATAACCAAACAAACTGACACAATGTAAAATTACATTATCAGTGTGTTAAAACAAAATTGCACCCTAAAGGAGTCCACATGCCAGCTCAGAGCTGCAGTGTAATTATGCTTAACTCTGATAATTAAAATACAACAGAGATCAACAGAATCATTTTCATTAAGAAAATTATTAATGATGGTGGTATAACAGTAATTGATTGCAGAGCACCACAGGATAACGTAATGCCGAAAACCCAACGTGTTTCCTGAACATCTGAGGCTTTCTCCCGTTCTGCGCTGTAAGAATGAGAGGTGTTTTGAGGACTGAGCAAGTTATTATTATGCCTGTTCTAGGAATCAGTGGTTGTAAAAATAACTGCTTTAGAAAACCACCGTTTTGAGTCAAATTGTCATATCTGAGGGGTTCTTAAGGTCAAGACAAGTGACCTCACCAGTGGCTACGTTATTTACAATGGAGCTGTCTGTTGCAAATTGCAGGATGACAGCAACTTTAGCAAATATCGGGCCTTCTGTCATTTCCCTTTTTTTGCTATGCATTTGCTGTTTTCACAATTATGTCAGTGATTTAATGATGTTATTCCAGTCTGGTTCTGGTCATACCAAATACTTTATGTCCTCAGTTATTATTAATGTTTGCTATATTATATGAAAAAATACATTTGTTCTCATATCAACAATACTGTAGGTTTCCTTAATGAAATGTTGATAAATAATCCTGCATGATAATACTATTAATTACCTTCCTGGATTAGATGAGCTATCGTACGTTGAGGGAAAAAATATCCCTAACTACCTTGGATTCATGCATGAATGACACTTCTGTCTCTTAGGGGTAAAAACCCCGTTAGGATGTTGGCAAATGATAAGGCCTGAGAATATGTCAGTTTTATAAGTATAAAAATGAAAAACGAAGAGTGGGGTCTTTTGAGAGGTGACTCACTATCATTCAGGGATGTTCACTTGTCATTCAAAGCGATGCTAATCTTGAAAGCTACCCCCCGAAGTATCATTGTCAGCTAACATGGGGCACAACTCTTTAGGGTGGATTTTTTTTCCACAAGAATGTATTGTGAGTACTTCTTTAAAACAGTGTATTGCATAGAGGAAATTATTAGACTATAACTCCAAGTGCAAAAGCAGAATGTGAGGTTTTGAGCCTAGTGTGATTAAAACTATATTAAAAAGTGTATGCATCGGTAAACGTAGTGGAAAAAAATACCTCAAAATTATAAAAGTATTTCTTTAAAGGTGGTAAGATGTGGGAGCTTTTTTTGTATCCCTCTTTCATAATTTTCTTCACTTTGATTATTTTTCTTATATAATTTTAGAAAAGTGTTTGCAAATGAAAATCACATTTTGTCTTAACTACATGCTGTTCTTCTTCTTATACAACCCAAACTAAAAGAACAAAGAAATCTCTGCCTTGCCCACAAAGTTTCCCTCATCCATAGAATTTAAATTATTCCCTAGTGATATAATTATTTTTCTCTAGTATCTCTCTGAGTGTCCTAACACTTTGTTTCATAAGATATTTTTCCAAATAAAATAAATGTAATTGAGCCCATGCTTTGTGCATGACGTGGCCCAGGAGTCAGGAGGGATACAGAGGTCTTTGAAACATGCCTCCGGCTTAAGGATGTATTGAAAGCCCTTAATTGATGCAGGTTGCATTATACCAGGTTCTGTCCTGCATGGTCAAGGCAAAGTTGAGAGATGGTGTGGAATTTTGGTTGGCTATTAAAATCTGAATCTAAGTTGGAGAAGGGGAAGGAAGGCATCTGAGGAGGTTGACAGTGTGTACCCAGGAGCATCCAGTGTTTGCACGAGAGTGTCAGAGCATACTCTATTTAGAGCAGGGAATTGGCAAATAAGACCAGCGAGGGACAAGCCTGCGAAACCTTCTGAGGGCCTGGTGGTGGGTGTCGTGGAGTGCTCAGCCTGAAGACGCCCTCAGGGAGGCAGTGGAGAGCCGCTGCGAGTTCTGAGGCCCACACGATTCCATCGGGATTTTAGTGAAGACATGTGCAAGGTTACGCCTGGGTCCATCCATTAATAACAGCAAGACTTGATCTGCCCGAGAAATAATGTCAGTAGATACACCCCTCTAGAAGATAGTAGTAAATCTTCTACCTTAATCCATTTATTACCTGACTCCCACGATTTTTCAACTCCAAGTGGACCTCCTATCCCCTCATTCCGACACTGCCATTTCCCTGTCCACCAGCCCCTCCTATTTTTCTTCTAGGTTACCTGATTGTGATGCCTGCCCTCATGATTCTCATCTCTCTCGTACCCCCTCACCTTTCTCTCTTTCCGGCGTTTGCCGGCCTGACAATAGTTCCATTCTGGTGAATCCAACTTTCCACACTTCTCTGGGCAGAAGTTGAAATGAATTAATATAGGTGACATGCTTAGAGGAGTGCCCGATTCATGATGAGTGCCATAGAAACATATGGTCAAAATATAACAGGTGAACCATCACCACCAGAACCTAGTGCCAACCAGTTCGCATTGCATTCGATCAGAGGTGAGTGAGAGCCCTCCGTGTGTATATAGCCTGCCCATCGAGATTTATTCCTCTCATTAATCTTCACAGTCACTGTTTCAGACTTCGGTCTCCCCAAATGCATAACATCCCTTCGTAGATGACGACCTTGCTTCTGGTTTCCCAGAGAAAGGGGAAGACTGGAAACACCTCCCCCTGCCGTGGCTGCCCGGCACTGTGAGACCAAGGTGGCCAGTGCGAGCACTCAGACCTGGCCCACGCCTTCCCACCGCAGCAGTTGGCAGAAACTATCAGCCTTCAGAACCTAAAATATTTTCCATTTGACCGTCTACAGAAAAAGCTTGAGCACCCCTGAACTGAACTACAGAGTCATTGCTTTGGCCGCACAGGCCCTGAATGATCTGCCAGGAGTACCCCTGTGGTTATGTTTACGCCAACTTTCCAATGACTCTGTTGCCATGAGAATACAAAAACTGCCTTTGCCCTGAGCTCTGTCCCCACATTGCACCCTCTCTTACCTCATTCAGGACTCTGTGTAAATGCCTGCCTAACTACCCTGTCTCCCTCCGCTCCGTCTCTCTTCCTCTCACCTTTTTCCTCTGTATGAATCAGCTTAGGCTGCTACATAACAAAAGAGCATAGCCTGGGTGGCTTAAACAACAGGCATTTATTTCTCACCATTCTGGAGGTTTGCAAGTTCAGGGTCAGGGTACAGGCACTCTGGTGTCTGATGAGAGCCCTCCTCCTGGTTTGCGTGTCCTCACACAGTGGAGGAAGAGAGAAGAGCGAGCTCCCTCCTGCCTCTTCTTCCAAGGGCACTAATCTCATCATGAGGTTCCCCACCCTCATATCCCACACACCTCCGAGAGGCTTTACTTCTGAATGCCACTGCACTTGGGGTTGGGGCTTTAAGATAAAAACCGGGGTGGGGGGACACAGAACATTGAGTCATGTCACCCTTTCTCATTTATCTTCATACTTGACATTTTAGCATTTAGTGAAACATTTTAATGCCATTTTTGTCCACTCCCAGAATGAGAGTTCTTTGAGGATAGGAATTCTGTATGATATTTAGCCATCCATAGTAGGATATGGCACAGGGTATGTGCTCATTAATAATTTATGAATTAATGAATAGATAAATGGATGAGCTGCTGCTTAATCTTTAATATGGAAAGCAATATAAGATATGCATTTAATAATATGCCCACAATTATCTCCTTGACTTTTAATCAATTTTCTGAGATGTACTCAAACTTTATTTCTTAACTTCACTATTGAATTTTAACTATCATATTTATAATTTGCAAGAAGTCTTTCTTGTTCTGTAACAGTTTCTTCTTCTCAATGCCTTGCTCTTTTTATATGGATATTCTTTAATCTCTTAAAATAGGAATTAGGTGTTTAAGAAGTTACGTGTCCTGTGCCTTGTTTTTTACTTTTTCTAACCTGTTCTGATCTCTGTATTTAGTGTTAAATCTTCCCTCAAATGGCTAGAGATCCACAAATGGCTACATTTTTTTTAGGATTGGGGCACTAAAGCCCAAATGCCACAACAGCACGAACAGGCAAACAGTGGGTTTTGCACAGGGTGATAGGATGGGAATCCAATGAGGTCCCCATGTAATGGTATATGTAATTTTTTAGTCTTAGCATGATTACCTTCTCCAGAGAATGCCAGTCCCATCTCTGAGATCTGTGAATCTTGCAGCCGGCAATTTGAGGACTTCGTGAGCAAAAGAGACCAGGTAGTGTACTGGGTAATTTTCCTGTCTCATTTTTGAGATTGTAGATGTTCCCCTACTCTAACGCAGGGGGCACTTGAGCATCCCCTTTGCTGAGCCTGTGTCTCTGGATCTAAAGTCACTGTTCCAGTTCTCCAAAGAATAAGGCTCCATCTCCAAACCAAGTGGGACGGGAGTGTCCGATTGCCCTAGAGGGAGTAGCTGACCATGTGTAGCTAACAGCTTCCCACTCAAAATGCCAGTCCTGTACGTTTTAACCCCACTGTTCGGCCCACCTTTCAAGGCACCAGGTGTCTTTATTTCCTGATCTTTTCTGGATTCTGCAGAATAACTCTGCTTGCTTCTTGTTGACCTGCTGCTCTTCAAGTACTCGAATTTCTGCCTTTTGTGCTCTGCTGTGTCATCTTCATCATTTTTTAGCTTCCGAGATTGTGTTGCCTTCTGTCGCCTATTCTGCCCTGCCTCTCTGCCCTCATCGTCTTTCATCTCATCACTGCCAAGTTAGTGGAAGGGAGTAGAAGAAGTAAACACATGCAGTTAATTCACCACATTTAACAGAAGCCCTCTCTGTTTTCGTTCTAGGTAGCCTTCTGCAGAGTTTTCTGCACCCACTCTGTTGACTTCCTACATTCCAGCATCTTCTCATTCTGTCTAGTTTCTAACTTTCTGGCTCCATCGACGTGACCCTCTCACGGGTCCTCTGTGGTTTCTTGTTGCCAGTGTTTCATCCCACTGGGCTTGACCTGATTGTCCCTTTCCACACCCAGTGACAGGTTTCTCCGTCACTGTTCGTCCACTAAATGTTGTCATTCTCTCGTCTTTTTTTTCTCACCTATATTTCCCCTCCATTATCTCATCTGCACTCTAACTGCCCTACTCTTTATAGCCTCATTTCTCATGTATCCTCCACAGATACCCTGTACTCCGACTTGACTCGTTTATTTTAAATGCTTCAAATACCCACTCCTTGTTTATATCTTTCCTTGTATGTAATGTTTCCTTCACCTAATAAACTTCTAGTCGTCTTGATCATTGCTAACAGGTGCCATTCAGAAGACTTCATATCAGTGCCTCTGGACAGCCTCCCCTGCCCTGTCCCCATAAGGGCAGAGCTCCACCCCAGTCTGGGCGTTGTCCCAAGTTGGGCGTGCACACCTCAAGTGCAAGGGCTCCACTGCTCAGTGCTGCCACCCACAGACAGTACATAGTGTATGCTCACTGAATTTTGAATCATTAGTTAATGGCTTTTGTGATGCATCACTCAGGAGGTCATCTCTACTCTGACTTCATGTAATTTTAGAAATTACTAGTATAGAAATCATTTGAAAATCTAGTAACTAAAATGCGGTTGCCCCCACATCTAGAAAATTCTATCACGCCTTAGCAAGGTTTTTAAAATGCTAGGCAATCTGGTACAAGTGAATTTCTTTAGAGATATATGTGTGTGTGTGTGTGTGTGTGTGTGTGTGTGTGTGTGTATCATCATTGTACCACATCAGTTAGCATGAGGTCATGTAAAAGAATTTGGCAAAATTAAAATCTACATACATGCAAAAGATGCTGTCAGACCACAGGATGCCATGTAACATCTTTGCACACCAGCCATGCCAAGACACTGGCTCACTCTTACTGGGCAGTTCTTTCTGGAGCCACATTTTTTTTCCCTCCTGTCAAACAGGAACTCTGCCCGCCTGCTGTTCCAAGCTCTTCACTGGGGGAAAGCCGGCCAGATCTCAAGACTTTGCTCTGAGACCTGGAATTGGAAGCTTTTCAGTTTATTCTTGGTATATAAGTCAACTCCATTTTTGAAGGCTATTTTTAAACTTAAAAGGTCACCTTATATGCCATGACATACAGTACTACTTCAGAGAAGATGTATTCTCATTAGGCTGTCTGGGGGCTATGGAGACTGCCAGACAACAGTGGGGTCAACAAGATAGTATATCGTGGTGTTGCAAGCAAGAATATCCCAGCCAAAGGAATGGACCCGAAATACATACTTCTAAGTAAAAACAGATAAGATCTTTCTATCTATCTATTCATGTAGTTCTGTCTCCTGCCCATTGAAATTCAATGGGAATAAATTACTTTAAGCCAGTTTTTCCATCAGAAATCTAGTATTTATCATCACTGTCTAGTCTCCATTGTCAGTAAAGATTTCCAAGAATGACTGCTCTTTAGTTCAACACCCTTTACTTTGTGTAATCTTACAAAAAAAATAGAAGTCTCAGAGGCTTTTTACAAAAACAATATTTTCCAATCCTTCTAATGAGGAACTTATGGTTTCATAATGAATTTGATCCAATGAGTCATATATGATATTTCTACATTCCTCCCCCCCCCAAATGCAAAGTTTATCAGAAAACTAGTAAATAGTTTGGAGTTTCTCAAATGTCAGAACTAGTTTTGTAATGCAAATGAAATCTAAGCATCTCACGTATTATGTCTGCTATCTTGCTTTGTAGGTTTCTAGATTTAATTGTGTATTTTGTGGTCAAATAGTTTCACCTGTCAAGCCAGAATGGCTTGATCTTAAGTCTAGGGAAGCAAAAGAAGAAAGACTTATGAAAGATATTTAGACAAAACAGTATTTATTTATATATTTATTTTACATAATCTCTAGTGTATTTTCTTCCATTACCATTTAGTTCCCATCCCCCCAGCAAGCACCACACTGATGTCCATGTCCATGAGTCCTTTATTTTAGGTTTGCACTTGCACTTTAACTGGAGATACAGATAGGAAAGATAGCTTTCTATCAGTGAGAAGAAATAAAGAAACAATGTATATGAGAAAATGGACAAGTTACTTTTTATTTTATCCTTGGCTTTAAAGACACCATTTCAGTTAACTGTCTCAAAGGAAATTAAGACAATCATCTTTATACACATGTAAAAATGGAAGGTGATTATTAAAAAGATGGCCATGGCATGAAATGTGGGGGTTGCATGTCTTTCAATCCACTGAAATATTGGTCAACTACCCACAATTTGCCAGGAATTTGTTAACTTTTGCAATATGTTCAAGTTACATCTTACCTTGATACAATACTAGGGTATAATTTTGTCCAGATCTAAACAATTCCTTTTATTAAAACTATTGGCTGGCATTTTGCTACTTCATATATGCTTTGCCAATGAACAATATAGCATCAGCTTTGTAGAAACACAAAAATCCCAAGTCCTATTTAGTCCTACTGAATCCAAGTCTGCCTTTTAATAAGATCCCAGGGATCTGTGCGTACTTCGAAGTTTGGGAGGCCAGCATCTAGTGGTTACTGACCTGTCACAGTAAAGTACACTCGCTCGGGGCTAGAAATAGTTAACCCTGTAACATACTAGCATACTAACTCACTCGCTGATATTTGTGAACTTACTTGCAAATAACAAACACAACTGTCCCGCATGAGAATACTATAAAGGAAAAATAAGAATGTTGCAAAATTCTTCCTGTTTGGTCTGGGAATACACAACAGCTTGCGCGCTATCTTTTTTGGCACACCCCCTCATTCCCACAACTGGGGTCAGAGCAGAGAAAAGGAAGTGCTGCTGTGCTCTCTCTTTAGTGGGAACGTTTACTGCTGGTTTTTCTTCTAGCACCTCCTAATTTATATGAAGCATTAAATTGTAATGCTGTTTCTTCTCATGGTGAAAATGCCCCCGTGTGTATGCCTTTAAATCAATTCACTGCTATTTTGTACAACAAAATGCTAAATAAGTACTTAGGGGAAACACAGGCCCCCTGACCCCTGGAGCCCTCCGGAGGCTCGCCTCTGTCCTCCTTCCTGCAGAGCAGAAGAGGGGAGCGAAAGAGAAGGAAAAAAGCAAACTTGCTGAGCCACACATTTCAAGTTGTCGACAACCCCATCCGCGAGAAAACAGAGGAAAATATATATGCTCTCTGTCCTGTCAAAAGGCGTTCGCCTTATCTTGAGAGACTGTCAGGGCAGGAACATCATGAATGGACAGGAGTCTATTAAATTAATAAGCTGCTGGATGGTGTCTGGAGAGTTATGATGCTCCATAAATCCAGTCTGATCATGGTGGACAAGGTTTAAATCTGCAGACTTCTAATACACATCCAGTTCTTGGATTGGATTTGAAGTTTGGTGCTGGAGACACAGAGATAGTCCTGCACCACGCGAATTAAGATTTATCTTTTTTTTTTCCTGTGCTTTTTCCCCCTTCCACTACTCACAAAAATGAAAGCACCTTAGGGATCCTAGCAAATGTTACGGCTGGAAATGAAAAGAACTGTTGTCAAGGTGAAGCCGTGACCTAGAAGCCTAAAATCAAACCTCGGTCCATCTATTCAAGCAGCCCCGTCAGAACTGAGTGTAAAAGGTCCGCGTGGAGGGAAGGAGGCCTGAACTTATCTGTAACCTATTTTACAGTGACGCCTGTCAAATTCTCCTCGTCTGTATTTATGACAGAAAGAAAACTAATGGTGTCAGATCTGCCCAATAGTAATAAAAAAATCAGGAAATATTTTCTTCACCCCATTAAATAAAGTCCTCTGATACAGCTTTTATTGTGATATAGGTTTATGTGAGTTTTTAGCTTCCAACCATTTTAAGCCAAAGATCTATATTTTATTATCCAAACAAATTCCCAGCTCAACTATTAACTTTAGGTTGAGAACAACTTATTTACATGGGACTGATAAATAAAACCCCTGGAATAGAAACAATGGAATTTGTTCAGAGAGATAAAATTCTACAAGTCGAGAATTTTGTATTGCACTAGCTATCATATCCAAACCCTGAGAAAATAGTTCCCTGTTTATTTCATCAACTTATGATTATTGTTATGAAGTGAAACTTTATTTTCTTACCATGGAACACGTTTGTTAGAAAAATCGAGGAGGTCAGACAATGCTTTGGTATAACTGATGCTACGTGCCATAGTAACATATTTAAGTCACCGTAGAATCCTTACTGTAGAACCGCCCAGTTAACCCAACTCTCTAATGAGGTGTTAAATCATTACAGGGAGTGTGCGGAAGGAGCAGGGAGTCCACCTGCCCTCAGTGCTACTGTATGGGAGACATCCTGGACATCAAATCATTAACCACTGACAAATACCCTGTGAATGCAATGTCTTTCACCTCAGTTTTATGATGGAAACATGATGGAGGATTTTAGAGTTTAACGAACTTCCCAAATCACAAAGCTGACAAATGGCACAGTTCTAATCAAACCCATCTCTGCTTCTCATCACTCATTCATTTACTGACCACCTTTTTATTGAAGGCCTACTCTGTGCCAGGAGATTTTCTAGGCACGGGAGTAAACAAAATAGACAATTATCCCCACACTGGTAAGCTAACATTTTTGGTTAGAGGCCAAAAATAATCAGTAAACTGATTCAAAGGTCAAGTTGTACACACACACACACACACACACGCGCGCGCGCGCGCACCCCTACCTCCTTTAGACAGAGCTAACTAAGTAAAGTTGGTTGAACCCTTTTGGGTTCCTAAAAGTATCTGCCCTTGGATTTACTGACTTTTTCAATGAAAAATTTTGGAGTTTTTTTGTGTGTTTTTTTTTTAAGATTTTATTTATTTATTTTTAGAGAGGGAAGGGAGGGAGTTAGAGAGAGAGAGAAACATCAATGTGCAGTTGCTGGGGGCCGTGGCCTGCAACCCAGGCATGTGCCCTGACTGG
This sequence comes from Phyllostomus hastatus, assembly GCF_019186645.2. NCBI lineage: Eukaryota > Metazoa > Chordata > Mammalia > Chiroptera > Phyllostomidae > Phyllostomus > Phyllostomus hastatus. The sequence continues at coordinate 26,244,135 of NW_025334017.1, forward strand.
GAATCGAACCTGCGACACTTTGGTTCACAGCCCACACTCAATCCACTGAGCTATGCCAGCCAGGGCTTTGGAGTTTTTTTCCCCATAACTAACCACTGCATTTCTGAGCCTTAACGTCCTGTAACCCCAATATACTGCCCATTAATAGGCAGAGATTAAATAGATACTTGGATACTCACCTCATCCAGTTCAATTGTAAACAGGTCTCCTCTGTGTCAGTCTCTTCCCCCACACCCCAGTGTATTCTGTCCCTAGCCAGGAAATGCCTAAGAAAACAGATGAGTCCCACACTGTGCCCTGCAGGTCAGAAAATCCTGGCTTCGTGGAACAGAGAGGAAGGGTCAGTCTTCAGGTCCACAACTCCTGATGGGAACTCCATGCTTCTGGTTTTTTGAGTTCCATCCTAAAGACTGTGTCAACAGAAGAATCTCAGCTGCTCTCAAAAGCAGGAAGGAGACTGTTACTATGTTTGCCAGTAAGACTTGAGAAAAGAATATTGAAAAGTTTGTGAAGATTTTTATTTAGTGAACACTCCAGAAGGAGCATCTCCCTGAGAGCATGTACTTGTATTTGGATTCCAGCTCTCAGTCCTAGAAACACAGCGAGTGGGGGATCAATGCCTGACTAATAAATAATAGGAAGCACTCAAGAAATACTTGTTGAATATGTAAATGAACGCCTGACTTCTCCCTTTCCTTTACTCTGAGTTTCCTAAGTCTAAAGCGAAGACAATAGATGGGGTTGGGAAACAACAGTAATGGATAAGAATTTATATTTAAAGGGTGAAGTAAACCACTAGCTTTCTTATTGGTAATGCCTTTCTGTCCTTATAAGACTTTGTATTATACAGGAGCAGCTTTGTTGAACATCCTGTGAGGTGTCAATCATGCAAAACACACAGAGCTACATACCTGAGTTCCACATCTAGCCTCCTATATGGAGATAAAACATTTGAAGTTAAAAAGCTGAAAAAGAGAAACTGAAATTTTTGGAGCACTTACTTTGTAGTAAACCTTGTAATGTGTTAAGCAGCTACTATGCAGGGGTTGCTGTAATTATTACGTGTTTATACAGCTAGTAATGGATAGAGTCAGAATTTGGACTAATTTTGTTCACAACACAGCACTGCCTACAAATAAAATGCTGTTTCTTTCTACCCCTGCATTTATCTTTTAAACATGTTAAAATGTGACATGCCTATGAAATTAATGAAACAATTCAGCCCACACTGGCTTGACTTCAAGCAGAAAAGAATTTATTTTGAAAAACGCTAAAAGGTAGGACATAAACTACTGTGTAAATGAGAATATAAATAAAACATTTTCAGAATAAAAATCCCAATGCAATTAATTCTAGTTTCTCTAACCTGGTTTTTTAAGTTAGTTGTGGCATATAGAAAATTGGAAAACAACAAAAAAAATGTGCAAATCCGTACGAAGAAGATATAAAATATATCTATCCCCTCAGAAGATCTCCCATATTCCAAAAGACAACCATTGTTGATTTCTATTAACTTGTATTGGTTTTGTCTATTCTTAACCTTCACAAATCATGTAAATACAGTCATGTCCTTTATGACTTATTTTGCTCAACAGAATATTTTAGAGACTCATCCATGTCGTTTTATGTAGCAGGAGTTTTTTTCATTGCTGACTAGTATTCCTTTGTATTAGGACACCACCTATTTATTTATCTACTCTCCTATTAAGGATATTCGGGTTGTTCTCTTCACATCTGCAGCAATGGGTTCCTCCAAAGAGATAAACTGTTTTAATTGAGAGAGTCTGGAAACCTCTGGTAGCTGTACTCTCAAGCTGGGGAACATTTTGACTGAAAGAAGTCTGTCAGAAAAACAACAGCAGGGGTCAGATTCCTTTGCTTTTGTATTTCAGTGACCTTCAGACCTTGTTGACCCCAACCAGTCTTTAAGAATCCAAGCAAATTGCATCCCTCAATTTTCCTGTGCTCCCAGTTCTATCAGTTACCTTCCTAACTGCCTAACCAGAGTGATTCAAGGGTGAATGAATTTTCCAATGGTCTTAGTGTGTGAATGAATATACATGGAATCCTTCACCTTTGGGGTGTTTATTTCTTTTTGTCTTATTAATTACCTTCCAATTACCTTCCATAAAGCAACAGAGCTATCTTAAAGCACTTTGAAATCTCTGGATAAAAACAGCTAACGCCATGGAAAATATGAGCGTTATTCTATCAGTTAATAGGCAGTTGAAGCTATGAAAGGAATAACCAGAAAGACAAGTGAATGGTCAAGAGGTAGAACAAGTATTTAAAGGAAAAAGAATGGGCAACAGTAGCCAGGGTTCTGAGAACAGGAATAAAATGGTCCATCGGGAAGAGATGGATCTTAAAGGAACGTGGTACACTTTGACTCAGTTAGAGGATTGTGAACATGGGCACCACCAGACAGTGTCAGGTAGCTTCGGTACTTGTCTGCATGAATTAGTTAAGCTTAAGAACAATCACAGGATAGGCCTTTATCTGTATCTCATCGGAGAATACTCACCATTGTTGGAGAAATAACTTTTTCCAGAACTCAAATTGCTCAGATGGTTTTGAAAAAAGGAAAAATAGGAAATAAAATCCTGAGAAACAAGAAATCATACAGTTAACGGCCATGGGCTGCTATGCCCTAACCTTCAACTCTGGGAGTATGATGAACTAATGTGGTCGATCTGTTAGTTGAAACAAATGTTCCAAAATGTTGGAACGGAAGCACATGAGACATGAGGGAGTGAGCTGGTTCTCTGGCCAGCCAAAAAGTCCTCTGATACTAGAGGATGAGCAATTCATTTAAAAATACAAGAATAAATAAATGATTCTGCTATAAAGTGAAAGAGTTGGCATAAAACAAACACAATTACTACTAGCTATTTATAATGATTTTTTTTCCTTAGAAAGGGCTATATAGGTTTATATGGAGTTAAATTAACAAAATGTCTTTAAAACTCTAATTAAAATTATAGAATAATTTTTATAGAAAATTCAAATTTAAACCTTTGCAGAAGTATATTTCTATAGAATTATGTTTTTCATTTGGACAAACTAAGAATTTCAAGGATAAGGATGATAATTTCTTCAGTAGTTTACATGAACTTAAAATTAAAGTATAAGATAGGAATTTATCAAACCATGCTTCCAAAAAAAAAAAAAGATTAAGGACAGATAAAAGCTTTTTCACATTAAGGTTTCTACCTTGAAGTTCTCCATGAGATAAGAGCTAAATGACGGCTAGCATGTATTAGGAAACATACTGCTTTGGAATGGAAAAAATGTCTTTTGTTTTATCCCGAATCTAACAAAGAGGTTGGAAAGGAAAGATAAACTCTTTCCTGAACTCTAGGTTACTCTTGGTATAAACTTGTCTTATGAATAATCAGCTAATCTTTGAATACTTCCTTGAATTAAAGAAACTGGAAACTGTTCATCAAACGTATTTGCTAATTAAACTTTGAAGTCATCTTGGCACCAGACAGCCATGGCTCTGTCTGCACTTTTGGGTGATGTTTTTACTTGTTGTTTTCATTCGCTGGACTCCCTAGTAACATCTAGCCTTGCCGCTAGTACGATTTTTCATAAGGGATTACCTTTCTGGAACACCAGCCAAAGTCCACTTCGGCTGCATTTCCATTTAAGTATCAGAGTTTATGACCTTGCAGTGGAGATCCGGAATAGTCAACACTTCTCCTTCTGTACTAAAAACACTGCGGATAATAGTGTATGATAGTGTTGGAGGAGCACGAACCCCCACAGGTGAATTAAAGCAAGATGCTACGGGGAGAATTAGGTATAGTACATGTGCTGGAAAATGACTTTGACAATGACAAGAGTAGGTCTCAGCATACATATACATACACACACATGTACATGTGTCTGCATGAATAGATACACGTGCAGACAAACATGTTCTTTCTTTAATAATAGTAGCCTAATATGTTTAGCATGAAAATAAAACTTCTGGTATCACCACGCCCCCTAGCTCCACCTTAAAGAACTGTTTTAGCTTTGAATAATCAGCGGGGGGGTTTTGTGTGTCCTTAAAGCATTAGGGTCTCTTAATTAACTCTCACTAATACTACATTGCATTTCAGATCAAGTATAGGACCAAAGAATGCATCATACTCTTGACAGAAAATAAATGACAATCAGTAAAAAACATCAAAAGCAGGGCCTTAAGTATACCCCAGTGACCTCCAGCAGCCAGCTCATCTTCCGTGCAAATGGGTGAGGGACCAAACAAAGGCTCCTGTGTGTGTTCAGAGTGGACATTGTGCTTCGAATTGCCAAAATATGAAAGAGAAATGCCTCAAATAGAAAAACAGTAAAGTTAGTAATAGAGAAATATCTATAATGCTGATGAAAAAGATTAATTCTAAATTGTATAAGCCTGCATGAGTTGCTTAATAAACAAGGTTTGAAAACCCAATTGTGCGAACGAATTCGGAGGGGTGGATTGCCTCTTGGCAACCCAGAGTATAAATAAAAGCTGTGGATGAGGGAAAGAGACAAACACAGAAGGACGTAGTCTGTATTAACAACAGTTCTGAAGTTTGGCATCAAGGGGGAACCATGTTTAGTTTTGTTCCATGAAGAGACAAATTCTGAAGGGACTCCTGTGGTCATTGGGCTTTTTAAATCTCCGTGAATGTGTGTCTGCATAAACCCCCTGCCCTGAACACTCATGTCTTTCTCTTACGTATTCTGGGGACTATCACATTCTTGGTTGAGGAGGAAATCTGTAAGATCCACCTGCCCGAAATAAGGGAGTTATATTTTCCATGGTGAGACCTCAGACCTCAGGAATACATTGCAAGTGGTCTGTTGGCAGTATAGTTCCCACAGAGGCTCCAGGGAAGTGCCAAAACCAGTTTCACTTTTCCTCCTTTTCTCTTTGAATCCCTGTGGGTCTCTGTGATTTTTTTTTTTTCACCGTGGCTGGACTAAAGTTGTACAGGAGACTTGCACCGTAAAGACTGCAATGTTAAAGAAAGCTGCAAGGAACAGCTTTGAGGCAAGGTTTCCAGCTTTGTCATCACGCTTGAAGAATTTTCTGTGTAATGTACTGTAATGCAGTATTCAATGGGGACACGTTTAATTGAGTTTTACACAACCCAGTTGGGAGTAGTGCTGCAAGGTAGGTGATGTCTAGGTTTTTAATCTTCCACTCCGGAGAGGCTTGTTGACGGCAAGGTTCTTTCTCTTTGCGAGAAAAAAAAAGGAAGCTGGAGAAGTGATACATCCGTGGATAAAACCAATTGGCAACCCCCAAAGGAATGAGGGCGATAAGGCAAATCCAGCACTTGTAAGGAATAAAAGAATCCAACTGTTCATTTAAATGAGAAACAACATCGCCACGGAGGAGGCAGGGAGGCTGTGGGCGAGGAATGGGGAGGAACCCAGACTGACAACTGGAACCAGTGACGCAGGAGGAAGGAATTTCAGCAAACAACCAGGGGCTTGTTAGGGGGGTTATCAGGGAGATGCCCACAAGGGTGTGTTTTTAAGAGAAATAAAAGGGAGAACAGGGCACTTGTATGGCGGGAACAATGAATAATGTGGCAGTAGTGAGTGGGGGAGGGGTAGCTATGGTCACAGAAACAGCACTTCAAATAAATAATCATTTTTTCCTAAAGTCCTGACCTAACCCCTGCATCAACCTGGGTAAAAATAGCACTGGACCCTGTCAGGAAGATGAAATAATACCTTAAATATCAGCTCCAAGGTATTAAACTTTCTTAGCTCAGGCAGTCCATTTTCCTCCTCCTCTAGCAGCCTGAGCCGGGAAAGGCGCGAAGCAGCTGCACCCTGCAGGCTGCATCTCTGTTTTGTCTCAAGACTCTCAGTCTCAGGTTGTGGGTCTACAGCTGGCCCAAGCAGAACCCTTAAAAAATCTTTTTTCAATCCTCACCCAAGGATATGTGTATTGATTTGAGTGAGAAAGAGAGAGAAACATCCACCAGTTACAACCCCCCACCCCGGCCCCCTGCCACACACACGTGTCCTGACTGGGAATCAAACCCACAACCTTTTGGTGCACAGGTCGATGCTCCAATCAACTGAGCCACCTGGCCAGGGGTCAAAAAAAATTTTTTTATATACATTTATTATCCACTTTCTAGTCCCCAGCTGAGGAGGACTATCTGCATAAAGAATTACTGAGTATACTAACATATTTACAGCACCTACTTAAAAAGGAATGCTAGGTATTCTCTTACTCCTTTTACTGCTGAATCTTTGGGGGCTGCCCCTTTTAATGCTCTGCCTAATGGGGATGGCTGGTTTTTTGTGAGCCTCCCAGCCCGTCCCGTTAGAAAAGAGTGTTTGTGATAACACAGATTCCCTTGAATTCCTGCACTCCACCTGCAGTGAGAGACAACACCCTGAGAATGTTCTCTGCTATCTTTCGTCAGTGTTTGTGGCATGCAGATAACTAATGCATTGTTGCCTGTCAGGATTGTTGCTAATTTAAGGCTGCTGACACAGTGCCTGGTAGTCTATTCTTCAGTATATTATGGCCATGGGAAGCACTGCATTTTCACCCTGTAAAATTAATTTGTTTTATATAGCAACTATCTCCAGAGCTAGGCACTGGGAGTCACATGGAGAACCATTTAGGCACTGTCCCTGTGCTCGGGGAGTCTACAATTTAGTGGGAGATAATATAACAATTAAATTATAAATAATACCGATAAATACAACATTTGAAATAAAAAGTTGACTTGTGATGGGGACATTGATAGTAAAAATAGGAAAATAATTTTTGTTTCATTCATAGAGTTGACCTAACAGACCACTTGGATTATCTTACATAAATCGCTTTGCATGTTACACATATTCATTCAATAGTTGTTTTGCACCTAGTATGTGCCAGGTATTATTCTAGAGGCTAAGTCTGGGGCAGTGACCAAAACATGAAAATTTTTGCTCTCTTGGGGCTTACAGGCTAGCATTTCCCCACTTAATTTTTATTGTAACCTTATAAAATGGTTATTATGATGATGATATTACCTAACATTTATAAATCATATTTTACTTTACAAAGCACTTTTGCATCACTTATCTCATCAAACGAAGTCTGAGGACCATGGTTCTAGAATCTACCTCATCCTAATCTGATGACAGTTCTCAGTAACTTGAGTCTGCAGAGCACAAGGCAAAGTGCTAGAAATTATTAGGATAATATAGGGTGAAATATCCACTCAGTGAATAAAATTATGTAGGTGAGTTTGTTTATTATGTTGGTATAAAAATGATAATGGTTGCATTTTGTGTTTACTTTAAAACAGCGCTGTTGGAGGGTGTTTTATTTGTTACCCTTCTCTGAGATCATCCCTAGTTTTGATTAAATCATAACTTCATAAATAAAATGACAAAATGCTTATAATTGCTGTCCAGGATTAGTTTTGAGAGATTCATTTATTTTTGTGAAGAATCAAAACCAACCCTTAGAAGAGAGAATCCACTAAAAGGTCTTCAGAATACTCATTTCAGGGTTTGTCTTGCTTCTCGCATAGTGTTAAGTGTGTGGACTTCCGGGAACCCACAGAGCCTAGGTTCAAATTCTGGTCCGGGAACTTATTAGCTGTGCTGCCTAAAGCAAGTTACCTGCATTCTCTGGCTTGGTATTCTCAATAGAAAATAGGAGAACGAAAACCTACCTTACAAGGTCATTTTGAGGATTAAATGACTAAATATATATAAAGGGCTCATATGTGAGTTTAGCACATGGTAAATGCTACGTAATTGTGAACAAATGCTATCTTGAACACGTTTCTGCTTTCATATCAGCATGCAATAGGAATCTAAACCACAGGTAAGGAATCATAACAATTCTATGTTAAGGAGATACTTAAATAAATTACATTGTTAATTATTAATATTTAGACTTGGTATTATTTGAATTATCTTGAGGCCATAGGCATTATGTGGGTTCAACCCAAAATCTCTAGAATATAACTGAATTTGGGGAATGGGTCAATAACTTGGAGGCAAGCCCTGATTGGAGGAACTGCCATTTTATAAAACTGCCCCTTTGCTCTATTGTTTCCTCCTCTCTTTTTAGAAAAAGAAGAAATTGATAAAGTGCATCTTCTATCAATTTTTTCTGATATAATCAAGAAAGTGCTTGGAAAGCCAAATGGCAATCCAGTATCTGGATTAAAGGAAGAGTGGTGACGGTTCTTGACATTTGTCCCATCCTAACACACAGCTCCAAAAAACAAACAAATGAACAAAACAAAACTATATCTCCCTGCCACAGTGATTTTGTATGAGTTTGCACAAAAAGCATCACCTGCAAGATTCTGATAGATGTTCTATTCTTCCCTCCTTTTACTTCCTCTATGCCTGACACTGCAAGCTCGTACTTTGAAAGTCACTCTGTAGATTGTGCACACTAATGTAGCTGGGTGGCTCCCTCTGTGGGTGGTCAAGTGGACTGGCAGTTCTGAAAGTCATCCACCCACCACTGGGGCCCCCAAGATACTTGCCAGAGGTCACAGGGTCAAAACTACTTTCATAATGTTACTGACATGCAATTTGCCTTTTCCGCTGTGTTGGCCTTTGCACTGATGATGCCCAAGCCATGGTGGGTAAAACTGTTGGAATTTTAGCATGAAGGCAGTGCTACCAGAATGTACTACAGTGATTCTAATTTAAGAAGACAGTGCTACTTGAGGACATTCTTGGTGAAGAAGTGGATTTATTTTATTAAATCTGAACCCTTGAGTACATGCCTTTTTTAAATTTGCTGTGACAAAATGGGAAATACACATAAGGCACTTTTGTTTCATATTGAAGGACTATGGTTGTTTCCAGAAAAAGCACTTATAGGAATCTTGAGTGAAAGAAGGAATTAGGCACTTTTTTATAGAGCACTATTTTTGCTTGACAGAATGCCTGACAGAAATACTATACTATTTAGATTTGAGTGTTTGGCAGATATATTTCCCAGAAATAAATATTGCTTCAAGGAAAACAACTGACAGCATATATTGCCAATGATAAAGTCAAGACTTCCAAGTAAAAATTAGAATTTTGGACATTTATGGTGTCTACCACTGTGAGTTTGACAGCCTTCTAGTTCTTAAAAACTTCTCTGATGTGATCATTGGTGATAGTCAAGAATGTGATTTTTGATGCTATATGATGAAATATACTGATATTTGGATGATTTGTGTCACTCAATAGACCAATATTTTCAAAACAATCAATGCATGATTCTAATAAATTATGCATTAGTAAAGGATCCATAGATTCATTCAAAGGCCAATAGAGATAAATGGATTTGAAGTAACCCAATGGGAAGGTTTATTGATGTGGTATCAGATTCCACACTGCAGCTCACCACTAAAAAGATAACACTTGTTGAATTTTGGTGTCGTATCAAAGAATTCACAAATTCCCTGAAAAAGCTACTAACATATTTCTCTCTTTTTCAACTACCTGTCTACCTACATAAGGCCAGGTAGTCTTTATACGTTTCAGTCAACACAACACAGGACAGCAGCCTGAACACAGAAGCAGACATGAGAATCCAGCTGTCTTCTGCTAAAGCCAGACATCGAGGAGATTTGAAAAACATAATACAGTGCTACTCCTCACTATTTATTGTTTTGGAAAATAGTTATTTTCCACTAAAATTGTTTATTTTGTATTAAAATGTGTATATTATTTATTTTAACATGAATGAGTAAATACTATACACGTTTCTTTGCTTTGATTTCTATTGTGATACATAACGACAGATGAAACTCATTTCAACCAAAGGTCTTTGGGGTCTTCAACTTTTAAGAGTGTAAGGGTGCCCTGAGACCAGAAAGTTTTGGAAACCGCTGAGACAGATCACAGAGGAGGCACCCAACCAACAAGGGTTAATTCACAGGCTGCTCAGTTCAGGCATCAAGGCCCAGACAGGCCATTGGCGTGTCTCGAAGATACATACCTTCAGTAGCAGTTGCCAAATTGGGAAACCGCTCAGCTAAGCTTGTCCCACACTACCCCTTCTGATCTTTACAAGCCTTTACAAGCTGTTCTCTAATTCATTCAAAATAAAAAGGATTTTTAAACATGTGCTGGCCTAATTTTAGATGAAAGTGAAATGTCAATTAAGAAGTCTAATTTAGCTCTAGCCACTAAATTAGCTTTTTCTACCTAGCAAAGCAGCAGACAGTGTGAGGCAGACATGGACGAAGATGACTGAGCTGACATTTCAGTGTGCTAGTTTTGCTGACCTGAATTTTCTTAAAACAGAAAAAAGTACTTCAAACAGTAGAATTAGCCTTTCCTTAAGAAAAAATAAATAGTGAGGTACCTTCTTTGTCCACATCTACTTAACTTGTTCCTTTTTCTCATAATTATAAAAATCACTTGTGATGGATGCCATGTTTATAAAAGTAACTGGATTTGGACCTTAGTATGTTTTAAAAGGTGCAGATGAAATTTTATGGATTTTCCTTCAAACCTATTAACTTTACTAAAGAATCAATCAGAGTAAGTATTTATATATACTTCATCTTCAGCAAGAAGGAATGTTTCATCTCTTATCCCCAAATATTGCATTACTCAGGACATTAAGATGAGGTTAATTTCTTCACTAAACTTGATTCTAAAAGGATAAGAATCGTATTTGAGCTTTTGGGGGGATTCCAACTACATAGCAGAGTTCAGAAGGTCAACCAGCATGTTGTATTTTCAATGAATGAGTGAATGGGTCGATTCATCAACACATAACTGACTGCCTTTATGTGGAAGACGGAGTTCTTTAAATATTGCTTTTTTTAATATCCATTATTCTAACAACCTCAGGACCATATTTGGAATGTTTTGGTACTATACGAAAGAGAGAAAAGAGTAATGAACTAGTTATAGAAATACATATGTGCTTTATTGCTACTATTACTATATTGCAAGCAAATGTTATATCCTAGTCTAGGAAGTCTTTAGAGAGATTTAGTGAAAATAAAGACATGAAAATGATACTGGACTCCCTATGGATTAGACAATCTCAGTAAACATATACATAATATATTGTAAATTTATTCTAGTTCTGTTCCCTCTAACATTTTCATTGCTAATGAGTTAAGACACTTGTATTTTTGCCTCATCTCCTGGGCTTACCCACTTTTGCATTTTTAAAAATAATGTAATTTAATGCCTACTTTAAGATAAATGCCTGAAAATACATAGAATAATAATACTGATAAATTATAGAACACCTTTAAATATTGTTTTCCTTTGTTTTATTTTATCTCTATTTTAAGGAAGGAGAGAGAACGGGGAGGGGAGAGAGAATAATGAGGATTACTTTGTAAAAACCTGGTTGAATCCTTTGCATTCTTATTTAGATCCATCAGCTTAGGATCAAGTTTTGATAAATGTGATGGGGTCAGTAACTATAATCCTGTTACCCTCATTCAGGCAATTTTTACAAATGTGAGTCCCCTCCCTTTTGAAGGGTGTGGAAGTGCAGCTCTAGAAGCAAAACTCTTGCAAGCACATCCCTGCGTTATGGCTATGTCATCTATGATAACTTCATTGGCATTGTCTTTTTGCCTCTCCCATCTAACTGGCCAGATGCTTTTTAAATTACTGGAAAGAAATGGTGAGAAATAACAGTGCATAAAATCACTTGCCGAGAATTTTGAGAATGCTTGAACCTATTTGACAGGTAAACAGAAAATGCAGAGAAGTTAGGGGCAACATTAGCAAGGAATAACAATACATTTCTAACAAAAGCACGAACCAAAATCAAGCTGAATTTTATTCTTTTACTATCCCAGTAAGATGTATTATTTTATTATTTATCCTGTGCCTTTAAAAAGTATTTACATGTAGTCTTGGCCAGGTAGCTCAGTTGGCTATAGCCAAGCTATGCCAAGGTTGTGAGTTCAATTTCCAGTCGGTGCACATACAAGAATCAACCAATGAATGCACAGATAGGTGAAACAACAAATTGATCTCTCTTTTTCTCTCAAATCAAAAAATTTTAAAAATATATTTACATGTAATATAAAAATAAGAATATCCACATCTAAGTACAATATGAAACAAAACAGCAAAGAACAACCACGACTCCACCATCCAGATGAAGAACTAGAACTATACAATGACATGTCCCCCACATGCGTCCTCATCCTTGTCACATGTGCTTCTGCGTAAACTTTCCCTTCCATAACGACAAACCTTCATCCTGACTTTTTTTTTTACATATTATCCCCTTCCCTTGCTTTCAAAAATAGCTTTGTTGCAGATGTAATATATTGCTTGATTTTTCCTAAACGGCTTATCTTTTACTTCTTGGATTGTTCAGTGTCTTACTATTAGAGTTAAGAAAAAAGGAGGCTACCTTTAAAATTCTTTGCAGTATAGATTTTGACAATCCTCTTTTTGAGGGTTGTCAGATTTATAGATTATTCCATTTGGAAGATGAAATGAATAGTTCAACTGTTTTTTGCTTGTTTTACTTTCTTAAAGAGTATGCTACCTGATTCTGTTCCTTTTATCTTATTTTTATATATTTTTCCACTACCAGCTATCTTCCTCATACCCTCTCCCACCTCCACTCCTGCCCTCAGCCACCACACTGTTGTCCATGCCCGCGAGTCCTCCTCCTCTGTTGCTCAGCCCCCCACCCCGGACCCCCAGGACTGTCATCCTGTCTCTATGAGTCTGTCCCCATTTTGCGTGTTAGTTCAGTTTGCTTATTAGATTCCACATATGAGTGAAATCATATGGTATTTTTCTTTCTCTGACTGGCTTATTTCACTTACATAATGTTAATGTTTTCTTTTAAATCACTGTATCCCTTTACTATATAAGAGTAATACTAATTATAATAATGAAGTTGTCTGGGTCCTTAGTATATATGAAACAACTTTCTCAACACTTTTTATATTTTGCTTATTTAATGCTCTCAATAAGCCTCTAGCAGCAGGCACTGTGGTGATCTCTGTTTCACGGCTGTGAAAACAGAGTCCGAGGGAGAGCGACTTGCACAGGCGGTGCGTAATGGGAAGCAAAGCAGTCGTGTCTTCGCTCCTACGCTATAATGCTCTTCTGACTTAGAATTTTATTCCCTCTTACATTTGTGCCAAAAATGGCTTAAATTGGATATCGAACTAAATACTGTTTTTTAAAGAATGAGATGATTCCCCAAGTTGATTTCTTGCACCAAAGATCTTATGCACTCTAGATTCTTTTTAGAACAGTTGATTCTATCTATACTGTTGTTTTTCCTTATTCCTATGTAATATTGGTTTGATTTTATATCTTAATAATGTATTTTAACATATTACTTCTGCTATTCATCTTCAAAATTATTTTAGTTATTCTTCTCATCTATTTGTTCTAACAGATGAAAGAAGTAATTTTTTATTTCAAAAAATATTTGATGAGATTTTGATTAACATTGTCTACATTGATATATCAATTTGAAATCAAATTTTAATTTAAATATTTTATCCATTTAAACTCTTCATCTTAGTAAATTCTGATTTCTATCATTTCTGCATACTGCTTAGATACATGTCTTTTTAAAATATTTTCATGTATGCAGCAGTTTTGTTATAATAATTATGAATGAAATTTTATGGCAATTGTATTTTACCCTAGTAATAATACATGAGTGTTAATCATTAATATAATCTTTATCTTATATTAACAATTATCTAACTATTTCTAATCTGTAAATAATTACTTTTTGGTGGCCTTACTCATGGCACTACAATTCTTATTTTGTTTCCTGTCTTAATACATTGGCTACAATTTCTAGAAAAATTACCATTGCTGATAATGGATTTCTTAACATATTAAAAATACTTTTAATGAAAATATAAAATTAAGGGCAGCATGATGGAATTATTTTTTACCTAATTGTTTAACTGAAGCCTTGCATTTCAGAAAGAACCGAGTTAACAGTCCAAAGCATGGACCTTGATTTTTCTACACCAGACTGGTCAGGCCAAGACACATTTTTCAGGAAAAATTGCCATGGAATATATCCGTTCCACTGCAACAAAGAGAGTTATTTTGAAACCCCCATTGCTGTCATTCAGTTAATGGAAATAACACAAAGGGCAAATTGTTTAAACTCTTTACCTGGAATGAACCTACTGTTCACTGTACAGCGAGGGGAGACAGTAGAAGAGGGGCTGGGGAGGGGAAAATGTGTGCCAGGGATGAACTCAAATGTAGTTTTTTATATTTCTCTTCTATTTTTTCAAAATGCATAGAATTTCCTCCTTTTTCTTTTTTTTTTTAACCAACAATGCTTACCTCTATGCCTTATCTAAAATGCATAAAAAAGCAGTCATGTATTTTGTTAAAAATAACACATTATAACAACTTAGCAAAGATGAATTTCTTTGTAAACAAGTAATTAAATCGAAAATGAAATCAACATAAAGATGTAATCTTGAAAGTCATAGTCGACAGCCCCGGACTCTTAACACATTTTAGATCACTCATGTGGGTGTGGCTATCACCTACAGTTCTGGAACGTTCAAGTGGTCGAATGGAAATGTCTGTGAGGACTGTGAGTGACTGTGTCTGGGATGTCACGTTTTATGCCTCTGTTACTGCTTTCCTAGCCACAAATAGAAAGCACAATATATTTAGGTTTAGTTCTTCATTAAAACAATTATAAGACAGTGCCCACATGACATTGGAAAGCTGGTACATGAGGAAAATGAAAAACAACACTAAGAGTACAAACTCCACTTTTGTGCACATCAGTGTTCAGAGCCTTGGTTCACCATTAGCCAGCTACGTGACATTGGACAAATTATTTAATTTCTCCCTGAGCTGTGCCAGCTCATTATGAAACAATACTTTTTAGTTTTGGTTCTATAAATGTCAGTGCCACGGCTATGGTGGTGATGATGGAGATGATGATGATGAAGCTGAGGATGATGATGTTGATGATGTTTATTTGAAAGTTCTCTTAAATCTGACTTCTCTTAGAGAGTTTATGTTTAGTAGTCTTTATATTTTATGTAAATATTATGCAAATCTATTTTGTAAACACTTACCATCTGTGTACCAGTTACCTAATTCAAATCAAATAAACCAATAAAGAACATATAGTATTATAGAAAGAGTACAGGAGATAATTGTGAAATGTGAATTTACTACATCCTAGATGTTCAAGTCTCAGTTTCTTCCTCTGTCTTTACTACCTTATATGATTTGTTAGTCTTAAGGTCACCTGAGGTAGTAGACATGAAACTTATAATTCTGGGTTATACAATTTAAATATACTTTTTCAAAATAGTGCATGGAGATTCAAATCCATTTCATGATATTGTGCAAGCAACTATATTAAGGCCCGCTTCTCAAAATGCTAACATACATGAAACAGACTATAAAATTTATATTATCCACTGTTGATTTTCTTAAATTTTGCCAAGCTAACCAACTTTAAACAAAATAGTTTTAATAATCTCATCACTCAGTATTCTCAACTTTTATTTATTAAAATTGGACATCAGAAAAAAATTGCCAGAGGTGAATCCCTTTGATAATTACAAATCTTCATTGCATGAATTGGAAAGTCCTGCTGAAATGAAGTTATTCAATTATGTATATTGTTATGTTTACTTTTCTCTCAAAGTTTATTTGTTATTCACTTTGTATGAGACATTTTCCAGTTTATTATATAACTGAATCAGTTTCATCACTAAGACAGAGCAGAAAATGGTAAGCACTCTTACCTGGGTCAATAAAGATCTCTGTGCCCCTAAAAACTCCTCCACTAATATTTTAGAATCATAATATCCTAACTTTCTGCTCAAGAAAATACACTGACTTTAGTACTATGTTTACACTACATTATACATTATTTTCAAAGAGAGAGTTTATGCAGGGTGAGAGAGAGCGTCCCCTTAACTGAAGGCCACTTCCTGCTCAGGCTGATTCCATTCCAGTTAATGGAATGTAGGCCGACTCTCATGTCAGGGAGTTAATGATACTCAGTGAGCAAAGAACAGGAAACCCGGGTGGATGAATTATGCCTGTTCTTCAGTTCTTTTCAAAGAGGAAAATTGAAAGATCCCATAGCATCACACTTCCTATGATATTAAAACTATGAGAATTTCATCAGATAAAAGAAATATTAAATGAAATCCTCTGTCTAAACACTCATGTCAGAAAAGGCAATTTTAGTTATGCAGTGGCGCAGCATTTTGTTTTTTTCTGCAATAAAACCATCAGATCAATAAAAAATTATGTAGCAGATTATTATTACACTGTGCTCACCATAGCTCTAATCGTAAATAATACAGCAGTTATCCTGGTTATATTAATTATAATTAGAATGCAGATAATGCAGACGGTCTTTTATTACTAGAGCCAAATCAATTTTCCAGTGTTATTCAATGCAAGGTCACACGAAGTTGTGGGAGCTTTTGGACTTCTTATGCAGTGGCCCGCCTGCCTGTGCAAGAGAGGGTTTGGCTCGGCTGTGCAAGACACATTGACGGGGAAGATCATTGAAATAATTACAGCCATGAACCCTTGCCTATGATGGCACAATTTCATTTTATAAAGTAAGCATAGCTGTAATCCAGCCTTCCTTATGGTAGAAAGCCTCATAAATCTTTCAGAGGAGACCAAGTCTTGTGTTCAGTGGTAAGGAGGAAATCAAAAGGGATTCATTTGCATTGTTCATTTCTCCTCATTGCTTTATTGCTTTTCTGTTCCATACCTTGGCATCATATTTTTAAAGGTGTTCCATAGGTAATCATCTTGTAATGATAAAGGGAAACCACAGAACCACAAACTAATAGAAATATATTAGGTGTTCAGTGTTGGTGGATGGAATAAAGGTTTGATTTTATACACTGTCAATGAAAACTTATATGAAATTCAAATTTAGTTGCTCAAAAAGACATGAAATGAGAAGAAAGCAAGAGCATGTGACAGAGGTTAAGTTCAGAAGAAGTCATTTTACAGATGCCTTTGCCATCATGGTCAAGGGGAAGTAAGAAATGCAGGTGCCAGTGCCCACAGAGCCAGAAACTGTGGTTCCGGAAAAAAAAAAAAACCTATATATTTAGACACCATAAAGGGGCTGCATGGTAATTGTTGAGCATATCTAATGGTGATGTATTAGAAACTTCCGTGTTACTGCTATTCCCCACCTTACAAAACTCCCACAGAGCCAAGGTGGCAGAGCCAAGGTGTAGCCAGCTCACAGACTCAGGTGAGCTCAGGCAGGTGACTCAGAGAGTGTCCTGGACTGGGAGTAAAGTAATAGAACTGATAGAGCTGGTAGAGCATGTCTCAAAATATGTTAGAAAATACACGACGGGCACAAAGGCATTAGTGCTCAAAAATTGTCTAATCACTGCTCTTAGTGTATCTTTGGGACCAGTATGGCCCACAGGCCATCACGTTTGTTCTGTTGATAATTGGGAAACCTATGCAGCCAGGCCATTAGGAAACTTTCTTCTGAGGATTTGATAAGCTGAACATATAAACAGAAGTGATAGTAGCAAAGGTGGGTAATGGGGAAGGTATTCCAAAGAGCAGAGTCAAGAAACAGTAGCTAAAGCGAACCAGGCTGAGAGCAGGACCCCACTCCTGAGAAAAGAGCTGTGGGCATCGTGGATGCGGATGCAGCTTCCATCCTCCGGAGAGCCTCCTCTGTGGTCCTGGGCTAACACGCTGACCTCTGCAAGCCGGTTCCCTAGAGGCTGGAGAGTCAGGTTGAGCGATGATCTCTGTCTGTCTGCAGGGAAGGAAGGGGAGGCATCAACCCTTTGGGGTCTCAAATCCTGTGGATAAAGGTGAGGTGGGAATAAGTCAATAGAAATAAATAGCCAACTTTCAAAGGGATAGATTGGCAAAGGGAGGAAGCTCTAAATGTCAGGGCTCTAGGAATAAATAGTAACAGAAAACCCTTGGCTACCATTAATTAAGCTTACAAACTACACACTTTGAGGCATTTTACATGTGCTTTTTATAAAAATTTTTGTCACAATCTTTGAGGAACTAGGTACTATTACTATTAGGATTTTATGGATGTGAAAACAGGGACTTTCTAAAGCCACACAGTTAATTAAGCAGAAGGCGAAGTCAGAATTCAAAAGGTTTTCCTGTGGCTTGATGACCCTGCTCTTAACCATTAAATGATGACTGCTGCCAGGCTAGCACAACAGAGCGGGATTTGAATTATAGGGCAGAAGCCACTGCATCGTTTCAGACCATTCTCCTAGGCACAGGGGTTTCTCAAAATCTGGGACCAAATGAAAGAAAGATCTCAGTTGTTTCTCTGTTGTTTTTTAATTTATTGATTTTAGACAGAGAGAGAAAGGGGGAAAGAGAGAAACATTGATTTGTTGTTCCATTTATTTATGCATTCACTGGTTGAGTCCTGTATGTGTTCTGACTGGGAATTGAACCTGCAACCTTGGTGTGTTGAGATAACACTCTAACCAATGGTGCTACCTGGCCAGGGGTCTCCGTTGCTTTTTAATGAGCAGCAGCCACACATGGTCTTTCATTTGAATCAGCATCCTACGGGTTTTAACCATGACATGGAATCACAGGTCTAGTAACACATTTACATATTTTAAAGACACTGAGCTTTAAGAACTGCTTTTGGTCCACCTAGAGACTTTGGCAGATTGTTTTTAAAAATTGAGTCAGGGAGGATAATCCAAAATGGGAAGTAGAGCTCTTTACTGTAAACAACTTTGATTGCACGATTTAAAATTTGCATAATTTCAAAAATGTCAATGAAATTTTTCTTTCTTGTTCTAAATCTTCAATTTTATTTTAACACATGGAAAATAAATTTCAGTTCTAAATGCTACTGACCTGAAACACTACATAGTATCAGATTTTTTTGACATAAGAATTCTTTTCATCTGTTTTGTTAAAGAAAGGAATTGGAAGATATGCATGGAGAAATAGGCTAGTTAGGTATGTTCTGCCACTTATGAAGAATTCATATATTTATGAAATATATTTAAATATATTAGAGTGATATTTGAAAATAGCTAAATGGATAAGAATCAATGAAAGGTGGAATCAAGAGAATAAATTTTGTAAGTTAAAAATAAAGGAAAATTTGATGCTTCATTTTCAAGAAATAAGTGTCTTAGTTCATAATTACTTTCTAAAACGTAGTTAGGAGTTGAAATGTAGACTACCTGGGGTTAATTGACTTGTGTGAATGAAATTTTAAACTAGCCAAAGTGTCTAAAAGACACCTGAAAATATTTTTAACACATTTGAGTTTAATTAATATGAATGTATTTCTAAAATCTGAAAAGCTATTAAAGAGGTATAAAAGAAAGCATAATGTATTGTACTTTAAATACAGGAAAACTATGAAAGGCATATCATTTTTCTAGTCGTTACTTTCAATATTTCACACTGAATCTCTATTAGTTTTCTCCTCTCCCTGCCAAAAGAAAAACACAGCTTTTCATCGAGCGTGCTCCCATAGAGTTTCAGGTTCAATGCTATTCTAATACAATATCTTTAAAACTTCTTGACTGAAAATGTATTTTCTACTATGAAGTCATATTTGTCTGTCTTTAAAGCAAAGGTAATGATGGCTAACTCCTGCCTGGTGCCTTCTATGGACTAGGTCCTGTGCTATAAGGACTTTATGAATGTTAATTTGCTTAATCCTCACAACTATTATGGATAATGAGGAAATGGAGGCACCCAGAGGTTATGCAAAGAGCCCAAGGCCACACAGCAAGTGAGGGGTAGAATGAGCTTCCAAAGCAGGCATGCCAGCTACAGCGTCCACCCTTTGAAATCCAACACTATTCTGCTAAATCTTCACCATAAGACATTGTTAAAAATAAAACCTTTCCACCCAACAAATAAGTGTCTCTTGTTTGTTTATCTTTTTCAAAACACTGTGAATTCCATGATCTATATCATAGAAATCTATTTGGTTTTTTTGGGGTTTTTTTGTTTGTTTTTTAACTAGCTGTTTATCTCAGAGGTGCCTTGAGTATGAGCAGACTCATGAATTGCTATGGTAACTTCCAGGGCTCTGAGTACTCGGATTTGGGAATTATTTTGAGCGCAACACATAAGGGAAAAAATAAATTCTAAATGTGACCTTGTCAATTGAATTAACTTCTAGGAGATTCCACATTAAAATGATATGCCTAGCATTATCGTTTTCCTGCTGAAAACTGGGAAGCTTTCCAAATTTGAACTTACAAAGTTATTGTACTTCCAAATAAGAAAAATGACTTTTGAGGTACTTTCTGATTCTTGAATACTGTAATAGATGGCTTTGTAATATTCTATGCAAATAGCCAATGTTGTAATTTGGAGCTGCCCGTAAGAAGTGATCGTAAACTGTGCATTTTAGAGGACTTTAGTTGAATTATTTATTGTGTAGTTTACATGTTTTATCCTGCCATGACTACTTCCCACTGGCTTTTTATTTTTTTCAGCTATGTTCTCTATACCATTTTCCTCCTCACACACTGACCTTCCTGTCATTAATTCGTAGGAGGTACTGAAGTTTGGCACAGAGTTAATTCTGAATTGAAAGGAAGGAGCAATATTTTTCAAGTAGAACATCAGGCTTCTCTTTTGTTCATTTTGGTAGCCCTTTCTTTGCTTTCCATTTTTTATTGCAGAGCCTATATGACGATGGGATTTATCTCATCGGCTGCTGGTCATGTGTAAAATAATAGCACCTCTAGCAAAATCACCAAAAAAAAAATTGTACCCTTTTTTCTCCATCATCAATTGCCTATGTCAGTAATAGGGAATTAGCTTTAAAAAATACAATCTAATTGAGTACATTATGTTGACCAGCCTTGTGCATTTCCATCCTGCACTTACTTCATTGTCTCTGTTTAGAAATGGCCCTTATGCCTCCTGGTCTCAACACAGAGCAAAAGGGACCATCTGGATACCACATATGAGGAAATCAGACATCTCTAGGTTAAATCATGCCCATAAGGACAATTTCTTGTCAGATAAGCTGCTGTGTACTTTGTCTGATAACTAACAGAATTACAATATGGTAATTTTAACTGGAAATTGTCCATTTTTATCCTCCGTTTTTTTTTCTTTCATCCCTACTGGTAACCACCCTGTGAATTCTCCTGTGTGCTGGCTGCAGCCCCCAGCCTGTCACAAGCTGTGGTGGCTGTGAAATATCTGGGCCGCAGAGTGAGCACTGCCGTGGGCTTGAGTGTTAGGATGCGGTGGGGTAGAAGCACGTATTGTGTAATGGAACAATCGGATTTCTCTCTGATTCTAGACACAAAATAGTCAAGGCAGTGAAACGACATGGAAAGAGTAACTGGTGAGTTTTGAGTCACACTGGTGCCACTTGCTAGCCTGTGGGACTTGAAGAAAATCAGTAACTCCTTTTTTCAGAAGTCTAAAGCACATTTATTTTCATTTTTTAGATCTTTCAATTAGAGCTGACATTCAATATTACGTTAGTGTCAGGTGTACAGCGTAGTGGTTAGATGCTGAAATAACTTACAAAGGGTCCCCACGACGAGTCTAGTCGCTACACAATACTGTACATTGTAATTACAATATTATCACCTCTGTTCCCCATGCTGTACTTTACCTCTGTGACTATTTTGGAACTGCCAATTTGTACTTCTCAACTTCTTCACCTTTTTCTCCCAGCTCGCAAGTCCTGCCCCCCACCAAAATCTGGCAACCATCATTTTGGCAAACTCTTTTATTTTTATCTCTAACATTCTTCTCTGTAAAATGGGATGTCTTTCCTCATTTGATGATCAAATAGGTACGTGTACACCAGAGGAATCTCATTGATGGTCTAGTCTGAGTGTGCGGCGTGCACACGTGGTATGTTTTCCCCACAGTGGATTTTAATTATTGCTCTCATTTCAAAAATCAGAAAATGTTACATTAACGAATGTCGGGATTTCTGGGTTCTGTCTAGACTCGGGGTGATTTGGCAGCACCGGACCCCTCTTCCCATGTGGCAGCAAAAGGCCATGAAGCAGCCCCTTCCCCTTTAGACAACTGTCTTTGCTGCAGTTCACTTCAGTCCCCATCTGGACTACTGGGTACATTTCTGTTGCCTGTTTAGCCCTGGTTAGCATTTGAGTTTGCCACCTTTGATGTCTAGAAAAGCTCATTTAGATTTAGTTGCAGTATTCTTGACTAACACACTCAGTTTGGAGCTGGAAGACCAGCTTTCAAATACCAGGCCCTAAACTTGGGTAAATCGTGGAAATTTACCCAGTGATATGGTTTCTCTGTGCATTAAAATGTCCATTATAATAGCTACAAAATGGAGCCTTGCCCCAAACAGTCCATGTGGTGCTTTCCAACTCTACCACAGTAAGAACTTACCTGCTGAGGTCAGTCAGCAGTTTGTGTTTCTTTATTGCTGAAACCACTCAGGAATTCTTTATTTAGTAACAACTTTATTGCTCACACTGTTGGTATGAGATATATACAAACACGCATTAGATGAGAAAATAATTTTAACATTAAACTGCTACTTTGAACCTCTTTTCTGGGTAGCTTATATTCCACTTAAAAAATAAACACGATAGAAATTTAAATAAAAGTATTATTAACAAAAAGCATTGTCCTGTAGAGCTTTCTGCAATAATGGAAATGTTCTGTTGTGCACTGTCCGATATGGTGGCCACAGCCACGTGTGGCTACTGAGCACTTGATGTGTAGCTAATAAGATTAAGGAACTGGATTTTAAATTTTAATTAATTTAAATTGAATTAGCTACATGTGATTAGTGGCTATCATATTAGCACATATTTCTATAAAGTTGATTAAACAAATAAGTAAAATAAGAAACAGTTCCGATGATAATAAGGATCATGTAGGAAAAAATTAAGTCCGGAAAGAGATCACAAGGCTTGTGAAACTTTTTAATCATTAGCGGCCTGATTATTGAGGATTTATAGACTGCTTACCTGTGTTTCTTTTTCAATCATAAAATGCTTTTTACTCAAAAATGTAGAAGGATTTTCTTTTTGCTTTTTAAATCACAAATGATATTTTTGTGACAAACTTGTGAGAAAGAAATTACTTCTTTTCTAATGATGTCTTGTACCTATGTTTATTTTAGTTTAGTCAGCTGTTTGGCAACTTTTCTGTCGTGTCTTGAAACCACTGGAAGGCAGATTGCAACTTTTGCATTTCACTTTCGGGACGTTGGTATATGGTCTAACTCGAGTAAGATATATTAAAAGAAAACATATCTTTATCATCACAAGATTGCCAAGCTGTTGATATATTTCTGGAACGACGTCTGTTCAAAAGAAAAGGAATGTCTCATTTTGGGACGTGAAGACTCAATATTTCATAAAAATAGTTGAAAGCAAATTTAGACCCAGTGAACTCATCATACTTGAAATAATACAGAGAATTTTTATATTTTAAAAGAAAGTAGACCCTGCAGGCAGCTTCATGTGGCTATATAATTTTACAAATGTTAATGTAAAAATATCCACTTTGATTAGGAGCTATACTGGAACTTGGACTGGGCCAACTGGGAAACTAAACTATCACAGAGATCAGAGTACTAATATATTCTTTAACCTTTGTTGATTTTTTATCGTTCTGTACAAAGGAGTTCAGAGGACTTCAGTATTTTATCTCATCTGTCCTCACAACATTCCTGTAAGGTAGGCCGGGACAACTATAATTAAAGATTAGATGTGTCAGTTTTCCATTGTTATGGAAGCGCATTTAACTAGAATCTATTCAGCCTGCCAACCAAGACAATTAAGCAGTCATTTCATTATACTTATCAAAGTGCCAATTACTTGCTTTTTTTGTTACATCATAATTTCTCCTCCATTTCCTCAAAGGCTAATACTTCATTCTCCATAATTTTCATGTTTAAGTCCAGTAGTATTTCTTGGGAACAGTGTTCCCAAGTCCTCTAAAGACTCTTCTGTGGCCACCAGTTCAAGTCCACATTCGGAGAATTAGGATATGAAAACTAAGTGCTCATTTCTTCCAAGTTAAGAACATATGCTTGAATCATATTAGGTAATATAATCCCAAATATTTCTTGGTTTACCTCATTTTTTTCTTTGCCGAAGTGTCCAAAGTTTTACTATAGAGTACAAGTATGTAGTATTCTATAGTAACCTGCTTTTCAGACAGGTACTCCCCCCATTATTTTATAACATGTTAACATTCACATTTAGCATATAATGTTGATATGCAAATTTTTTAAATCATGTAGGTGATGATCATAAAGAAATTTAGTTTTAAAGTGTTCCTGCAAAAGATTCATCACATCATGCATCTTTTTGCTTTCACTACTTCTTTTTAACATCCAATTTGTTATTTACAATCTCTGCCAGTAACTAGGGAAAAAGTATTTCCTTCAATTGACGCGGCAGAGACTGCTAGTTGCTCACCAAAATCTAGGCTCCCGACATCTTCCTGTGCACGCAGCTGGACCAATCTGCCCAGCCTCCCTTGTCCTTAGATGCAAGCATGGGACTGTTTTTACCAGGGGGAAGTGCATGGGCAGTAGGTACCCATGCCTGGCCACGTGCTCCCTCTGACTGGCTGAGATGAAGATGATGTCCAAGCTGACTTTGGAAGACACATGTTGAAGACATCAGAGTCTCTATCAGCTTAGGGCTCTGAATGACCTTACGGAAGAAGGTCCTGTTGCCACCCTGCCCCCCTCCCCAAAGCAATACAGTGAACAGGTGGTCTGCTGTGTTTAAGCCATTGTGCATCTTGGGGTCTATTTGTTATAACAGTCTACAATAACAACTATACCACCTAAAATGAGTTTTACTACAAAAATATAAATAGGCAAGAAAAACTTGACAGGTGAGGTAGATATCAAACTACTGGCAAATATTTTTCTGAATAAATTTCACTGACCACAGACTACTAGAAGAACATAGAAAAAACAAGAAGCCAAGGAATTACTTACTGGATTAAAATAGCCCAGAAACTTGTGTGCAAGATGAAACTTTACAGTTAAGATCCATAGACACTATATATTGATATATTTTCCTAGTCCTAGTTATTCCACAGTATGTAAGTGAAGAGAAGGGGTAAAATATGAAGAAGTGGATTTCAAAACCTCAAGCAGTGAAAAAAGAACATCATAAAAAAATTGGATCCTGAGCTGGAGTTCCTGGACGGGAAGGAAATCAGAACATGCTTACAAGGCCCGTGCTGAATTAGAAATATGTGAGACGTAACTGCATAAGGGATGGAATGGGAGGATCGATCAAGGATTAGGAACATAAAAAGAAGACATTATGGAAATGGAGAAGGGAAAGAAATAAAAGAGGGATACATAGTGAATTGAATATGAATGTTTAAGTTCTAAGGGCTAGAAAGGGCAAAAAGAAAATAAAGCTGAGTGAATTAGTGTTGGCTAAAAGGGGTACGTGGAGTCCAAGGGGCTCTTACAGTTCTGTCAGGCGACAAAGCAGCACTGGAGTGAAAGTGGGGCCGTAAGTCACCTGAAAAGTGGGTGAAATCAATGATGTCTAAATGGTTCAACCTGAAATGTTTTAACTAAAATAATGAAAGTTATAGGAAATTATTAAGTTATGAAGAGCTCATAAATATGGCTAATGATTGAATTTAATGAAATATTGAAATGCTTAAGTATAAGTTGGTGACGAGTTCTGACGATATTGTATCATGAGGATCAAAAGATTACTAATGAATTTACCAGCCCCTTGGGACTTATTTATTTAAACTCCTAGATAATGAAGAAACTAGCAAGAAATGAAAGGCATAATAAGTAAACATGCAAACATAAAAGTGTGGTTTTATTAATCATAAAAATTATTACAGCTGGCTCTAATCAAGTGAAATAATATAGATTAAGAAAAGTTTTAGATGAAAGGGATGAAATATCTAATGAGAGAACAGCATATAAACTTTCACTTAAATCACTTAAGTTTTCTATAACTGTTTCATCTATATGCTATTCATAGTTTCTGTTAAAAATAAATTTAGTAGCATAAAAATCATTTTAAACTTATCAGAGTAAAGATGTTGTGTATTCTCATATATATTTTCAAGATATATATTTTTGAATTGGTATCATTTTCTAGGTTCAGACGATAAACCTTGATCTTCATGAATACATGACATTATTTTGATTTTCTATCATGTACAATGCAATTATGAATTAATACATAGAACTATTTTATTAAGCTAAGAACTTTAAAATGCAAGGTTTTTAAAAAGAAGCATGTCTGTAACCAATAAGTTTCTCACCGTGGTGTAAGTGGCTTATCTAAATGGTGGCTCTGCCTTACCCATTGTCCCCCACTACACTGACCTTCTTCCAGTCTTCCTAAGCATCAGACTTTGCCCCACCCAGGGCTTTTGCATGCTGTTCACCCCTGTGTAGCCCACCCCCTCACTGTCCACCTCCGCTTCTCTCCGTGACCTCAGTAAGCATTTTCTACTGTTCCTTCATATCTCAGGTAAAGCATGGCTTCCTGGTGGAAGCCTTCTCTAGTGACCCCCACCAGGTCAAATAACCTGTATTACTGCCAAACAAACATCATTTTCTTTCTGAAAAAGTAAGACATAGATGCTGTCATTGTTATCCTTGAAAGGGATCTGAAATTTTAATCCATATTTATCTCAAAAGTTAGAATTTTTGATCTTTTGTTTTCTTAATAGACATGTTATTAACAATACACTCACTAATTATAAGAACTTCATCAGTTATAATAAACATTAAGTTTACATAAGCATTGTAGCTGACACCCAGACTAATGAAATATACTTCAGTTTTTAATATTTTGATGAAATAATTGGGTTATTAGGATGCTTATAGCAAAGAAGTTCTTCGAAAACGATCACGGCTCTGTCACTTGTGGGCCAAACCAGTTGAAAGCTACTGAATCAGAGGCATGACTACGTTGTTGGTGTTGGTGGTAGTGGTGATGATGAAGAATGAAGGTGATGTTGTGATAGATACTCTATGATGGAATTTCCCACATAAATTTTTAAATGGTGATTAGATGAGAGAACTCAATATGCTATTCTGGTATCCTTTTTCAGTTCAAGTATGTGTATAGCTAAGTAAATTATGGCATTGAGAGACATATTTTCCTCTTTACTCTGGAGACCTGCATGCAGTTAGATGGAACAGCAAACTGCCAATCACCTAGAGAATGCAGATTTAAGGAAATAAAAAGTGAAAAGGGTGATTCATCAGCTTCTTGATCTTCTCTGGATGTACCCTTCCAATGCCATCTTTAAGTCAACTTGGGATTGGTAGGCAAGAACATCTCCAAGTGTTTAGCCATCTTCATATCCTGCCTACCAAAGAACAGCAAAACGAATTTGGGTAGTCTTAAATTGTTGTGCAAGAAAGTCACATGCCGTAGACTTCAACTAGGAGACCAGGGAGGGGTTTGAGTCTTCACTTTGACATTGCCCAGCCATCTTATCCTGAGTAAGACAGTTATCTAAGTTTTCTCCTTGTAGCACATAGCAAGGTTGGTCTCCTCATCAAGTATTCAATAGTCTGTTTTTATTTCATCCAGCTCAGCTGCAATTTGCCAATCAGTGGTTATTTTTACCATAAGCAGTATTACCTAGTAATATAGTTAACATTCCAACTTCTACCAGATTACCAGGGAACCTATTAAGAGAGTTAAGCTCAAGCTAATTTCACATGCAAAGGGGATAAAGAGTTGTGTGAATCTTCTGTCTATAAGTAACTTTTCCATAGGAAGTGACAGAGCTGATCGATGGAGATACTGGTATTTGACCTCTATCTGTCTGAGTCCCGATGGAAATTCTTGCTTCCCTCTTCTTGCTCATCACCCCACAACTATTCTTGCCTTCTTTTTCTTCCTCAAACACTTGAAGCTTATCCTTACTTTCTGGTCCCTTAGTTTTCTCCCAGGAACTATCTCTCCCTGCTGTTCGCACAGTTGTGTCCATGTCTTCATTCAGGGTTGACTCACCTGCCCCCTCCTCCAAGAGACTCTTAAACACTCACTTTTTTGACCATCTCCTCCTTTCCCACAATCACCTTATAATTCTCTGTTGCATCGCAATGTTTTGTTTCCTTTCTAACACTTTACTCTGTGAACATATCATGTTAATTTACTTTCTACATGTTTGTTGTCTGCTTCACAAAGATATAAACCCCATTAGGCTGTTCATTTAAGTCATTTGCATTATCTCTCCCTGTGTTTCACTAGGACCTAGTAGTTCTGGGCACATGATGGACACAGAGTGAGTGATTGGTTGCAAAACTGTACTCTCTTACTCCCATTTATTCCCTACAACTTCTGTGAAATTCAGAGAAGCCTATTCAAACATGTCTTTATTTGTAAAGAACTATAAAGGCACAAATTGTTATTCAGCCCAAGTTAAAAAACTAAACCACTTTTAGGCAAAAGCTTAATCTTCATTTATATAAAAAACATTTTTATAGCCCATCAATGATATACAAGTCATGCTGTTTTAGAGTCAATAGTGGATTCCAAGGAAATAAAATCACAAATCTATTATGCACTTATCAAATACATTTCATTTAAGTTTTTACATGTTTTTTGCACCTGACTTATAAACTGATTAAGGCCTTGAAAGGTGTTTGATTAATTGTATACTTCTAGTGGCTAGAACAACAGGTTCTAAAGTCAGATGCATGTATCTCAGTGAAAAGAAATTATAACAACTATTTCTATTCACTTTTATCTCTATATTTTAAAATATTTCTTTATGTTTATGTTATAACGACTATAAAGTATTCATGTGATAGAACATGCATAGAGTTATTAACAAATATCTAATGTTGGGGTACATGCTCAAAATTTTGCTTGCTTATGGGCTGTGCAATTGCAACAAACAGAAGTTTAAAGGCCATCAGAATTGAAGATCCAGATACATAATGGGCCCTCGATTTTTTATTATTCTTAAGTGAGTTATATGAACAAATTCCTGCAAATAGGACATGCACAAGTGTATAATTAAATTCCATATATGTTAAATGCTTTATGAAGGATGCAAAACATCCTCCATCACAATATGGAGGAAGAAAAGATAACTTCTTTCTGTGGAAAGTCAAAAGGTTAGAATTGGCATTTGCCTTTGAAATATGGATAGTATGTACTGAAGTCCAGCTGGGGAGGTTGCTCATCCTGGGAGCTGTTGTAAGCAAACGCAGAAAAAAGCACCAAGCCTCTTGTGTTCAAGCAGCGGTAAGTTGTCCAGTGTGGAGCAGACGGTTTACGAATAGACGAGTAAAGAGAAGTAGTGTGAATAGTTCTAGG
Organism: Phyllostomus hastatus; assembly: GCF_019186645.2. Taxonomy (NCBI): domain Eukaryota; kingdom Metazoa; phylum Chordata; class Mammalia; order Chiroptera; family Phyllostomidae; genus Phyllostomus; species Phyllostomus hastatus. The sequence continues at coordinate 26,273,399 of NW_025334017.1, forward strand.
AAAAGTGTGATGGGCTTGGAATACTGGGCTAAAAAATTTTTTTTTAAGTTTAACAATAAACTGGAGAAAGCTAGAGACACTTTGCCCAGAGCAGTGATATTTTCAAAATGATATTTCAGAAGAAAAAGTGTGAGCAGTGTGCAGGACTGGCTGGAAGATGAAAAGACAGGGGCGGGGGGTGGAGGTGCCAGTGGGGCTCCCACTGCAAACGGTCTCAGCCCAATCTGAGAAGGACATGAGCTGTGGTGGGTGTAGTGTCCTTCTCATGTGCTGGGATAAGAGCACAAGAGTGGGGATATTTGAGGGAGAAGGTTTATTTTATGGACTCTATTTTTCCATCATAAATGTGTTACATAAGCATCCATTTTCAAGCAGAAGAAATGCGTAGAGGGAAGAAAATACTGACCCAGTCCTCCAGGGCTTGAGAACCTGAGAGAACCAGGGCTTGCTAGCTGGTCGGTGAACTCAGTGGAGAAACAGCAAAGCCCTATGGTTAATGGCTTTGCTCTTACACTGCAGAACCTTTGCATAAGGTCAGTGTTGTGTCCATTGGTGCAGGTTACTGGCCAGCTCTGCTGTGCTCAGCACATACTAAAGAGTATTTATGACTAAATGCTTGTAATAAGATACACATTTATGCAAATGATGCTGCAAAGTTTTTATTTTCTACAGTTCCATTCAAGAGTGTTAGGACCTCCAGCAATTGGCCCCATCCTAAATCATGTTTAAAAGTAGACAGAGAAAGAAGAATAGATGAAGTTATTAATGGCACTCTTCATCTGAAAGTACGACCATTTTTTGTTTCTTTGCTGCACTACACTAAACGTCCAGAATTTCGAAGGTATACTTAGAAAGATAGAGCCAATGTACCAAAACTCAGAAGATAACACATACACATATAAGAAATTTTTTAAATCAAGAATAAATTATATATAATAGTCATACCCTGTCTGGTGTGGCTCAGTGGACTGAGTGTCAGCCTGTGAACCAAAGGGTTGCTGGTTCGATTTCCATTCAGGGCACGTGCCTGGGTTTCGGGCCAGGTACCCAGTAGGGGGCATGCGAGAGGCAACTATATGTTGATGTTTCTCTCCCTCTCTTTCTGTATCCCTTCCCCTCTCTCTAAAAATAAATAAATAAAAACCTTTTAAAAATGATATATGATAGTCATAAATCTAATTTTATTATCCATTTTTATTTTTATTTGAATTCAAATTGTTGCCCATATGTTCTCTGTATAGATAGCTATAACATTTACTTGTTGCCACTGAATCTAACCACATTTTAAAAGAATATTTATAGGCTAATTATCCAGAATTTGAAAGGTTTCAGTATTCTCTGTCCATGAATCAACCAATGAAATACTCAGGAAGACAGAGTAGTCTAGCTCTGAAGTTTCTATTTAGATCTGAGTTACATCTGGATGATTGTAAGAGTTGGATTTTTTTCTCACATTTTAATATTTCATTAAGCATAGATGCCAACCACAGTTGATGAAACCGGAATGACTAATGTATGATGAAAGTGAGACATCAATCAAAACCTCAAGAATAAGAAAGTACTTAAGATATTATTTCTGCTTGCTTGATATTAAAGAGTTCAAGTGTTATGGGTAGCAAATAGGTCCAAGTACTAGAAATATATAGGATATATCTTATGTTTTTAAGTCATCTCTACATTGAAGAAAGGTAATTTCCCATTTCTTGTTCTCTTTTCCAAGTGTAAATGATTCCACTATGGAAATAAGAAAGAAAAGTACTTGTGTAAAGTAAATGAAAACTGAAACAAACAAATTACCTTGACGTGTGATTTTCTTTCTCTCTGGAGAATTCTTGGTTTATTTCTATCTTTAACTCAGAAGCCTAGATTATATTTTCTTTTCTTCTTTTTTATTTTGTAATTTGAAAACATTCTTTAATTTTGAAAAATAAATGACAATTATCTCTTTAAATATTGCTTCCCTACTGTTTCTTTGATTCTTTTCTTGTTTTTAACTTTTTTATTGCATTTTTTTCATTACCATTTATCCCCGTATATGCCCTTCCTCCACAATCATCACACTGGTGTCCATGTCCATGAGTCCTTTTTCCTTGATCTCTCCATCCCCTAACCCACCCCATAGCTGTCATCCTATTCTTCATCTATAAGTCTGTCTCTATTTTGCTTGTTAGTTCAGACATGTGAATGAAATCATATGGTATTTGTCTTTCTCTGACTGGCTTATTTCTCTTAGCATAATGTTTTCCAGGTCCATCCATGCTGTCACAAAAGGTAAAATTTTATTCTTCTTTACAGCAGAGCAGTATTCCATTGTGTAAATGTCCCATGGTTGTTTTATCCTCTCATCTACTGATGGACCCTTGGGCTGCTTCCACATATTAATGATTGTAAATAACACTGCCGTGAACATAGGAGTGCTTATGTTCTTCTGCATTAGCGTCTTGGGTTTCTTTGGATATATTCCCAAATGTGGGATCGCTGGGTCAAAAGGCAGATCCATTTTTAATTTTTTGATGTAACTCCACATTGCTTTACACAGTGGCTGCACCAGTCAGCACTCCCACCAACAGTGCAAAAGGATACCCCTTTCTCCACAGCCTCACCAGCGCTTGTCTGTTGATTTATTGATGATAGCCATTCTGACAGGAGTGAGGTGATATCTCATGGTGGTTTTAATTTGTATTTCTCTGATGGTAAGTGACATTGATCATGTTTTCATTTGTCTATTGGCCTTCTGTATGTGCTCTTTGGAGAAGTCCTTTTGGATCCTTTGCCCATTTTAAAATCAGATTCTTGGGGATTTTTTGGTGTTGAGTTTATAAGTTATTTATAAATTTTGGATATTAACCCCTTATCAGATGTATTGGCAAGTATGTTCTCCCATTCAGTGGGTTGCCATTTTATTTTGTTGATGGTTTCCTGTGTTGTGCAAAGATTTTTAATTTGATTATTTTAAATTTTTGTTTCCCCTGCCTGTGGAGATATATCAGATAAAATATTGCTATAAGCAATATCCAGGATTTACTGCCTGTTTTCTTCTAGGATTTTTATAGTTTCAGGTCTAACATTTAAGTCTTTAATCCATTTTAAGTTTATCTTTGTGTATGGCATGAGAAGGTGGTCTAGTTTCATTTACTACATGCATAGGTCCAATTTTCCTAACACCATTTATTGAATAAACTATCTTTAGCCCATTGTATATGCTTGCTTCCTCTGTCAAATATTAATTGACTATAAAGGTATGGGCTATTTGGGGGCTCTCTATTCTGTCCCATTGATCTGTGTGTCTATTTTTATGTCAGTACTATGCTGTTTGATTACTATGGCCTTATAGTACAGTTTGATATTAGGTAGTGTGATTCCTCTGATTTTGTTCTTCTTTCTCAGGATTGCTGTTGCTATGTGGGGCCTTTTGTGGTTCCATAGAAATTTTTGAAATATTTGTTCTAGTTCTGTGAAATATCTCCTTGGATTCTTGATTGCTTTGGGTAGCATGGGCATTTTAACTATGTTAATTCTTCCTATCCATAAACATGGTATGTGCTTCTACTTATTTGTATTTACTTCAGTTTCTTTCTCCAGTGTCTTATAATTTTCTGAGTACAGGTCTTTTATATACATGGTTAAATTTATTCCTAGGCATTTTACTTCTTTTTGAAGCAATTTTGAATAAGATTATTTTTGTAATTTTCTTTTCTGATAGTTCATTGTTGGCAGATAAAAATGCAACTGATTTCTGGATATTAATGTTGTATCCTGCTATTTTAGTGAATTAATTTATCAATTCTAGTAGTTTTTGGTGGGATCTTTGGGTTTCTCTATGTATAGTATCTGCAAATAATGACAATTTTACTTCCTCCTTTCCAATTTGGATGTATTTCATTTCTTCTTCTTGTCTTATTTTTATGGCTAAAATGTTCAGTACTATGTTGAATAAGAGAGGTTGAAATGGGCTTCCCTGTCTTGTTCCTGATCTTAAGGGGAACACCAGTAATTTTCACCTGTTGACTATGATGTTGGCAGTGGGTTTGTCATATATAGCCTTTATTGTACAGGTTCCAGCACAAATAATACCCCTTATATTACAAAATCTTTTATTACAAAATCATAAGTATGTGATTCTGTAATATAACAATATCACACACAAGCACACCATATGACATTTTAGGTGAAATGTTCAAATTAAAACTATAAATTATAATGCCCATATTATTCCCCTAACAACCACACTCAAGCAGGCATTACTTCTGCTGAATCCTGTATTTAGGTATATTTCCTGTATTCCCAATTTGCTGAGAGTTTTTATCATAAATGGGTGCTGGATTTTATCAAATGCTTTCTCTGCAGCTATTGATATGACGATGGGGGTTTTATCCTTCCTTTTGTTTATGTGGTGTATCACATTTATTGTTTTACAAATGTTTTACCAATGTTGCCTTCCCATAAACCGCCCCCCACCACTTGATCATGGTGTATGATCTTTTGGATGTATTGCTGTACTCAGTTTGCTAATTTGAGGGTTTTAACATCTGTGTTCACCAGGGATATTGCTGATAATTTTTTTATTGTAGTGTCTTTATCTGGTTTTGGAATTAGGATAATGGTGGCCTCATAAAATGCTCTTGGAAGGAGTCTTCCCTCCTCCTGAATTTTTTTGAAGTAATTTGAGAAGGAAAAGTGTTAGTTCTTTTCAGATCATTTGGTAAAATTCACCTGTGAAACTGGTCCAGGGCTTTTGTTTGTTGGGAGCTTTTTTTTTATTATTGCTTCAATTTCACTAGGTATCATCTGTCTATTCAGATTCTCTGATTTTTCCTGATTTAGTTTTGGAAGATTACATGCTTCCAGGAATTTATCCATTTCATCCAGATTGTCCAACTGTTGGCATATGGTTGTTCACAATATTTCTTACAATCTTTTGTATTTCTTTGGTGTCAGTTGTTATTTCTCTTCCTTCATTTCTGATTTATTTATTTGGGTCCTCTCTTTTTTCTTGATGAGTCTGATCAAAGGTTTGTCAATCTTGTTCATCTTGTCAAAGAACCAGCTCTTGGATTCATTGATCTCTTATATGAATTTCTCTCTTAGAACTACTTTCCTTGTGTCCCACAGATTTCAGATTGTTGTGTTCTCATTTTCATTTGTTTCAAGGTATCTTTTGATTTCTTACTTGATCTCATTGTTGACCCATTCATTGTTTAATACCATGTTATTATCTTCCATGTCTTTGTATATTTTTCAGTTTTCTTCTTCTGATTGATTTCTAGTTTCATAGCATTGTGGTCAGAGAATATATTTAATATGATTTCAATCTTCTTAAATTTATTGAGACTTGTTTTGTGTCCTAACTGTTGTCTAACCTAGAAAACATTCAGTGTGCCTTTGAAAAGTGCAGAGTCTGCTTCTTTGGGGTGTAATACTCTAAAAAAATTAATTAAATCCATTTGATTTGGTGTGTCCTTTAAAACTGTTGTCTCTGTTAAGTTTTTGTCTAGAAGATCTATCCACTGAAGCCAATGGGGTGTTAAAATCTTATTAGTGTATTTCTGTCAATATCTCCCTTTATGTCCGTCAATATTTACCTTACATATTAAGGTGCTCTTATGTTGGGTGTGTAAATGTTTGCTAGGGTTACATCATCTTGATGGATTGTTCCTATTATCATTGTGCAGTGTTCTTCTTTATCTCTTACTGTAGTCTTGGTTTTAAAGTCTATTTAGTCAGCTGTAAGTATTGCTATCCCAGCTTTTTGTGCCTTTCCATTTACATGAAATATCTTTTCCCATCTCTTTAAGTTTGTGTGTAATTTTTGATCTGATGTGCATCTCTTACAGTCAGCATATATATGGGTCTTGTCTTCTTATTCATTCATCTACCATATGTCTTTTTAGTTGGAGCATTTAAGCCATTTTTACGTTTAAAGTGATTGTTGATAGATATGTATTTGTTGCCATTATATTTTTGAACTATTTTTCTTTTTTTTTCTTTTTTTTACTTCTTTTTTTTTTAAAGCAAGTCCTATAACATCTGTTGTGGTACTGGCTTGGTGTTAACAAACTCCTTTAGTTTTTTCTTGTCTGGGAAGCTCTTCATTTCTCCTTCAATTTTTAATGATAAACTTGCTGGGTAAGGTAACCTTGGTGATAGGCCCTTGCTTTTCATCACCTTGAATATTTCCCCCAATCCCTTCTGATCTGAAATGTTTCTGTTGAGAAATCAGATAACAGTCTAATTGGAGCTCCCTGGTAGGAAACTAACTGATTTTCTGTTGTGGCTTTTAGGATTCTCTTCTTTTCTTTAAGCTTTACCATTTTAATTATGATGTGTCTTGGCACAGGCCTCTTTGGATCTCTCTCTTTTGGGACTCTCTGCACTTCCTGGACTTGTGTGTCTTTCTCCTTCACCAGGTTAAGGAAGTTTTCAGTCATTATTTCTTCAAATAGGTTCTTGGTCCCTTGCTGATTCTGTTGTCCTCCTGGTATTTCCATGATACAGATGTTGTTATGCTTCATGTTGTCCAAGATGTTTCTTAAGCTCTCCTCATTCTTTTTCAATTTTTTTTTGTTGCTCTACTTGGGTGTTGTTGTTTGTTTGTTTGTTTTTCTATCTTGTCTTTCAAATCATTCATTTGATCCTCTGCTTCATGTAACCTACTGTTTTTTCCTTCCAGTGTATTATTTACTTCATATATTGCATTCTTTATTTCTGACTGGTTCTTTTCTTTTTCTGTGTCTTTTTCATGCTGTTGAGTATTCTTATAATCATTATTCTAAACTTTATATCTGATAAATTGTTTCTCTCCACTGCATTTATTTTTTTCCTGGAGAATTCTCTTGTTTTTCCATTTGGGGCCTATTTCTTTGTCTTTCGTTTTGGCTGCCTGTTTGTGTTTGTTTCTGTGTATTAGGTAGATCTGCAAAGACTCTGCTGCAGGCTCAAGTCAGACGCTGCCTGTGACTGGCCCTGGGAAACCTGTGTGGAAGTATCAGCAATCCACAGCTTGTGGCTCCCTCTGATGGGCTTGGGTGTGTGCACAGTACTAGGCTGCACACCGGGGCTAGCTTTTACTAGCACTAGGCCCAAGGGAAGATCAGCTAAAGTCTCTGAGCTCCCAGGAATCTTCCTTTGCTGTTAGTCTTAATCACTGAGATAGCATCCAGCTGTACTCAGCGGCCTGATTTAAATACCCCAGGGTGGGGCAGAGTTATTCCTGTAGGGGAAGCTATTGCCTCTCCTCAGGTCGATGCTGCTTGAAGGGGAGTGGTCTGCCTGAGAAAGATGGCTTCTGCAGTATGGGGAATGACTCAGCACAGGTATCCTGGTGGCTGTTCCTTCAGTTCACTCCTCACAGCCACCAGCAACAGACTCTTCATACATCTCTAGTCCACTCTGCCCTCCAGGGTAAGTGGCTGCAAATGAAATTTGTGCACTGTCCCTTTAAGAGGCTGTCTGTATCTCTAGCTGTCTCTCCCTGGTGGATAGAAACCCTGCTGCTTTTCACAGCTGGATGTTATTTGGGTTCCTTTCCCAGTTCTGGTGCTCTAGGCTGGAGAGCCCAACTTGGGGTTTAGACCCCACACTTCTCAGAGGAAATCCCCTGGCCTCTGAAATACCCATTTGGCACTTCAGCTACCATTTGCGGGGGTGCAGCCAGCCCTCTCACGTTTCTTCACCCCATCAGTCTTGTTGTGGTGAAGTGCTGTCTTCCATGTGTTCTTGCTTATAAGGCTTCTCTCCAGCTAGTGCTCAGTTGGTTATTCAGGAAGATTTTTCTGTAATTTAGTTGTTATTTCCAATTGCTGTATCTTCCACATCCTCCATCACCATCTTCTCAATTATATTTTCTCTGCTTTATTTCTATGTGACCACTATGTGACTCTTGTTAGATTGATTAGGCCTCATCTTTTGTTGCGTGGGTCCCCGGCCAGCAGTGACCATGGAACGCTGTGGATGGCTCGACAATAAACATGCGAGAAAAAACACACATGCACAGAGACAGACTAGTTTCTGTGGGGAAGTAGGGACGAAATGGCCACCCCCCCCAGTGGGGAGCACGCCGATTTACCGATTTACCGTCTATGCCTGCTTTTATTGGGCTCATTTTGCATAATAATTCAGGTAAAGTACAGTACTCATTAGGGGGAAGTAAGGAACTATAGAAAACAAAGAACTCTGCCAGTCTATTGAGTCAGGGTCAAAGAGCTGTAAGACTGAGGAACAAACTGACTTCCTCCTTGGACCCTTCTCATTCAACTGAGAGCATTCTAAACAAAGAAGGTTTCACAGTAATTTACACATTCTTTCTTAGGCCTGATCACCCTGGGGAATCCGCACTTCTCAGTACAGAGCTGCACCACCCTGTCGTTGTTTCAGGCTTAGGTGGAGCAAGGGAACTAAGGCCACCGGGAGACAAGGAGGTTTTTTCCCAGACACTGAGAACTCAGGCTATGTCAAAGCCGAGGAGCGAGGGTCCATCACCCCCTTTTGCTGCAGTCCCCCAAGTTCTTCTTTTGGGGGGCCTCCCAAAGTGATCATGCCTGTCTTAGGTCATTCCCCTCATGGGGAATCTTACCCGTCTTTGGCTAACCGACCAAGCTTTTTGGGGTTCAGTCATGAATAAAGCAGCAGAAGCAGCATTCCTGCCAGGGAGATAAGCTTTTGTCTCCTTGCTGGCTTACGGTTCCAAGGGCGTTCCCTTAGCCTTAGCTAGGCGGGGGTTTCAGCTTCTGATACCAGTCAGGGCGGTTCCCAACAATCTTTACTGGTTTAGTACTAATATACTATCCCTGCTGTGAACATAGCAATAGCCAAACATGGATCTACCCATCTTTTTAAGAAGCTGTGCTGGACACAGTGAGTAGATTAGGCCTTCCCCCTTTGGTCTTGGCCATGCACTATCCTGGTGTCCTTTGAGGGGACACGGTAGGCATAGGGTTGTCTTAGGTCATGCTTTGGGCCTGAGGAGGGGAGATTACCCAGCTCATCTACTAAACAGTGGATCTTTAAGATAAATGTTTAATTTATCTTTACATAACCATGGGCACTTTCTTCCTTAATCTCCTAACTCTGACCCCTACCTAATAAGGTGCAATACTCATTCACCATGGATATTGTGAAGAAAATTTAAGGATATTTATTTTCTGTCAGCTTGAAAATAAGAATCCTGACCAGGAGAAAACTTTATTTCTGAACACGGACTTGTAGGTTCACTTTCTTCCAGTTTATTTGCCACTAAAATTATTAAAAATTAGAGAGTCAGTTATTTACAAGATAGTGTTCTTTCACCAATCAAATGATAAGGAACTAATACGGTTAGCTTAGTTGCCTCCTTTTTTGGAGTCTTCCTTATTATCAGAAAATAATAAGGAGCAAATATGAAATATTTCTCTTTTGCTCCAACTTGATAACATTTCTTGGAAAGACTTAAGATTACATATTTTTAATTTCATTTTCTTGTATTGATAAGCTATACATGACAATGTTTCAAGAATTTCTACATTTAGTTTTGAACCAGCCTAGTATGAAATGTGACAAAAATCAATCAGGTCAATTAGCTTTGTGTGTGCTAATTAGACTCTGATACTTTTCATTTCTAGTCAAGCTTCCAAAGTAATTCTGGCTTCATAGATTAGCCAAGGCCTTTTTCAGAGTTTGCTTTATAAAGGATCTACTTGAATTTGTCTTATTAGCTTACAGGGATTCACCTGTGTGAACTCACAATATTGTTAATATTTACAGGCTTATGGTTCTATTTAATGATCTAGCTCACCTCAATTTGTTTGGAGACTGATAATCTATAGATGTGAAACAGATGAATACATGGATATAGATGATGCATGATGATCTCATATCTATTTGTTTACCAAGAATCTGATGATTCAAAATTAGAATAAAGAAATTAAACTAAATATGTATCTAGATTTTTCAAGTTAGCAAACAAGTCTTGGATCTTAAGTTCTCTTCTTCCTTTCCAGTGGACACATGATTATCTGCTAATCAGACAAATGTCTGGATAATCTGAGTCAGTCTATGAGAGAGAACCTTCTTCATGTAAAACAGGGGTGTCACATTCATTTTCACCGGGGGCCACATCCAGCCACATCAAAGGACCGAATGTAACTTTAGGACTGTATACATGTAACTACTCCTTAACAGCTAAGCGAGAGCTCGGTGCTGCCACTGTGTAGAAACAAGGTGCCGGGCTGGATAAAACAAGGTGGAGGGCCAGATTCGGCCCGCGGGCCTTGTGTTTGCCACCTGTGATTTAAAAGATGAAATCTTTCAGTGATACTTTCTAGTCCCATTTATGTCCCATCTACCTTCCAAATTTAAAATACACAGACCATAATAAAGGTTAGAGTGAGCCCTTAATCTTAATTATGCATTTTGCAGTATTATAAATGCTGAAAGATTACTTCCAGTGTTTGGTATAATCTTACAGGGTGCAGACGTGGTTTGCTTTGGTACATGCCATCTTTACTTAGCTAACAATTTCCATACTGCTGCCACATTCTGCATGGGAAGCAGATTTACAGATAGGTAATCCATGTAAGGTATTTTAAAGACATCTTATTAAAGGATTGCGGCTTGCTGTTAAATTACATATGCTTTCAATTGCTACGAGGAGCCAACAGCATCAAGAAGTCTAGTAATTTAGCTTGGTGAGAGAAAGGCCTCTTTAAAGTTTGATGATATATCCTTTAAACTTTTACTTCAAGCTCTTTTTAGGTTTATACTTACTCTATTTTAAGTCTGTATTTCATGCTGTATCATGTAATTTTCCAAGTAATCCTGAAATACGCATATTAAGAATTAGATACGTTTTTCTTAAAGTTTCTATCCTGAGTTTACAACTTTAAAATTTATTTTTACTCCTTTTGTCCTTATTATTTCAAAGTAGAGGCCCAGACTTTGTATTTGTTTTAACATTACTTACAAAATTGCATTTACTGCTTGTCTTCTGCCATCTCCCTCATGTGCCAAGAGCTATATATGAGACCTGGCTTGAAGAATGTCTTACCTAAGGCTTTTATGGTTTTGAGGTTGTGTTTTATTTTCAAACAAGAGAAAGGCTAAGCTGATCTTTAAATTCATTTTCAAATCTCTGAATCCCATGCTTTGTTCTACCATGATTTGTTCTGAAAACATGTATTTTCTCTTGGATTTCTCCAATGTCTTTCATGATGCCTAACTTAGCTCCATGCAAACTGTAGGTACTCGGTCTAAGTTACTGACTTGACTTGAATTGAAATCATTTCTAATTACCTTTGAATACTGGTTCTACCTTTTCCCTATTCATGAGCCAGCATATCTTTTCTAAGATTTCTAAGAACACACTCAGAAATGTGTTCTTGATTCTTACATTTCTTGTATTCTGTGCCAAGAGTTCCCAAGTGAAAGAAACCCCAAGGATGGTGACAAGGGAGGAGATGGAAGGGGTACCATCCATGGTGGGTACATTTGGGTGATGCCCTTGGGGATTTCAAAATGCACATCAGCACTTATAAAGCTCCAAGTTACCTTATATCATCAAAAAGCCTCCTTTCACTCTCTTAAATTCATGAGCCTTTTATTAAAAATAGCATTAGAGATTTCATTGTTATTTCCTAAACAACAGACAGACTAGTGCTTTTGTCAATATAAAATGGAATAGTCCCAAACTGGAAAATTTTGGCTTAGTGTTTGATAGCTTTTAGACATATAATTAAGGCCAAAGTTCATAGATGATACAAAAGCAAAAACAAAAAGATATTTTTGAGGAATTGAGTTATAAAAGTAAAAATTAGTTCCCTGACCCTCCCTCAACATTATATAGTTAAAGAAATAAAAGTCATCCACCTCTGTTATTACCACTAGGTTACAAAGCTTTAATTTTCATTGCTGTTTGATTACATGTACACTGATTTTTTTTTACCTGGAATATTTCTACTTTATTCTATTTCCCACACAATCAAAACCAGTTTCATTTCTTTGTCTCCTTGTTAGATTATTTTGAGGACCTGGAAGAGGTGGACAAGATGCTATTTTAGTACATTGACCTCAGCCGATGGGGTAGGACTGCGCACGTAAAAATGAATGCATCAGTCACTAAAAAGAGAAGTGCAGTTTAATTCACCTGATGTCAAACACAAGCACTGTTAAATCTATTTGGACTTAATTGCAAATTTCAGTCTTTCTATACGGTGTAGTTATCCGAACATCTTGCCATTAAAATTAAGTGCGAGTGAATTTTGACATATTCACTTTCCTATGTAATAAATGAAAGGTAGTATTTTTATTTTGAAATATTTATAGTGTGAATTACCAAAATGGTATTTTTTCTCCTATTCTAATAAATCTGTTTTTACGTAAGTGCTAGAGGTTAATGGCTAGATTTTAAATTGCTTTCCATTTTGATAGTAAGTAGATTTCTAAGAGATGATTTTATTAAAGAGATTTTAGTCACTCTGATTTTCTCTTTATGAGGATGGTTCATATGTGCACAAACTCAACTGTAAAATATGAAGCCTAATCAGAATTTTTCTAAAAACATAGCTATGAATATTATTTTGAAAGGACTTTCTTTTTTCTAATAATGCAATTTTATGCCCCTTTCAAATAGGTCTTTTTTTCTACAAAGATTGTATGCTTTTTCTCTGAGTCATATAACACCTCTCAAAAGTGAATAAGGGGAGTGGTTCCACTGAAAATTAACTTTGAATTAATGCACTGTAACTGTGATCAAATATTGATCAGTTTTCTTTATTTTGTGCATGGTTGCAAAGTGAGAAATAGACTGCAAACCCTCAAATATTAATTCAGTTACATTGAAAAAATTAAACTAGTTACACAAAGGCATAAAATGAAAATACCAAACACCTGATATTCTGTGAATGTTATTTATTGTTGTCCTATACTAATTTCATTGTTGTTTATGATATTTTTAGAGTCATAATTTTAGCTATTTTGAAGGGTCTACTAAATTCAGAATTAGTATTGAAAAATGAAATGTAAATACCTAGATCTTTGATAGCAAAGTAATTAAAATGTATGGTTTTGCCTACTGTTTATAATAAGGGCTTATATTTGATCAACCATAAAGTTATTTAATCATTTTAACCTTGGAATACTACCCCACAAAACACTACTTAATGGAAGTTAGCTGAGACACATTAGGGTATCAAAACATCAGGCCGGCAAAGCCAGAGGGCCCAGAAGATTCAAGCCCAGCTCACTCGGACATAATGCCATGGTAGGTTGTGTGGCAACCAGTGACTGTGGATTTTGAAGTTACTTTATCCGTATTCAATGAGGAATGACTTAGCCTGAATTGATTTTCGTAATTTTCAGAATTAATGAAGTATTCAAGAATTCTTTTAATAGCCATTTTCTAGTTTCCTACAGTTTAGAAATCCATGTGTACATGTCCGGTTCACAGAAGAGCACTGGTTACTGCTTTCCTGGTTACTTGATTAATGACACATGTTAAATGCCTACTGACAGATTCGCCATGTCCTGTAACTCATTGGTTATCATCCAGAATTTCAACACAACTTACTTTAAGAGATTTGCTGTTGACTCCATCACTGTCAGTTATGACATAAGAACACTTTTTAAAATTTTCAATTTATATCTATTTTTGCTATAAGCTGCCATTACCTTACTATCAAGTAGTTCCCCAGCTTTATGACAAACAGAGATTTTTGGTTGCTGTTTTTATTGTTAAGAATAAAATAATGTCATTAAATGTCAATTATATCAACCATATTTTAGATTGGATGGGGAAATAGAAAGTATTTCTCTTTTACACAATTTATTTTGCCTAGTTTTGTCTTGGGATGGAAGAAAAGAACAGAAGAGTTGGCTATAACTAATGTTTGAAGTATATTTTCAGACATTTGACAAGCAAACATCATATTTCATTAGGATTTTTTACTTGGCAAAAGATACAAATTTCTGATATGCTATTATTGAGTCAGTTCTGTTGATATTTCTTTGAATTAGTAATTATGTGGATCTGATTATGTGAAATCTCCTACCTTTTAATTTATTTCTGTTTCTGTCTGTTAATAGATGAATTAAACTAGAGTTATTCTAAAGGTATAATATAAACCTGTCTTTGAATAACTTAGAATAAAAGTAAACTTACTACACTGTGTAAAGTAATCCTGTATAACCAAACTAAAATGGAAAAAAAAAAGGTTTTTGAATCACAGAGGCCAAAACATTTTCAAATAAATCTGCTAAACAAAATATGTACCATGATGCCATCTTCAAATGTTATCATTAGATGTCACATCTTAAACAGCAGAGAATTAGTGGTTAAAATATGCATCATTCAGTGCTACAAAATACATGTCTGGAAATTCATCCTTCAGGAATGTGCGAATATTGTCTGAAAAGACAGTTTTCATGGTGATGATTGCAAAGCTACTGCCATGAAGAACAGAGACAACCAGGAATGGCAGTTCTTCCTTTAAAATAAGGCGTAGGTGTTGGCACCAGAGGTGTTTTTGTGTGAGCATAAAGAGGAATCACCAGTCAGACATTCCAGGTTTGATTTACTTGCTCTGTGGCAGTCTTTCTTCCCACAGCTTTTCTAGACTTCAGTGGATTTAACTCTTGATCACTCATTTTATAATCAGCAGTCTGGAATAAAATGTAACATAATTAAAACATCTTGGATTGTGTGACATTTCACAAATAAATTCCAAACAGAACTGGTTATCAAATCACAGCTGTAGTATGAATAAATGTGTCGTACAATGTTGTTCATTATTTGACAGGAAGTGTCTGTTCAGCTTCTTTGAGGGCTGCTTCTACATGTTTGTTTTGTATTTGCTGTTATTGTTTTGCTTTGTTTTGAACAAATGAGTTTCCATCTATGCATTAATTTCAAGAGATGGATTTCAACAAATAATAGCTAAGGCCTTAGTCGAAAATGTAACCACGGTGTGTGTTAGGAGTTCTCACAAGAAGAGTCATCGCCTGTGTTATAGGGAGGTTCATCTGGGGCATCAAGTGGAAGTGAACAGTATTTTGGAAACCACAACTTTCTGCCTATGAAATGGGGTGATTCTGACAATGCCAATGGTCACGTTTGTGTGGTTTGTCACTTCTGTCTTTTCCAAGGCATGTTCCAGTGCAGTTTGGGGTTGCAGCTTTTCCTATCGGATGTAAAGAACAGGGTGTTTCCTAGGAGGATGTTCTTCAAAGGCAAATGAGGTGCCTTGGTGCCAATACTACCTCCTTGTCTTACATGAGAAGGGAAGTGTGTCGGTGTGGTACACGAAGGGCTGGCAGCTCACCCCAGAGGGTACACGTATGTGCAAGGCAGGTGGCAGTCCACATCAGGCCTGCCCCCCATTTGCCCTGATGCCCGGAGAACCCAGGTCATGGATTTGAGAACGGCCCCTTGTTGTGGCCTCCCCTCTTGTTCTCACTTCTGACAACCAAGTGGGCAGCAGGGGCGTAGAAAGTGGAGGCGCTCCCATGCTTTCTGACACCGTCGAGCCTAAAGGCACAGATGTCAGAACAGAAGGTTAGGATAGGCAGGACTCATAGGAAACAGTCTGGTGTTATCTAGAATAATTATCCCAGCTTTCAAAGCTTCCCCAGAGAGAAAACAAGTGAACAACCAAATGAAGACTGAATGAATGAGCTCTACTTGGACTTTGTTTTTTATTTTTCAAACAGCTCATGTTCTGTTGAGATGATACTAGACCAAATATTAGTGGAATAGTAGGAATGAATGAGAATGGATTACATATAGGAAAATCTATTTCAGATCAAAAGAAGGTTTTGATAATAAATACTAGTGTATATATTCCTCATGTTTCCCAGATTTTTCTAGGGGCACTAGATGATGAACTCATGAAATTTTGAGGGCAAAACATGTGAAGTTTGATTAGTGGACAATTAGTATGTAAAAGGATGAGTAAATGTGAACAGTTGTATTTAAATTTTATTGAGTGATGCTTTTTATTAAGGTGTAAATGGGAGTAAAATAGAGTAAAATTGGACAGATAATATAAAACTACAAACCACAGTGAAGTATAATGGGGAGAAAATCAGTAGTACGGAAACAAAGGACAGAGGGAAACTAACTGGTTTGAAGGATTTGGTGGTAATTAAAGGACGAGCATTTTCCAGGTGGAGAAAGAAGGAAGAGCAGGCCAAGTGCAAAGACACAGGGTTTCACAAGGTCCTGGCTTGCCCAGAAAGTGGGCAGAAGCTCAGGACGGGGCGTGGCATGGGGACAATGGAGTGATGTGGATTAACATGTTAGAGACGCCCCCTGTACTCAGGTGAAGGTGGGTCTTCATTACAAATCACAGCCCTAAAATCGGTGAATGTTTTCCTTGTCAGCCCTAACCTAGCTTACTTTAATATACAAGTCAATAAAACCTTATTTTTAAACCATGTTATTATAAAAATTATTCTTTTGCACAGGACCACTGTCAAAATGACTCAGAGCAAGGCAATAGAGCTCAAGTCATATTTTAAGAGTCAGTTTTTTTTTAAGCATGTACATAATTGGACAACCCAGGTCTGAACCTCATGAGATCCTGACATCGTTGGTTAAATTGGTTTTACATTGAATCTACACCACTAAAAAAATGAGCAGAAATAAAACTATGCATATTTACTTTCCCTGTATACATATGTTTGGACTATATTAAATCCACAAAACTTATAGCAACACTCTTTTCTAAATCCCAAGTATGTCAGGGAGTTGGATGCAGCTTAAGCACTGAAGGGTGTGTAAAATGCCCTCTCCTCTAGCATTCTAGCCTGGTTGATTTGATATCTACTTGAAATCGGTGGTTCCATCCATGCTCTAAGGATGCAGAATTAATTAAGCTATATTGTGTTAATTAGGTAACCGCCTCCCCCCACCCCCTTGAACTCCCACCCCTGCCAAGGCGAGCAGATCCCAGCCTTCCACAGGAAGGAATATTATCAGAATATACTGGCAATTCAGCGAGCCAAGTTTAGCTTGCTAGATAGAAAATAGGTAACTGGTATGTTGAATTTAATTATGGAAGGCTGCAAGATTCCAATGACATATTTACCTCATTTACCTAGATGATATTCTAATATTTATTAGGTCATTTGAGAAACATCTGCAATACTTAGATAAGATGTGCTGTCTCATCAGGGGAAGTGGACTACAATTCAACTCCACAAGGCCCTGGACTCCTTGCGGGAATCTGGATTTGTTTTATGAGGAAGCCTCCCTCTTGACCATTTAGCTGAGTGGTTAGCACGTAATGCCAGGGAGACTCGAGTTACAGGTGGGGTTCTCTCCTGTGAGGCAGTGCGTCTTATCGCAGTGATTTGCGGCTGCAGGCCTTTGCCTCGGGCAACCCGGTCACATGGAGGGCAAGGCGACAGGATCAGATGATGGTGGATGAGAAAGTGTTTCTAAACTCTAAGCCAGTATATAATTAAAGGATTAGGTTTTAATCATGATACTAATATTGGAAAGCTAGTCAAAGCATGTTGCCATATTAAATCAGTATAATTGCTTGTTTATGTGTTTTCTGAAGTGATACATTCTGTCTAAAATTAATAAATTATATGAATATATTTAATACAGTGTAATACATGTTCGGGGCCATCATAAATTGTTAATAGAAAATTGAACGAAAGCGTTATGTTTGCTCCAACATACACGTAAGATTGACTTTGGGATTAGTTTATGTTTATAAAATAAATCAGAAACTACAATAAGGCTCCAATATATAATGCGTGATATCTACATTTCTCCTGCAGTATCTTATTTCTGTTGGAGTTTGCAAGGACAAATAAATAGCATCTCTTTTCCCTTTCTATGTGCAAGGTAGATATGGCATATGGCTGATGAAAATCGAAATAGCAGCTTTAGTAAACAAGTGATTGGAGATTATGGCGTAGGTGTGTTTATTGGCCAAGTGGGCTGCCTCATAATACATCCAAAACTAGGTAGATTTACCCTCGGAACTACAAGCAGGAACTGTGGACAATTGTTGGTCACCCCAAGCACCAAGCTGACCTTGAGGTCTGCTCCCTTAGGCCAGCCAAGCTCCCAAGAGAAGAGAGAGAGAAACTGGCATTCTCTAGCTCCTTGTCTAAAAATCACCAGATAGTTCATTCTTTTCCCCCAGGGAGATATGGTAAGTAAGGCAGAGAGACTTTAGGACTATTTTACTAATAGATACTGCTTCATCAGAAACTTAGAATAAATGACCTCAAATCCAGTAATTAATTGTTTTACATCAAGTGTTACCTTGGCACCATACAGTTCATATACTACTGTAACACATACTGCCTCATTTAATCCTCACAGCAATCCCAAGTATGTGTGTATACATGGATGTATGGATGCTTGTGTATGTGGTGTGTGTGTATGGGGGGGGCGCTAGGTAATCTCCATGTTATTCATGAGAAAGTTGAATCTTACATAAATGATTTAATTAAATATTAAATAACCTGTGCACAATGGCCCAGACAATTTTAAAAGTGCCAAAAACAGGATCTGCCTGTCTTGACCATACCTTAGTATCCACAATTCCAGTCCAATAGACCTAAAAGTTGGGTCAACTCTAAGCTCAATTGGGTTTTTAAGAGGAAAGCCTGTGCCTTCCACCTCCGCCTGCCTACAAAATTAACTGATAAACTGTTGTAGAATATCATGTTGATTATGAAAATAAACATATCATAGTTCTTGCCTACATATTTTAGGATTTTATGTAATAAAGATACCTGATTGTATAGTTCAACACATCGCTTAAAAACAGCTTCATTGTTCTGGGTCTTTCTTTCCTTGAATGTCATAATGATTCTGTGAGATTTGTGCTTTTACATCCATGTCAAAGCTAAGTCAAGGAAGAACTAGAACATTTTGTTGAAGGGCTTTCTTTTGGAAAACAAGAATTAATACTTCCTGTATTCCAAGCATAGGCCATGGGGCGAATCAAAGATGAAACAATACAATCTAGGATTTCTTCCTTCCATTTTAGTACTCTTGTCATAGAACGTAGCTTCCACCCGATAGGAGGAGAGAGAGTTTTTTAAACTGGACTTGCTCTTCACTGCAGCAAACCTTGGGGTCAAAGCACAGGGCTGATGGTGGACCAAATAGCTGCTCCATTCTGGGTGGTGGAGGCGGGGAGGAATGTGAGCAAGGTGGTCTCTCAGATGTGCCCTTTGAAACCTTATATTATAAAAAGCAAGTGAGCAGACTTGACTCACAGGTTTTTGCCTTTGATTTAAAGTAAACCATTGAATGCAGCAGTTTCACTGTTAAAATATAAAGCTTTAAAAATTAGTTAATATTTGCCCATTTTTATTATATTCTATGTAATATGCCCTTAGGTGTATTTTAATGGCTTTGGCGAGAGGATTATGCTGGGATCTTTGGTGTTCTTCCTTTTTTCTAAAAGTCACCTTATTGAGTTAAGAGCATGGAGCTTATATAAAGAGAGCTTAGCTTCATGGTTTCCAGATTACATTGTTCAACCCATCTGGACTTTTCAAAAATATATGCCACTAACATAATACTTAAAATCTGGGGGTGAAATATGGTGCGGGACCCACCAGAAATAAAAGTGATCTGAGAATGCATTCTTGATGAAGAGTTGTTCAGTGGTACCATCTCTGTACACAAAGAACAGCAGAGTATACTGAATTTAATAGATGGGTACTGTAATCATTTTTTATTTAAGAGAGATGTTTTGGAACTTTTTGTAGCATGATACCTGAAAAAGATACAGAAGTTTAAGCTGTATGAAACTTTCAGAGTGAAATGTGAACCTCTGTGCTAAGGTTTTGGATTTCGTTATGAAACTCAAAACTCAGCCCTGTTTTGGAGGCGTTTGAAAACCTTGTCTACAGCCAAGCCTTGCACAAGCTTTAAATCTGTGCTAACCTTCTCATCTGTTACAGGAACTTGGAACTTCATTTTTTCAGTCCGCTTTCTTCCTGGTAGGCCGCACGTTTAATTGAGTCAGCTTTAGCAGAAGTACATGTTGTGACCGACAGGTTTTTTAGACATTATTCAGTCCAATCACTCTTCTCAGGAAGAAGCATTCTTTTTGACAGTTGTGTAGGGCTGGCATAGACTCGGTTATGCTGTAGTTACAAACAACTTCAAAATCTCAGTGATCTCAAAAAACAAGTTTTCATTTCCTTTTCTACGTACGGCATGTCTAACGTGGTCATCAGGAGGCTTCTGTCCTTGGTGTTCATGCAGGAAACCCAAGTGGTAGAGCTCAGCGATATGAGCTTCTTGGATCGCTGCAGCAGAGAGAAGGGGATGCAGTGAATTGGCTCTTAATGCGCCTATCACTTCTGTCATGTTTCATTGGCCAGCGCATGTCACATGGACATGCCCAGTTTGAAAGAGGATGGCAAAGGGCGGTCCCTTTCTGTGAAGGCTGTCCCTTCGCAGGCATGGACAGACAGAACTACACTAGAACATAGTGTGTGAATGTTCCTATAGTCTCTCTCCAAGTTGAGAGTCATATTAATAGAAAAAAAAATGATCTCAGCATTTAATTTTACTGTTTCAAAACACCTTAGGAAATATATTTTATTTTAAATATTGAAACACCGCTATAACTGATACAACATGCTCAGATATCACATGTCTAAAAATCACACTATCTGTGTGTGTGCAGTGTTTAGGAGAGCACATCCCAAGCCAAAGCCTAGACAGGTGACCTTAGGCACTATGTTTAACCTCTTTGTGCCTCAGTTTCCTCATTTCTAACATGATTCTAATAATAGTAACTTGGTCATAAGGCCATTATAAAAATTCAGTGAGAAAGTACATGCAAGGGGCTAAGTCAGATGCTTCCCTTCTTTAGGTATCTTCTCAGTCTAATTAAAATCTTGGTGTCATTTTTGTCTCACCCATCTTGTTCTTTATCCTTTATACATACTTGGTCATCAAAGCTTGTAAGTTATTCCTGCAAAATACGCATCAGCGCATCATGGCCCTGTGAGCTAAGAATAGTTCTTTTTTATGATTTTAAAGGGTTGTAAAAAAATAATCACAAAAATATATGAGACACAAAACCTAAGATTTTCTCTTAGGCCCTTCGCACAAAAGTTTGCCAACCCTGCTCTAAAATGCCCCTCGTGGCTGTCGCCTCCTCTCACAAGCAACAGCCCACACTTGTTCCATTGCTGCCGTGCTCCTCAGCTGGTTCTCCGGCCCCAGTTCATGTCTAAGCACTCCCTCAACCCTGCTGCCTCACCTCGGATTTCTGCCTACAGAACAGGTGGCACACATTTTCTACTTAATTTTATTCTTAAATCAATTTGGCAATAATAAATATTTACAACATTCTCTTTTGATAGTCAGATGCTCAGTGAATTAACAGAGAAGGGCCATAGAGCTATTGTCGGTTTCTGTAGAGCAAGAGGGTTTCTGTTTGTTTTAAGGTGGGAAAAGCCCTGGGGAGGGGCCTGGAGAGAGGCGCAAGAGGAGAATACGGAGCACCCTGGGCTAGTAGGGCAGCTCACCCACTCATTCCACCAGTATTGAGTAGTGAGTGCCCCACTGCCAGAGCATGGTTACAGGGATGGACATGCTGGTGAACAGCAGAAAAAAAAAGGCTAAGCTAAGCTATTGTTCAGTTTCCATTCTGAAAGACAGCTAGAACTAAGTAAACAAGTAATCAGACTTTCTTGTGGCTGGAGGCAAGCCCCTAGCAAGCGGACTTTGTGAGGTCGATTGTCTTATCCCAAGACCCTCTGTGCAGAGGACACCAGTGCCAAAGTTTGTTGGAATCAAATCACACTCGCTCACAAGGGCCAGCCATTAAATTTGGGGTACTTTTGTGAGCCAGTTTTAAACACAGTCATTATTAAAAATTAAATTATATAAACTTACAATTAAATAAATTATATTTTAACAAGGTAATAAATACTCAAAACCTATCACTCCCTGATTATTTTACTATACTTCTTTTGTGATCTATGCTCTTGAGGTTATTTACTTTTTTTCAATCTGTATGGTGGAAATACTGTGTAATCCTACTTGTTCAATACCACTAGCCAGTCCGTCCAGCTTACGTAACTGACTGACTTCTGCCCTAGCATTCTTACGTTTCTCCAGCTGTGGCCTCAGGCAGTCTCTGTCCGAACCCCCCACAGGGAGTGAGCACTGTGGAACCATGGACCTTCTGCCACACCTCCTGATTCAGAATCTCTCGGGCTGGGGCCCAGGAACCTGGAGTTTTTATATTCACGTTAGTGATTTATATGCACTCTCTACTATGAGAACCACTTATTCTTCCTCACATTTTCTCTTCAATGTGGAGTTACTATAATCCTAAAAAGTAAGATTCTGCAATGTGAAGTAAACTGTAAATTTGGAGGACAGAGTACAGAAAAAAAAGATGCTGGTAGAAAAAAAATGTATTTTTCTTTATTTGACCTCCTAATCATTATAGGAGGGAAAATTTAGTGGACAAGCTATAGTAACTACATATAGTTACATGTAGATACAGAAAGTATCCAGCCATGTAATATGAAAAATAGGGACATTTATTGAAGAAGATACAAGAGACACTGTACATAGGACAATGACACCACAGTCCCCTTCAGAGTAGACACCTTGGGACCTCACACAGTTCTCTCAGTCACCATCATCTGCCCCATCATATTTTCCTGAATTTCACTGATGGTCTGAAATCTCTCTCCTTTCAAAGGTGACTTTAGTTTTGGGAAAAGCCAGAAGTCAGAGGGTGCCAAATCTGGGCTAAAGGGGTACCAAGTTACCTGGGCGATTTGATGTTTCCACAAAAACTCTGCATGAGACATGATGCATGAGTGTGTGTTTTGTCATGATGAAGCTGCCAGTCACCAGTTGCCCATAACTGCGGCCTTCTGAATCAACTGAATAGTTTCTGTGAAGAAATAGTTTCTGTGGAAGAATGTTCAAGATTAATGCAAATTTTGATGCAGATTTGTTGCTCTACTTGCTCAGTCATTTGAATACGACAGCCACACAGTACATATGCTCACTCAACAGCATCTACCACCCCCAAACTAGTTCAGTGAAGTCATCATTGCTCACACATGCGCACTCCAGTCCAGTCTCCTTGGCTGCCAGGTTACATCCATAACACACAAACCATTCTCATTATGTTAACAATGGTTGGACTTTTTTCAGACAGGCCTTGAATATACATATATATGCACATGTCTGCTTTGTATGTGTGTGTGTGTGTCTGTGTGATCCATATTGTATATAATATTTCTCAGTCAATATTAAAATGACAGCAGTAACTCCGCAGAACTTCACAGAATCACAGAACTCTACAGAATTCCACAGAGCCATTCTGCGACCACCTCCCCATGGTTCATGGGAAATCTTCCAAACCTTGTGGAGAGATCACGTGCTCCTATCATCAAGGATTTCTCAGGAGGGCTGTGTTCTGTAAGATCCTCCTGATTTAGTCAAGTCCGGACACCAGAAGTGAACAGCCAGCCGCCTCATGTGCTTTTCACAAGTCAAAAAGAATCAGAGTGATTTCCCAAGGTCTGCAACCTTACTCCTTCCCATAGCGTATCAGCTTCTAAGGGATTTTAAAGAATGCAACACAACAGGGTAGTCACTTAAGGCAGAAAATTCATTTCCACCAATGCTGAGCCTCCTGTCACAATGGATTAATCATCAAAGTCGATTATTCTATCAAATTCTCCAAGGGTGAAATCAGGCATCTTACCACTGGTGTGTGGAGCAGGCATTACCTTCATCTTACTGGCACAGATACAAACTGTGAGTAACTTTTATACACTGCACGGGAGGAAGTGCTGATACATTTAAAAGGGAGCTGCTTCCCCAGCAGCACCTGCCCAGAAGTTGCTGAAAAATTATACTCCATGCATGTCTCTCAATAGTCCCTGCAGATAGGTCAGCAGTTATTACAAAACTATCCCGATTAGAATCTGCTTGGAGCTTCTGGGATCATATTAACCAAAATGGAACCACTGAGTCAGAGAAAAGCAAAGAGATGAATCAGAATAGCTAACATCTCTCTTCTTTTTTTTTTTGCCTGTTTATATCATACCCAACCTTCAAGGCTGAATCAGAATGTTAACTCTTTGCGAGGTTTCCTTCTCTCCACAGAGCTCACCTTGACCTGTTCTTTCTCTGATCACTGCAGTAATCTGCCCCTGTTTCTAGTGTTTATAATATTGATCTTACGTTGCTTGTTTTTCTGCATCATGCATTTCTCGGATTGATTCTTCAGCCCTTGACCGTGGATTTCTCAGGAGGAGTAGACTCTGTAAGATCTTCCTGATTTTTTCTCCTTTGTCCTCTACACTATTGAGTACATGGTAGATTCTTAATAAAGTCTGGTTGGTTGATTGCTATCATAAATGGAAAGATATCATTCTCAGGCATTGGTAATGCATGCTTCTATTTAGACAGTAGTGCACGATTTTAAGTTATTGCTTCAATTATAAAGTGTTTTCTTTTGCTATCCTTATAATTTAGAATAGGAAAAGAATTTAAGTTATTAATATATGGGATCAGAGAGAAATGAAATGCAGTAACATCCACATAGTGTGCTTTACTTTCCTCTTGTGTCTTCACATGCATTATCTTTCCACAACCTATGGAGAGTATCCCCAAGCTGTAGTTGAGGGAGCCGGCTCATAAATAGTAGTTTGTCCATTGTTACATAGTTAAGGAAGAAGCTGGGCTGGGACTTGAACCTATGCCATTGGATGCCCTTACTAGAGACTGAGATTTTGTCTCTCACATTCAAATACTGTGTGACCTTGAGTAAACTATCCAACCTCAGTGAGAAGCCCTACATCATCTGTAAAATAAAATAAGTGGGGTCCTAAATTTAGTCACCTAAAATGTGGAGTCATGTCATTATGCTGTCATTGGTCAAAGCCATCCTGAGCCCCAAACTACCTGGGACTTCTGAGGTCTAGCTTCTAGATGTCAAGGTTCCTGACTGCGATTTGGTGCCCCCTGGTGGCAGTTGTTCACTCTGGTCATATATTTAATGGGGATGATTCTGGATGTGGTGGCTCCTTGAACTATCCAGAATATGGGCAATAATTCTAGAAATCTCTGGGTTAATTGATGCTTCTTTCTTCTGCTTGGTGCAAAAAAAAGATTAGTCCTGGAGAATAACCCTCACCCCTCACTAGTAAACGAGGTAATTAGTCTACTTCTATGTTCGACCTGTGACTGGAGAGAATGGAAGTCATTTCCCAATCAGATTATACCTGAATGTGTGTAATCATCAGGCACATTATTGCAAGATATTAATGTAGTTTGAAGCCTTGTGCTAAAAATCAAGTGAGATAAAACACTTTGAAAAGGGGCTTTTGCAAAGTTTAAGACACTAAAGAATGCAAAGGATTATCATAAATTGGTAATTCCTTTAGAGAAGATTGTCCAGTGTTAATAAATATGACATAACATGCATTTAAAAAAATTTAAGTCTGTGTGTTCTGTTGTTCTACTTTATCCCTGCCCTCATTCTGTCTTCAAAAGAATTCTGAAACAACAAAGCAGACCGGTCCTGTTGGAAAACTGATGGCTCACACCGTGCAACCCTTGTGACTTACTATTAAATGCAGCCCAGTGCCTTACTCTGTTACACCCGTGCAGCCTCCTTTTACATGCATCTGCTTACTTAGCCTCCACAGCTATCCCATTTTATAATCTAGACCATGTTGTAAACTTACAAAAGATTGCTCATTTATTACAATGTCGGATTTGGTTCTCTAACTCAAAGTCTACTTGCTCCAAATACATTACTCTCTAATATTATTTATTCCTTTCTCTGACATTCATGGCTCTGTATAATCTTGACCCAAACTACATTTCTAAGTTCACTTTCAACATCTTCTGATTTGTTCTTCTGTATAGGTATGCCTTTTCAGAGTTGAAATACTGTACCAGCTGTCATTCACGAAGCTTACTTACATGCCCACAAGTGTCTGAATCAGCATCACCGTCATCCTAATCACCAACTAAATTGTGCTAATAGTAAGAGACACGCCTCGCCGTATAAATGTACTATGTCAGTTATTTAGTGGTTGGAGTCTCCATGCCTTTTTATTCCTCTTGTGAGCGATGACAAAAAACACGCCCCCGCCCCCCATCACAGGCACACATACCGCAGACACTTCAGTGCTAAATAAAGCAAAAGCAAAACTATAAACAAATAAAGCTTTAATAGGGAAGCTAAGTCATGTAATGCTTTAATATCCTGGACTCTAGCTTTCGACTTGGATGATTCCTCTCTGGGCCATTCCTTAACTTGTCACCTTCAACATGTTCTCTAATTTCCCTGAACCTCAGTTTTGTCTTATGTAAAATGGGGATGATTATAGAATCAGAACCTTTATCAAAATATGTTGGGGAAGAGTGATTTTAAATTATACATATAGAGTGCTTAGTAGTGTCTAATAAGGAGTAAGAGCCATTGTATGTTAGCCATTATTATTATTAATTATTATTGTTATTACCTTTGGCAACATTATTACTACTGTTAGCCTCATCTCCCCTCACCCTGCCTGATTGCCTGAACAGGATCAAAGCCCACAGGAGTGAACAAGGTAATTAGTACACTGATAAGTGTCTCCATGCCAGCCGTCCTTTGTGATTAGTGTTTTATGACGGATTCCATTTTCCAATTGAATTTAAAGGCCTTGGTAGTTAGGCAGAGGCCAGAACTAGAATAGTGAGCTATCTCATTGGATAACTTTAGAAATAGTGAGTGTCAAGTTTAAATCATTTTGTTTGATTTCACAGGGAGCCACATCTGTCCTTAACGGGCAGAAAACGCTCTTCCCAGTTTACAGGCCACAGTTACCGTGCAGAGAGTGTGCACGCATTTTTACAGACGTGGTAAGGTCCTCCCGGAATCTGGCCGTAGTCAGTGATTCTAAATTGAACTCTCGAGCAACTAGGGATGAAAAAAAAAAAAAAAAAAACGGATGGAAGGTCAATGCATTATCTGAGTCATTCTGCTTAGGTCCTTATGAGCTGTCCTGATGCCTCCCACCCCCTGCTCTGTCAGTGTCCTTTTTCAAAAGATTCGCTTTTCCATGTTTTACACATTTCACAAGACTTATATCTCAAGTTCGCCCAAGATGAATGTTGAAATATGATGAATTCCCTTCTTATCTAAAAATTTAATCATAGGTTTAAAGAGTTTTCAGTAATTACTAATTTCTGTTCCTCACTATTATTTTATGATTAATTTACTACTATTAATTACTAATAATCTCCAGTGTGCATTATATGATGCAAGCAAGCACCTCCCGTATATTTTTGTTAAAACCTTGGCACTGCAAATTAAGCTCATTTTTTCCATGCAAACAGTCTGCAATATAACCTAACTGGCAGTGAACCCCTCTGTGCTGCCTGCTGATTGCCTAGATCACTCTATCCATCAGGAAAAAGTCTGACTTTATTTTCCAGTTCAGATAAACATGCTAGTTCATGTCCTCAAGACAGTCATCTCACTTGCGAGTTCAGATCCTAAAATTCAGTTCGGGAAGGAACTCCCCGAACCTGACCAAGAGGTGTGTCACCTGGATGGAAAAGTCCCTGGGCACTTCAATGCTCTTAAGGGAGGGACCCTCCTTTCACAGAGGTGGGGTGCCCTGGGGGTTTAACATCTCACAACTGACCTCCCTCCCAGCAAGGCGAAGGACCAGCAGGGCTCTGTGCCTTTCACTTGCAAAGTGAGAGGAGGACTCTTGTGAAACAGGAGTCAGAAAGGAGAGCTCCTGAGAAAGTCAGGCTGTGCTGTTGAGAACCTAGAGTGTGAGTCCCTGGGAACCACCAGGGTCTGGTATAGAGTATGAATTAATGAATTATCTCATAAATGTTGTATGATATATAAACATTTTGTACTATAAACTATGATATGCAATATTTTATACCGAACATTTACTGAGATTGTGTTATTACGGTTTATGTATAAATTATAGGTTGATATGACAATGTGTTGGATATGTTAAGTTAAATAAAATGTTATTAAAATAATAACATTTATATCCTTGTTACTAAAATAATAAATATTTTATCCTTACCTGAGTGAGGACAAACTTATTGATTTTCAAGAGAGGGGAAAAGAAGGAGAGACATTGATGTCAGAGAGAAACATCAATTGGTTACATGTGCTGTGACCAGGAATCAAACCCGTGACCTTTCGGTTTATAGGATGATGCTCCAAGTAATTGAGCCACACCGGCCAGAGCTGTTATTAAAAATAATTTTACTTGTTTGTTTTTAATTTTAATGTGGCTACATTAGTATTTAAAATTATACATAAGGCCAGAATTAGATTTCTGTAGATATTAACAGACTTTTACAATGCAAAAGCCTAATGTTTATTCTGTACTCTTTGGAGTTTCCCCTTTTTCTTTTTTTTCTTTTTTCTTCCCTCTTTGATGCTCATAAAAACGTTTTATCCCTAGCTATCAAAAATCAGAATACTTTCTAGACAAGGTCTAGATTCCTATTTTGTTGGAAACTCTTTGGATCTTTATTTCTAGTATTAACTTACTTTGCATTTGTTCCAGTTTCTTCCTTGGATACAACTATAGTCATAGAACAAATTACTTTCTCTGCCTTCACAGTGCATCATCTAAAAATCTGTTTGCCTTTTCTTCATGAGAGAAAACTTTTCAAGTTTGCATCTGCATAACTGATTTTATTTCCTGCAGTGTCAATTCTGTTGTCTAGCTCTGAAGAAATCTTATTTTGTTTTGATAGTTAGTGTCCTTAAAATTATTCCTCTTGGTCTTATCCAGTCACCTTTGCATATCAACTGGTATTTCTGTGTGGCTTTTTTTTCTCTCCTATACCTCTGTGTCTTCTTATCTTTTATTGATGATATATATTATTTTCTGAAAAAAATCACTTGATGCATATTGCAAATTAGTTTAAAAAAATATGCTCTTCCTCTAAGTCAAAAGGATGCATTTTCTCCCTATGTTTTAGTAAATTTTCCTAGACTGTTTAAATTTACTCATTTTTGAGTGGGAAGAGAGAACTGGAAATCTTAGAACTGGTATTTCCCAAGAGACCGAGGCAATTGCTTTCTATCAACTGGACTATTTGTTGGTGAAAGGGAGTACCAGTCACAGCTGTACCAGCACTGCAGGCATAAGCTGGGATGCTTGGTCTCCCTACCTTGACCTGCCCTGTCACATGAAAAATGGTCTAATTTCCTTTCCAGATCTCCTACTAGAAGGTGGGAGACAAGGCTCCCAACCCAAGCCCTGTGATTTACTGGGGTTTCATGTATTGTGTTTGCTGCACTGAGAGGTCTTCTCCTTGTTCACAGATGAGGTGTCCCTCTCTCTACTAGCACCTCTAAGACGTAGTGCCCTAAGCGAGTCTCTTCTGTTCATTTTCTCCTTGCATCTGTCTCCAACTCTCTTCCCTTACAGTTTTAATTAATTTGGGGGACATGGGTAGTTGGGTCTATGAGTAGACATAGAGACATAAGTTCTCATGAAAAGAGGTGGGAAACCGCATTGTGGTCACGTCAGAATGTGGTTGCATAGTATTCCAAGATGCAAACTTTGTGGAAGCAGTTAGTTATTTTTAAGTGTATAAATGTCTGCAATTTCCTGCTTGTCTGGTCATCAATTGCTTTATTCAGTATGATTTCAGTGGCCTTTCAGCCAGGGAAATTCCATCAAGTTCTGGCAATAGTCTGGTTCTGGCTTTAGGATGATTCAAGGATGTTGTGATAACTTTTTCCATCTTTCTACTTTTTGCTTGGGTATTTTCATAAAAATTGGAAAAGCTACATCATGATTACCAGCCAGATGTTATTTTAATTTTTATTGTTGGCTTCTACACAGTACTTAGCATGCTATAAAATTGAAATCTCACTTCCCTCTATCTGGAGAGGAGAAGGCTGTGGGGAGTCTGATATTAGTAATCCAGATTTATAGTGATAAAGAGGAAAATTGGTTTTCGTGTTGTGGACGGAAGTGAATCAGCAAAGAACAGCTAATCCCAAGAATCTTCTGGGCTACTCAGTCCTGCAAAGGAGCTCTCTGTTGGCACCATCACAGAGAGGACCCATCAGTAAATAGACAGCAGACGCTTTGTTTGTTTGTTTGTTTGTTTGTTTGTTTGAGGGTCCGCTTTGCACAAGTCCTGGCCAAGGTGATGAGTATCAGAAACGTTTCAAATGTGATCCCTACTTCTGAGTGAATGGATAGTCAATCTCACTGGAGAAAAAAGATTCATTTAAGATTAAATGTAATATCACAGCCCTGGCTGGGGAGCTCAGTTGGTTAGAGCGTCATCCTGATACACCAAGGTTGCAGGTATGGCCCCGGTCAGGGCACATACAAGAATCAATCAGAATCAACCAATAAATCCATAAACAAGTAGAACAACACATCAACAAATTGATGTTGTGTGCTCTCTCTCTCTCTCTTTCTCTCTGTCCCCCTCACTCCCCTCTTCTCTTCTTTTTCTCTTCCTCTCTCTCCCGTCTCTCCTTCTCTTTCTCTCTCCGTCTCTTTCTAATCAATAAATTTAAAAGAGTAATATCTCATCATAAGTGTCCAATAAATGGTTTAGGTGATAAGCACATCAGGACTTAAGAGAAAGGCTACCCAGAAAACATCTTGGTGGGAAGAATATGCGAGTTAAGTTCTGGCAGTGCAGGAGTCCTGAGACAAGCTTCAAAGGGCACTAAAGGGGAGCTCTGAGTAAACACTGAGGGCAGCAATGTGTAGCACTTTCAGAGGATAGGATGCAGAGAGTTTGGGAAGTAAACGGGGGTTATATAAAGGAGCAGTGATAGATAAATTTGGTCGCAGAGTGAATGGTGATAATAACTTGAGGCAGATTACAGGTCCCATAAATGCCAGACTAATGTGAAGATAATTAATCTCCAGATATGTTGAATCATCCTTAAAATGATCCTTAAATGTAGAATTTAGGTTTTAAAACTTTTATTGTTGTCTGAGATGTTTCTTTGCTGTCTGAGATTTTGGTTGACTTTTTGCTTTCTCTAAAACAAGCATGAAATGAACCAGTGTAACATGGTGTCTCCTAAGGTGTTCTTTAATTACTGACTTGTGACACTCCTACAGCTACATTATTTTCAAGTTACATGACCTTTTTAAATTTCTGTTTAAGAAATCAAGTTGTTTAGATCTGTTCCCTCAGCTAAAGGTTTTGAAAATTTGTAAACTATCAGTAAATCAACACCAACTATTTAATGAGTGAATAAATAGATAACCATCATTACCTAGTATTTTGCTCAGGTTACAACTTGATGATAACACTTACCTGTACTGTGGCTTCTCATTGACAAGAGGATACTAAGCCAGAAACGAAAAAGTCACCACTCAGCAGGTCAGTTCTTTAATGTGTGCACCTACCATGTGCTGGGGAAACACGAAGGAGCAAGTGGCTAACATTGTGTAGAGACATGTAGGAAAATATCGTAGAACAGTGGACACTGATGCATGATG
Organism: Phyllostomus hastatus; assembly: GCF_019186645.2. Taxonomy (NCBI): domain Eukaryota; kingdom Metazoa; phylum Chordata; class Mammalia; order Chiroptera; family Phyllostomidae; genus Phyllostomus; species Phyllostomus hastatus. Next base: position 26,304,872 of record NW_025334017.1, read on the forward strand.
AAGGGTGAGCAGGAGCTCAACGGCCTGACAAAGGAGGGAGGCTGGATAGACAGAAGAAACATCAAGATAAAAAGTAAGGAATCCAGAAAGATCGAGGTATGTTTGTTGTTGTTGTTATTGTTATTGTTGTTGTTGTTGTTGTTTTAATCAAGCTGCTGTGTGTGGCTTAAGTGTCAGATTCATGGGAAGATGTCATGAGAGATGAGGTTGGAAAGACAGTTTGGGGCCAGACTATGAAGAGCTTAAAACCACTCCTTGAACAAATATGTAAATCAATTTAAAATGTCTTTTCATAATAAATTGCAATAGTACTCATATTAGAGAAGACACTAGAAAATGTGTTATACGTATTAGATTGACTAGAGATTTACAGTCCTAATGGAATTTATCGAATCTAGAAACCTGATTTTCAGTGGTTCCAAGATCCTAGATATTAACATTGTATCAATCAGAATAGGTTGGGTTAAGCTGTAGTAACAAGCAACCCCCAAATCTCAGCGGCTTAAAACAACTGATGCTGCATATGATGCCTTTGTTTCAAGACCCAAGCTGACAGGACCACCACCTGAAATAACGCTTGTTTTGTGACCGCGGGGAAAAGACCATGCTAAAGCGTAAGCTGGTTGTTAAAGCTCCAAGAAGAAGTGAAATGCATCACCTATGCTCACCTTTCACTGGCCAAGGCAAGTTGCCCAGACGGCCTTTCAACAAGGCAAGGACGTACACTGTCCTAGACGGAGGCAGGAAACACCTGGTTTACTAAAGTGTCCAGTCTTCTTCACTAAACCACAACACAAACCATCTCAAAGCTTGAGACTTCTTGAATAATTCATTCATATTTTGTATGTGAAACGGATCTTCAAATTAAGGTCCCTAATTGTTTGATTTACAGGGGAGACATTTCTGCTATTAAATGGAAATTATCTTTAAAATTCATTTAAAATTGTGAAAGTTATGCCCTCACCTTCCACCCTTTGCCAATATTCATTAAACAACTGTGTGCTGGAGCACTTTGCTAGATGCTCCCAAATGTGTGATTTCATTTAGTTCGGAGAACTCTGCAATACGTGTTGGATACAAAGGCTGTGAGAGTTTAGGTGCCTGTCTGAGAACTTGTGTAGGGTGGAGAAAAGTCGGTTCATAGTTGTGAGTATGTGAAATACAGAGTTTATTCTTGTGTTATTATTTATTAATTACAGTATTATTTTCCACACAACCATACACCTACTTTTGCCCCTCCCATAGTTAGTAAACATGTTCAGATGATTTGAAAGAGACCTACAGGAACCATATACCTGATGTTCTCATGGAATTCTTACAGGGATTTGAAAGTGTCAGCCTCAAAATCATTTAAGAAAATAGTTCTTTAAAATCAGTTTTGTTTCCATATATAATTGTTATGTATCACTGAAGGTTAAGTTATTAATGTCTATCTTATGACTGAGAAGCATTTAAAAATAGGGTTGTAGTTTACCAAATAGAATGCAGTGGTTTATGACTTCCTTCGAGCCATCTATATAGTGCTTTATGCATTTCTATGTAGCAGTACAGTGTGTGGAAATTTCAGTAAACCATCATTTCTTTCCAACCTCCTACATGTTTCCCATGTATTGAAACAATAATTATAAATCTACTTTGATTGCATTATACAGAAACATTTAGTAGCCTGTACATTGTCACACTAATCTACTTCCAAATTTCCCTATGGAGAGCTTAACTGAATGGCTTTCATCTATTGGCCTTACAGAGTTTGACTCTTCTTATGTTCTCTTAACTCTTCTGCTATGACTCATTGTTATGTTGGAAGTCCCCCTCATTATTAATGCAACCTCATTTCCTTCCATCTCTTTTCTGTGTCAAGTACAACTTGGGATTCTTCCAACTGAAGCTCTTTTTCATTATGTGGGTTGTTATTCGTGTGTGTGTATACATTCATGTCTACATATATCCATGTATTTAGATGCATATATTCTATACCATGTATACATTCATATATATTTGAATGGGATCTTGTCTCTCTTAAGAGTTTTTATTAATTTCTTCAGTCAGTCACTTCTCCACTTACTCATTTAGTTTAAAATATTAGTTCAATGTGTGCAGCGTCCCAGGTACTGTCTTAGGCCCTGGCGATAGAGCAGAGACAAGACTGGGTGTCAGCCGTGACCTTACAGAGTTTTCGGTTCTCTGTAACTCTCCACAGTAACATTTGTAAGTGTTCTTTTGGGAGAACATGTAAATCCAGGGATGAAATAATATTATTTCATATATGCATGAGTGTAGGCTTTCTTTTCTTTTCCTTCTTCCTTTTCTTTCCTTTCCTTTTTCTTTCTTTTTTTGAGAGCCTAACCAACCAAAGAGAGTGACTCAGCATGTAAATCTCTCTGTAATTCCAGACTACCCATTAGGTGGGTGTTGGTGGTGCTTTCAATTCCTTTGTGTACCAAGCACTGTCTCGGCCTTCCGCCCAGGGATGCCAGTCACCTCCCACCACCCTGGCCAGCCTTGCGGACAGATTTTATTTGCACAGAAGTTGTTTACTCTGAGCTCTCTGCTCCAGCAAAGGGTTGCTGCTGAGAATAAAGGCTTGCTTAACCCTAGCAATCTCTTTACATTGTTCAGAGTGGAGTGC